>NW_012121598.1:9956746-9957141 GCF_000951035.1 Colobus angolensis palliatus | reverse complement strand
AAAACCTCTACGTGAATAAAAGAGAAAATCTAGAAGAAATGGATAAATTCCTGGAAACATACCCTCTCCCAGGACTAAATCAGGAAGAAGTTGAATCCCTAAATAGACCAATAGGCTCTGAAATTGAGGCAATAATTAGTAGCCTACCTACCAAAAAAAGTCCAGGACCAGATGGATTCACGGCTGAGTTCTACCAAAGGTACAAGGAGGAACTGGTACCTTTCCTTCTGAAACTACTCCAATCAATAGAAAAAGAGGGACTCCTCCCTAACTCATTTTATGAGGCCAACATCATCCTGATACCAAAGCCTGGCAGAGACATCACAAAAAAAGAGAATTTTAGACCAATATCCCTGATGAACTTCAATACAAAAATCCTCCATAAAATACTGGCA
>NW_012121598.1:9931421-9955499 GCF_000951035.1 Colobus angolensis palliatus | reverse complement strand
AAGAGCTTCTGCACAGCAAAAGAAACTACCATCAGAGTGAACAGGCCACCTACAGAATGGGAGAAAATTGTTGCAATCAACTCATCTGACAAAAGGCTGATATCCAGATCCTACAAAGAACTCAAGCAAATTTACAAGAAAAAAACAACCCCATCAAAAATTGGGCAAAGGATATGAGCAGACTTTTCTCAAAACAAGACATTTATGCAGTCAACAGACACATGAAAAAATGTTCATCAGTGGCCACCAGAGAAATGCAAATCAAAACCACAATGAGAAACCATCTCACACCAGTTAGAATGGTGATCATAAAATGTCAGGAAACAACAGATGCTGGAGAGGATGTGAAGAAATAGAAACACTTTTATACTGTTGGTGGGACTGTAAACTAGTTCAACCATTGTGGAAGACAGTGTGGCGATTCCCCAAGGATCTAGAACTAGAAATACCATTTGACCCAGCCATCCCATTACTGGGTGTATACCCAAAGGATTATAAATCATGCTGCTATAAAGACACATGCACACGTATGTTCATTGCGGCACTATTCACAGTAGCACAGACTTGGAACCAACCCAAATGTCCATCAGTGACAGACTGGATTAAGAAAATGTGGCACATATACACCATGGAATACTATGCACCCATAAAAAAGAATCAGTTCATGTCCTCTGTAGGGAGATGGATGCAGCTGGAAACCATCATTCTCAGCAAACTATCGCAATAACAGAAAACCAAACGCCACATGTTCTCACTTATAGGTGGGAACTGAACAATGAGAACACTTGGACACAGGAAGGGGAACATCACACACTAGGGCCTGTTGTGGGGTTGGGGGAGGGATAGCATTAGGAGATACACTTAATGTAAATGACCAGTTAATGGGTGCAGCACACCAACATGGCACATGTATACATATGTAACAAATCTGCACGTTGTGCACATGTACCCTAGAACTTAAAGTATATAAAAAAAAGTCTCTAGTAGAGAGCAAAATTATCTCTTAATTTTATGTGAATATAGCCTTTAAATAAAAGTGACATGGAGAGCACAAAATTAGGACCCCACTGACCTGATTCATATAAGTATAAAAATCCTAAGTGAAATACTGACAAAATGCAAGCCTTATAATCAAGTAAAGCTTATTAAAACTTTTATAGTAACAAGAAAAGTTTGGTTTAAACTATTACCCTAATAAATATCTCAAAGTATAAAATTATTCATATTTGGAGGGTAGCTTTTAAATGTGATTTTTGAAAAATACCCTCTTCTTTTGCAACAATTTCATATTCCCATATAAGTCATTAAAAATTGCCTTTTAAAGCAAACAAAACAAGACTATGAGAAATTAGAATAAATGGAGTCAGTGAGAAAGAACACCATTATTCAATTAAATGTTCTAGGATAAGTTTTTACTAATGGGGAAAAACTTAAACTTGAATCATTTGATATCTGCATGTGGAAAATCTTTTGGAACTTGAAATCAAAATCAAATCACAAACTTAAAAACAAAATATTTGTAGATCAGTCTGTCAACTGGGAAAATGTTTTGCAACAGATGTTACAGATTTCAAGAAGGTTACTATCCTCAATGTATAAAGAAGTCATACAAATAAACTCTAAATGAAGAAATAGATAATTCACAAAAAGAAATTTAACTGGTTCATGTGGAAAATGTGTAACATTTAAATAAGGTGTCTAGTGTGGCTTATCATATTAGCATATATTTTAGCATGTTTTTTAAACAAATACAACCACCTCATGCTAGAGATTTTGTCAAAAATGTAAGTACTTGAGTCCACTGCTGATGGGAAGAAAAATTAAAACTATGATTCTGGGTGGAAAGCAACTTGGGTATTACATGCTTTCTGCATATTTGAGTTTATTAATTTCAACTATGAAACTATTCAAAATATAGTTTATTAATTTCAACTATGAATCTATTCAAAATATATGTGAAACATGGTGTTTTATAAAATTCTGTTTGAAAATGAGAAATAAACTTATTTTGTAATTGCTGAGTAAATCATTAAATGAGATATCCAAGTGATCAGTGCAACAGTTGTAAACATGACAGTTCAGAGTTAATATTATGTAAAATATTTATGTTGCAAGGTCATGTAAATGGATACATAATTGTGTAGAAGCCTGATGAAACATTTAAAATAAGATTAAATTACAAAAAATATAACAAAAGCTTAATTTTTTTGAGTATTATCTTTATACTCTGTATTTTCTATTGTTTTCCAATTGCATGTTACTTTTTAAATAAAATAAATGTAGTTAGAAGATTTCAAAATGTGTGTTAAGAGAGCTTGATTTAATATTGGCTAAAGCATAACAGTTATCAAGAAACTTGATAGGGGTTTCAAACGAGTATATGCATATACTTTTCCAGAAGAGTTTAAAATAGTTGAATCGTTCAGGATTCTCAAAAGTTCATCCAGAGATTATTTCAGAAATAAGAACTCAATATGGATGGACCTTCTCTTCTCTAGATGTTATCTTAATCAGACTTCTTTAATGTACTGTTGATCTCTGCTCACTTTTCTCTTCAAGCATAATTCTGCTGAAAATTGGTAGTCTCCAGTGATTTTTTTTAGCCAGCTGTATGTGTTTTTTCAGGTCCTTGGTATTTGCTATGTCTTTGGCCTGTATGTGGTTGATTACTCTCTGGCAGTTCTTTTCTCCTGGGCTTCCCTAACTGTCTACTTCTCTGAATTATTTATTGTAGCTTCCTTTTTTTCCTTCGTTTAGCTTTTTGTTATGTGCCATCCACTATTGTGAGCTCTTGGCTTTCCACTCTCTTTTCTCTATTCTCAAACTTTAATCGTTTTAATATTGGTACTGTTAGTCCCTCCCCTGATCTTTCAATTGAACTCCATTTCTAATAGCCTAAGGAATATCCTTGCATGTTTTCATTTTAGTGGAACCTCAAAGTTAATTTTTCATATTCTCAAAATACCTCCAAGTGTTTACCTTCCCTATTTTCAATCTTGGTAATATTTTCCTACTACTCAAGCTCCAATCATTGGCAACAAGGGGATTTATCTTGTTTTTATTTATTGACCCTAACCAGTAACTAAATCAGGTCCATTGTTTTTTATCTAGTTTTAGTCTTTGTTTTATTTAATGCAGTAGGACTAAGTTTCCCAATATACCAGTTGCATCCTGTTAACCCCTTCTAAACCTAAGGGCTCTTGCTGATTTGAGTGGAAATTTTAAATTTAATCCTAAGCTTTAGAAATTGTTCTCCTATCAATTATAAATGAATTTACCTCTTATCACACTCAACAATATCCCTTTTTACAAACCTTCCTTGCACATATGCAAATACTTCTCCACTTCCAAGCTCTGTCACCTCCGCATAGCTTCTCCAATCACTCCAACCAACACTACTGATGGCCACTTGTAGCTACTGTATTCTCTCCATACCATCCATTTTATCACTTAATATGCCACTTCATTGTGTATTCTTGTGATTTTCTACAGATCAAACCTATTACATCATGAAGTTATGCCAAGATTAAAACAGTTTTAATGCTAAATTTTAAAAAATACAGTTGTCTAAAATTTTTTAATACTATTGGTCAAATTGATGGAATAACTGATAGGAAAACAAAAACTGGTCATTGAAACACAAATTTTGGAGATGAAAACTAATAGTGATGCAGTGTATGTAGAAGGTACGTGACAGTCTCCAGGCCATACTGCCTAGATTTGAATCCAGGCTTCACTAAATATCAGCTAGGTGATGTTGTACAAGTTACTTAATCTCAAATCCCACATCTGTAAAATAAGAGTTAATAGTTCTTACCTATTTCAATTGTTGTAAAGATTAAATGAGTTACCACTTGTAAAGAACTTAAAATACCTGGCATATGTAAAGTCTATTTCCTAGCTATTATTTTGGTGATTGTTTATTAAAACATCAAACTATTCATCCCTGTTTACCTAGCAGTTTCTATAAACCTGTCTTACAGAAACACTTGCACAAATACACAAAGACGCATATGACTAACATTTTTAGAGGTGGGTGGATCACCTGAGCTCAGGAGTTTGAGACCAGGCTGGCCAACATCGTGAAACCATGCCTCTACTAAAAATACAAAAAATTAGCCAGGCATGGTGCCTGTAATTCCAGCTACTCGGGAGGCAGAGGCAGGAGAACTGCTTGAACACAGAAGGCAGAGGCTGCAGTGAGCCAAGATCACGCCTCTGCACTCCTGCCTGGGCAACACAGCAAGACTCTGTCTCAAAAAAAAAAAAGAAAAAAAAAAAACAAGGCTGAAGACAACCGATATGTCTATAAGTAGTAAAATAGTGAGTACTTCATCATATATCATATGAATATCATATGAAATACTGTGAATTCACACTAAAAGAGTGAATTCACACTAAACAGTGAAGGAACTCTTTTGTATACAAGATATGAAGATCTACTGTAAAAAAACTACAATATGCTTTGTATGGTTTGGCTGTGTCCCCACCCAAATACCATCTTGAATTGTGGTTCCTATAATCTCCCCATGTCATGGGAGGGACTTGGTAGGAAGTAATTGAATCATGGGGCAGTTCTCCCATGCTGTTCTTATGACAGTGACAGAGTTATCATGAGATCTGATGGTTTTATAAGGAGCTTTTTCCCCTTTGCTCCGCACTTCTCTTTCCTGCCACCACGTGAAGAAGCACATGTTTGCTTCCCTTTCTGCCATAATTGCAAGTTTCCTGAGGCCTCCCCAGCCATGTTGAACTGTGAGTCAATTAAACCTTTTTCCGTTATCAATTACCCAGTCTCAGCTATGTTTTTATTAACAGCATGAGATTGGACAATTACATGCATATTACTCAATTTTACGGGGAAGAAAGAAGTATTATACATGTATGATTGAAGGTCTGGGAAAATAAACAATGCACACAGAGATGGTGTTGGCTGAGTGTATTAGCTTTGTGCTATCATACACTCTCAGATTATCTGAACTGTTTAAGAAACATCTAGCACTTAATGAAAATATTGAAACATATTAAAAAGAATCAGAAAATTTAGAACAGGAAAATATAGATGACAAGTTCAGTTCACTGATTTAAAACCCTGTGCTTTCCCTGTCTGGAGAATACATACATCACTGATGTGGCTCAGTCATTTTGACCAGGATGTTATCTACCCTGCCAAGCAGCTATCATGAACAAATTGCTGAATTTGTGAGCATGTGAGTGAGTAACTGAACAGTGTTGAGAGGAAAATTGGTAATGTGCATCAATGGGTAGATGGAGCACGGTCCACAGTGATCCAATAATTGGTACCGGAGTGACAGCAGAAGACAGAACTGACTGCATTCCAGTAATCAATCAAGAATGCTCACCCAGCAGAATACTCAAGCAGCAGCAGTAAAAAGCCAATAAAAAATGAAATCAGCTTAGTTATGGACAACAATGCAAACACATCTAAGAGATGACCACAATTATCAGCAGTAGTTCCCAGGGTTCAGAACATTTGACTGAGAACTCATTTAACACCAGAGCCTTAGAAACATTAGAAGCTAATGTTGAAATAGTAAAATGTAACTCACCATCACTTTGAAGCAGCCACTCTGCAGGAAGCAGGCATACACAAATTAACTATCCTACAGAAAAGGCAACAGGGCTTGGTAATGTACTGCTCTGACCTTTTAAAACAAGAATTGGTCTAATCTAACATAATTCAGCAAGGACAGTATAGCAAGATAAGGAACTGTAATGAATAGAATGAATACCATTTGTCAGAGGAGAAATAGAGAATATATATGGTTTCATTTCCCAGCAGATACAGTAAACAGAGGGTGTAATGCAATAAAACCTCAGTGTTTTTTCTCTTCCTTAGTGTATTTTGTTTTTTATTGTGACACAGTGCTGAATAAGAATTTGGAATCTGAAATATATAAAAAATATAGACTAAAAATAAACATGATTTCTTCATTTGTTTGTTAACACATTAAACCTGCCACTTTGCTAGGTGTTGAGAAATATAAATGAAAAAGCAAAAATAAAAATGAGTGCATCATATCCTGTACCTTCAGAGAAGTGAATAAAATATATACATAAATAACTCTACTGGAAGATATTTTTGTGACCTGCAAGATTTGCATTTGAATTCTGGCTATACTACATATCTGTGCTCTCGGCAACCATTTTAGCATTCCTGAGATTCATGTTTTATTATCTTTGGAAATAAAATAATCACATTCCCTTCACAAGATCATGAGGACAAAATGAGGTGACACTGGTTGAAATCACAGTCTAACACATATTTGGTGCTTATGAATGTTAATTCCTTTATGTCTTTTTGTTTTGATTTGAATAAGATGATCTATTTAATTTCTGTTTAGTTTTAACAACTCATTTAATGTTTATAGTAAGCTTAAATTTAAGATTTTTTTTTTAAAAGATCTGGAATACATAGACATGATTTCAGTTTTTGACTTATCCGGTAATGCTACTGTCTTCCAAAAATCTTGAACTTCATCTGTTTAGTGGAGACAAACTGGCTTTTTGTTTTTTCAAATAAATGCAAGGAGAGCACGTGCCTTTTGAGGAGACCTTAAGTTATGAAATAAATACACAAAACTAAAAACTACTGTTTGTCTGATATGGTTTGGCTCTGTGCCCCCACCTAAATCTTACATTGAATTGTAATCCCCAGTGTTGAGAGAGGGAACCGGTGGGAGGTGACTGGATCATGGGAGCATATTTCCCCGTTGCTGTTCTTGTGATAGTGAATGAGTTCTCAACAGCAAACTATCGCAAGAACAGAAAACCAAACACCGCATGTTCTCACTCATAGGTGGGAACTGAGCAGTGAGATCACTTGGACTCAGGAAGGGAATCATCACACACTGGGGCCTATCACGGGGTGGGGGGAGTGGGGAGGGATTGCATTGGGAGTTATACCTGATGTAAATGATGAGTTGATGGGTGCTGATGAATTGATGGGTGCAGCACACCAACATGGCACAAGTATACATATGTAACCTGCATGTTATGCACATGTACCCTAGAACTTAAAGTATAATAATAAAAAAAAAAGATCTGCTTGTTTAAAGTGTGTAACACCTCCCCCTTCCCTCTGTCTCTCCTGTCTACCATGGAAAGATGTGCTTGCTTCCCCTCTGACTTTTGCCATAATTCTAAGTTTCCTGAGGTCTCCCAGCCATGCTTCATGTACAGCCTGCATAACTGAGTCATTAACCCTCTTTTCTTCATAAATTACCTGGTGGTCTCAGGTAGTTCTTTATAGCAGTGTGAGAATGAACTAATGCATTGTCTGAAGCATTAAAAAATAAAAAATGATCTCAACTTCTAAAGACAGTATTCTCTATAAGAACTGTCACTCTAACAATTTCCTATATTCAAACTGTGCTGAGGAACTCTCAGGTAGAAGACAGGATTAAAAATTTTTTCTTTCTAAAGACTGTATTGAACTGGCAAACAAGCATGGGGAAATAGAGATAAGAAACAATGTTCTGAAGTTGAAATACTGGCTTCTAGTAATTTCTCTGGCCCAGTAAATCCCTGTGATCTGGGGTTGGTTCTCACTTGCAAACCAAGATTCTCTCGCATTCTTAAAATTCATTCTACTCTTCAACTATTTGGTATCATACATCTGTCACCACCAACCATTAGTTGCATTCATAATGCAGGATTTGTCACAGAACTAGATACCAACCCATTTAGTCAAATTTATTATTAAAAGTTTTAAAAAAGTAAATTTAGGATTTGAAGCTGATGTAAATGCCAATTTTTTTTCCCACAAAACCTTCCTTGATTTCTCCACAGGAAGTAGTCTCTTTATAAACCATGGCTGTTTATCATTTGTTTAAAGCTTAGTATTTTCTATTTTGATTATAGTCATTTGCATACAAACTACATAGATTTCCACATCTGTAAATTGCAAGCTAAGGACAGAGTATGTGACACATTCATCTGTGCAATTCCTGTGGCTAACGCAGCACCTTCAACTCAATATGGTCCCAATAGTAATAGAGCACAGAAGAGGGTTTGACACCACGGGCTCTAGGGTTCAATGCCCAAGATTGAGATTTAGCTCCTAACTCAGCATGACTTGAAGCAGTTCCTTAGCCTCTTTAACTCTTAGTTCCTCACTGGAAAAATGAAATAGTTTTTTCCTTTTAACAGTACCGTGAGGATTGAACAATGTGAACCACTTAGTACAGTGTATACAAATCCTCAAACATTGGTGGTTAACATTATTTCTAAGGCGTTCACGCCCTGAAACTCTGGGTTTGTGTAATGCACTTGCCTAGCTCAAGTTTCTTTTTAAAAATTAAGGCTGAATAAATGACAAATTAAGTTTGACTCCCAAGGTTCCCCTAAGAAACCCACAGATGATTCATAGGATCATATGACCTCGGAAATTATCTACTGATCAAATATGGAACACATGCATTCTTAAATTTGTTTCAAAATAAATTCAAGTTATAAATTTGTTTTTGCGACATCTTGCCAAACTTTGCAAAGTTCGTCATATCATATTCTGTCATTTTCAATAAAATTCCACGTATTAGGTCCTTGCTAGAAATCTGTGCTGAAAAGCCTAATATTGATTCAACTTCAGAGAAATGTAATGTAAAATCTAAGAAGACCTATTACAATGACAAGTAATAGAATATTTGCTCACTAAATGTACTTTTCTTTTATACTTTAATAACAATAACCAATAGCCAATGACAGATTTGTTTTATTTTGCAAAGCCTTTCTCACCAGAAGTGGGAAACAGGAGTAACCTAGCAATGTCATGTAATGGTTTTCCACACAGATGCCTTTGGCTTCTTAAAGAAGGCAGAGGCAGACAGTGTTCTACCTAGGGTATAACACTCGGGTGTAGTTTATCTTCCCTGTTTGCAAAGACTTGTCATCCATAGTTGCAAGTAGCACTGGCCTAATGTCCATGAATGATGTTTACACTGAGAGGAAATGTTTATGAATTTTGCCTGTTATTAAGGAGAAGGAGGAACAGCATATTGCTAGCAAAGCCTTTAAGTTATCGAGTAATATAAGTTGACCAGATCCTGCTGTCTTCTAGCTTCATCCTGGTTGACTGAATCCAGGACTGATTCAGTCATCATCCATCAAACCTTCACTGGGCACCTATATCTCAAGCATTAAAACTTGGTTAGGATGATTCCCGATCCTCTCCGCATACTGGAAACACCTGAGGAACTTTAAAA
This sequence comes from Colobus angolensis palliatus, assembly GCF_000951035.1. Taxonomy (NCBI): domain Eukaryota; kingdom Metazoa; phylum Chordata; class Mammalia; order Primates; family Cercopithecidae; genus Colobus; species Colobus angolensis. The sequence goes on along the minus strand of NW_012121598.1, from coordinate 9,946,275 downwards.
CAAGAATAGGCTCCATGCCAATACAATTACATTAGCATTTTGGAAGTAGAGCTCCAGCAGCTACGTTTTTGAAAAAAAGTGCTATAGGTGGTTTTGATATGCAGCCAAGGTTAAGAACTACAAGTATGGGGGCTCCAAAGCAAGACAAAAAAGTCTTTCCGAGAGCTTCTGAGCTCTTGGAAGGATGAGTAGACAAAATCCAGTGGGATCTGGGCTATGATAGGAAACACAGGGGGCTTTGAAAGCACACAGGAGGAGCACCTCGTTAAGACTGGGGATTGGCTCAGAGCACTGGGGTAGGCTTAAAACCAATTTCAGTGATTCTACACTGCACTGTTGAAGCTGCCATTCTAGGGACAATGGCTCCTCTTGGAACTCAGCTGCCTGATCCAGTTAGAACTGAATAAGCTGCCAGTCAGATAAATTGGTTGCTGATTGTTTGACCCTCCCCTGGGGCCACTGTTTACCTGCTTGTGAGCTTCCCACTGCTCACTTCTCCCTCCAGCTTTACTACCCAGCAGGTCTTGTTTCTTGTCTCAGGCAGTGAATCCTAACTCCAAGCTGGGAATAAACCCCCAATGAGTTCCCCTGCTGATACAGCATCCTTTGGAGATGAAGCAATTGCCCATATCTCAACACAGAACAGAGCTGGTTTTTCTCCCCAGTTGTACTTTACATTTTTTTTTAAGTTGTGGGGTACATGTGCAGGAAGTGCAGTTTTGTTAATTAGGTAGGCCTGGGTCCAGAGCATTTATTAGGTTTTAGACTTTACATTTTAAGCATGAGGAGAACTTTTGTTTGATTTCTCAAGGCCTTCATTGAAGAGGAAAGAGATATTCAAGTGGAAATATTATCCCACCAGAAATAAAGAGGTCTTAGGGGAACTGCTGACTGTAGAGGTGATAAGATCAGTGAGGAGTCTGACCTCACAGGGGTGGCCTCTTGTTTTCTGGAATCAATATTTAGAATTGGAGCTTTTACTGAGGAAGCAGGGGAGTTCCCCAGGAAGGTTAGCCCCTTGAGGAGACAGGTATCAGTGATCCCCCAAAACTGCAACTGCCCCTCTCAAAGTGTTTACAATAAATTATGCACCTAAACTCAGAGGTGTTACAGCTCTTTTTTTTTTTTTTTCTTCCTCTTTCCTGGTTTAAGGAAAAAAGTAATTTCAAACTTAGTTGTGTTTCTTAAGGGAAAATCTAAGTAAACTACAGGTACTAGATGCACAACTAAGTACATTTTAGTTCATCTATGTGGTAGGAAACTATGCATTCTTTTACTCATACTTCTAGAAATTTTAGATGACATGTGACAGTGTCATCAGGCCACATTGTGATATACACAATGCCAGGACATGGATGACAACAGAGATCAACCAGTCTACTGTAGGGTGAAGAAAAGACTGACTCCATAAAAAGATGTGCGTGAGTTCAGCTCTCACATCAACAAGCTGAGGGTGAAAGCGTCAGAGGCAGATCAAGGCCTGGAAAACCAGGTACCAGGCATCTGAATCCAGAGAATATCACAGGATCTGAAGAAGTGAGAAAGAATATTTAGATATTGGTAACAAAGAGTGGGAAGGCTGCACTCAGTCAGGTAGGAAAAAAAAAAAAAAAAAAACCATGCTCAGGTGTAAGCTTTCAATAAAGTCTGTCTAGACAGTTCTTTGTTTCTTGGAGTCTCCCTCTCTCTCCCAGACTGGAGTGCAGTGCTGCGACCTCAGCTCACTGCAACCTCTGCCTCCTGTTTCAAGTGATTCTCCTGCCTCAGCCTCCCAAGTAGCTGGAATTCCAGGTGCCTGCCACTACACCTGGCTAATTTTTGTATTTTTCTGTAGAGATGGAGGTTTCAACATATTGCCCAGGAATGTCTCAAACTCCTGGCCTCAAGTGATCTGCCTGCCTTGGCCTCCTAAAGTGTTGGGATTACAGGCGTGAACCACTGCGCCTGGCCAGTTCTTTGTATTTTTACTATCGACATGTGAATGGTTTCAGGAGTGGGAGTGCTTATAGATCCACACTGGAATATTAAACAAGTGATTTTCTATATATGTCTAAGAATGAATGCAGTGCTACAAACAGCTCTGGCAGCAATTTAACTGTGGAATAATGAACAACCAGATAAGCATCTTTCACCATACAGAGTGTGTTCTTCAAAAGTTGCCAGTAAAGTGATTTGTGTCAAGTGTTTTTCTCATCAAGAATTGAGATATCAATAACTTCAAAATGCATTCAATATGATTACAAGGGAGTCATACTTGACAGAATTCTAGGAAGATGTGTGCGAGATGGCAGCCTAATTTTTGGATTCTCCAAAATCCACACAGAGACACACAAAGCAAATACTTATTGAGGCCAGAAACCTGAGGAAAACATTTACCATGAGGCAGGTGCAAGGCAGCTCCTTGAATCCCAAAACTGGATAATGCCGGAAGTGCCACAAACAGCTGTGAGTTCTTTGTGTGATTGGTGTCTATGTAGAAGAGGCGCATGGGAATGGAGGAAGGACTAAACAGAGGCACCAGAGCCTCTGTGAAATCTCCCCACTGACCCTACCTATCATCTTGCCTCAAGGATGAAACCTGAGTCCAGTCTCTAGACACAGAGGCCAACTTGCAGGAACACAGAAGGGTATGTGGAATAATACTGTGTCCATCCTCAATCAGAAAAACCCAGGCTGTCAGAGACTCTACAATTGAGCAATGCTTGCTCTTAAAAAAGATAATAAAGTACAGAAGGGACTTGTAAATTAAAGGGACTTTGAAAGACATCACGTTAAAAGAAAATGAGCAAGAGACAACTGATGTCCAAGGATCCAATCTTGGGCATGAAAATCTATCAGGAAATGCAAAGAAGTGCTTACAACAAAAGTCACTTTGGAGGGAGGGTAGGGGTTCTGACTGATGAGACGTATGGAGGAACTTCTGGAGTGACTGGCAAAGTTTTCTTTGATGACTTTGGTGATCCTTACACTTGTTCTATGTGGCTCTTTGTTCTGTGCTGTGTGTTACAATAAAGGTTAAAATACTTAAACATAATATCTATTGATAATCTCAAAATAAAAATTTAGAGCATCCTCTAAAAGATGCTCATGCTTTAAAAATGAAAATAGAATATTTAAAAGCATATAATCTATTGATCATCTCTAAATATTAAAATATTCTAGCTCCTTGATGTTAGAACTATGGTGGCCACTTAAAGGCTATTTATGTCTCACATCCATGAAAGTAAGGAGGGCACAGGTGTGTGTGAAAGAGGATTTTTCTTCCTATTCTTGTTCTCACTCTGTCCCACCGTCAGCCCAGTGAAATTAATCTATTGTTCTCAGAAAATTAGAAACAATTGTGTTAGTTACTCTGAGTAGTGTGTTAACAAGCTACTAGGGTAATTCAAGTGTTTTGGAAATAAAGTTATCCCCTTCAACTGCCAGGCTGCACAACTCCAGGGAAACCACTACAGGTTTGCTTTCTTTGGATGCTTTCTTGATCCTCAGAGGCCCTTGAGGAGCTCATTGCTTTTCAACTGCTTCTAATTGATGAAGAAATAGTTGCCTGTTCAGTTTATGCCAGAATAAAATGGGCAAGGGAGGAGCTGGCAAGGAGGCTAAGACTAGGGGACTGGGGAGCTGGCTGTGGGCTCACAGAGGGAGGGAAGTAAGAGGAGAGTGCAAGTCAATCCTCCCATTGTTCTCAGATGGAGCAATGAGTGGGAGACCGGAAATCACTGCAATAGATTGCAGAGACCACGCCACGCTTATCCCCAGTACTTCCTTACCCTTGCCTGCTTCTACGTCTCCATTTTGAGGGGAAAGTTTCTTAAGTGAATGGCAGTGGCCCTAAGGATGGCACCTGGATGATTTTACTTCTTTCTTCCTGTTACTAAATTTAGTGACAAAACTTCTTTGGAGTGGGGGACAGAGAAAGGGAGATGGATGTCTGAACCACTCAACCAGGCCCCCAAAGGGAAAAAGAATACGGATAAGGGACAGAGAATGTCTGGTACTCTTTGATCATCAGAACTTGGATACTTTTTCCTGCCGACAAAATTAATTCTTATTAGCCTGCGCAAGACTCTGATGCAAGTAAGACAATTTCTATACCATTTTGCCCATATTTTGTGTCTGTCTTTTCTTCTGTGTATTGGTGACTATTCAGATCCTACCAAAGCTCCCTACCCTGTTTCCCTAGGGTCTTCTCAGTCCTACCATCAAGTGCTCTCCCTCTCCTCTAAACCACAGCATTTTCCTGTAATATTCTTGTAGGTCTGGCTTATAAGAGGTTAATAGATGGTCATATGCCTGCTATATTAGACCTAGGAAATTTCTTCCTAAAAAACCAAAAGTACTCAAAGCAATTACTACAAAAGCAAGAGAAGAAGTCAATCTTTCCAATGCCTCTAACTTAAGTGCCTAGATAATTATCATTCTCTTCAAGTTTACTTGCAATGGATAGGAAGAGGTATGAGAAAGAAGAGTGAGGAGATCACAGCTTTTTTATGTTGTAAGTACTACTCAAGAAGAAAAGATGCAGATGTCCTTCATTCCCATAGAGGACAGAAACGTAATAGGCTTCACACAAACCCGGAGAAAATTTGTCTATATGTGGGGAACAATTTTTCACTGTACAACCACCGAAGTAGGCTACTTAAAGGAAATTCCTAAAAACAGTGTAGACAACCATATGTTTCAGGTAGTTGGAACATTTTGCTACTATAGGAACAATCGCTCTCTTGAGGCTCCTCCAGTGCCCCAGATCCATAATGAATATATATCGTTGGAAAAATCTTACTTTTGGAAACTTGGATAGTCTTACTGGAGTGAAAGAAATAGTTCCTACCATTTGTATCCACAAATAGCATAAAAATGTAACAACGATTGCAAGCAGATACTGAAGAAATAGAGATCCCACCGCAGGCTTGTAGAAGATACAAAGTCAAAGAAAAAGAAAGCAAAAAGGCATCGAATGCAGAAGAAATTGCTCCGGCTTTCTCTTTTCTTCATCTGTACCTCTGAAGCTGGCATAAACCCTCATGTTTGTTAGAAAATGTCCTGAACGTGGAATCTTGAGGCAGGGATTTGTATCCTAGTCACTAATGTGATTATTTAATCTCTCTGAACCTCTGTTTCTCTTCATTGGTAAAACAGGACTAATATTCTCTACCTATATATGTGTGACCAGATAATATCATGAATATGGATACATTTGCTAAAGTAAAATGAGCTATTACTGAAATGTATGATTATTAGGAGAAATTAGGTGGGAAAAAGTAGAATATGATTAGAATAGTATTTTACTATATTATTTTACCACAGCACAATTGAGTTCTCACTTAATATTTCTTGAGCACCAGCTGCCGAGGTCACAGAAATGAACAAAACAAATACTCCTGCTGTTATTGAAGGAAAACAAACTCTTACCAAATACGTGAGTATTTGTGCCTCAGTAAAATACAGCTAACATTTTCTGAGTGTCTGCTAAATGACAAGTGCATGAATGCTTTTATATAAACTCTCAGAACTTAATCTTTTTGCTTCAATTATTTTCTGACATGGAAAAGGCCAATTTTTTCTTTTAAAGAGAGGGAAAATTTAGAATGCTTAGTAAAAGTTTTAACATCAAATTAATAGAAATTGACTCCATTTTTACAACTTAGACTTTACAGTGCTTGAACTAAATCAATATAAATTGAATTCTTTTAGGAAACTTCAATACATGCCAGTGCTGCTTCCGTCAGTGTGATTCAACAGAACTTTAATCCACCCAGATCATATGTGCTGTGCCTGGATGTGCCTCTGGAGAGCATCGAACTGTCTCTGTCTGTAGCCAGGTTTTCACTTAATTGTTTAAATCCCAAAGCAGTATCATGGAATTTTAGAATCCAAAAAGGACCTTTAGGCTGGGCACAGAGGCTCATGCCGGTAATCCCAGCACTTTGGGAGGCTGAGGTGGGCGAATTGCCTGAGGTCAGGAGTTGGAGGCCAGGCTGCAACATGGTGAAACCCCATGTCTACTAAAAATACACAAAAATTAGCCAGGCCTGGTGGCATGCACCTGTAATCTCAGCTACTCGGGAGGCTGAGGCAGGGGAATTGCTTGAACCAGGGAGGTGAAGGTTGCAGTGAGCTGTGATGGCACTCCAGGGTGGGCAACATAGCGAGACTCTGGCTCAAAAGCAAAACAAAATAAAAGGACCTTAGCGTTTAAAATCCACTCATTGTAGAAGTCTTCCACAATATGCCTGGAAAGTTTTTACCAGGCTTAAAGCTTGACTACTTTCTATCATGCAAACATCTAAAAAAGGTATCATATTCCTTTACTAGGTAGCTGCGATGATTATTTTGTTCATAAAAAATGAAGGCAAAGTCTGTATCCCTGGAATACATTTAATGCCTCAGTTTTGAAAAAGTCATTATTGTACTCCATGAATATTAGGTATAATTGAAAAATTGTTTATATTAGCTGGATATGATGTATTTTTAAGACACTCAGAATAAAAATTGTACATAATGTGTTTGCTTTTTTAACACCTGAAATCATTGTTAGTAGTCTCCTCTGATCTTTCACACTATGTGTTAATACATTATTCACTAATTTATTTACTCAACTATTTTAAGTTCTTAGTATGTGTCATGTAGGTTACCAGTCCATGAAAAATATCAAAATTTAATTCTTATGTAATTATGTTTTACACAGGGGGGCTTTCTTGCCCCTTCTGCAGTGTCTCAGGGATGATTCTCCATGCCCGACGTTCTTCCCTCTCCTTCCATGTCTTACCCCAGACGTATCTGGGGTTCATACGCAGAAGACCACAGCCCCTGAGCTAAGTAAAATAATCCCCTTACATACACAGAAACTTTGGCTTGCAGATTCGGTGGAATATCTTCCTACCAGAGGACCCTGAATTCCAGAGGTGTTAAGCTATCTCCTAATGTACCTGGTAGGATTCTTCGCTGGCATGCTGCTACTGCGCTTGGCTCTTACCTTCCTGAGCAGTGGTCCCTAACCTCCAGGCTGTGGACTGATACTGGTCTGTGGTCTGTTAGGAACTGGGCTGCACAGCAGGAGATAAGCAGCAGGCAAGTGAGCATTACCACCTGAGCTCTGCCTCCTGTCACATCAGCCAACATTAGATTCTCACAGGAGCATGAACCCTATTGTGAGCTGCGCATGCGAGGGATCTAGGTTGTGCACTACTTATGAGAACCTAACTAATGTCTGATGATCTGAGACAGAATAGTTTCATCCCAAAACCATCCCAACTGGTTTTGGGATGAAACTGCCCAAGATGAAACCCGTCTCTGGTGCCAAAAAGATTGCGGACAGCTCTTCCTGAGGATGGGACTTCCCAGTTGTTAGTCCATTTCGTATTGCTGTAAAGGAACATGTGAGACTGGGTAGCTTATTAAGAAAAGAGGTTTATTTGAGTCACAGTTCTTCAGGCTATACAAGCATGGCACCACTATCTTCTCAGCTACTGGTGAGACCTCTGGGAGCTTTTACTCATGGTTGAAGGCAAAGGGGAAGTAACTGTGTGACATTGCAAAAGAAGAGGGAGGTTCCACACTCTTAGCCAGCTCTGATGTGAACTAATAGAGCAATAAATCACTCATTTCCATATGGAGGGAACCAAACCATTCATGAGGGATCTGCCCCCATAACCCAAACACCTCCCACTAGACCCCACCTCCAACATTGGAGGATCACGTGTCAACATGAGAATTGGAAAAGACAAAACATTCAAATGCTATCCCCAGTCCTCCTGCCCGTGCAATGCCTCCCATCATGGTTGTATTTGACCTCAGTGGTGCTCTCATTTGGCCTCTTGAGTTATGGTTGTGCATGTGCATATCAGAGGGTAACTCCTCAAAGCAAGCCTAAAACTTACAGTCATTTCAATTTGCATCGAGGCCATACTCTTTATATTCCAATTCCTAGATGAAAATCCCACAAAACTAAAGACAACAAAGCTGGCCTCCATAATCACCTTCCTTGTGGGAAATTCGTTATCTAAAATTCACAGGGAGACATGTTTGGCATGTGATACAGAAAATATTCTTTTTAACGTAGCACTTCTGGTAGAAAACACAGCCACAGTTGGGATAAGCATATTTATATGCCATGAAAAACATACAACGTTCTGGTAAATGTAACCTCTGAAATGGAACTTAACATATTTCTGGTTTGAATCTTCAGATTCAGTAGCTCAAACGTTGTCCAATTCAACTAGACTCAGTCATGTTGGGTTTGACCTGAATCTGTCCAAAAATACCAATGAGCTTAGTTAAAACATTCAAACCAAGCCCAAGAAGACAACCAAAACTCCTATTGAAGACATTTTTTTCAAATTTTTAAAGGCATCTTCATATGTAATATTTCTTACCCTCTGAAGAAATATGTTATCTACATCATGTAATCATTTAAGAGACTGAGTAACTAGTATACTGAACAGAAAATTACTTTTCAATTATTTGGCTACATTTCTATAAAAGATCAAGTCTAATTCATTGGAAAGTTGAATCTGTCCAAATAAGCCAAAGAATTAAACAAATAGAAGCTGTCCAAGAATTCTGAATTATTTCTGGAGAAACTTTTATGCAATTGCATCACTAAAACCACTCTTAGCATGAGTGGTAGGGAATGTATTTCCAATGTAGTTTTAGTGGCAAAATAAGATCTGAGCACAATTGCCTTAGATAACTCAAAATAATCACAAATTCCATAATTAAGAATCTTCTTATGGATCAAGGCAAATGAGAGGCAGGACTAGATTGCAGCCCCGGGCAGAGCAGCCTGTGGAGGTTTGCATTGTGAATTTTAGCTCCAGATGAACTGCAAGAACAAACCAGCAATCCTGAGAGGACCCACAGACCCTCTGAAGGAAGGGGCTACTCCTGCAGGGACCAGGAGACACCCCAAATACTGTGAGTGCCGCAACTGTGGGAATGGAAAAAGGACAACTTCCTTCGCAGGAAAGAGTTTCTGGGGTGCCAGTTGAGTTTGTCTCCCTTGTGTGAGACACCCATGGGAAGCCATGGGTGGCCTATGAGGAGAAGTCTCCTTATTGCCTTCATGTCTTTATGCCCTGAGAGCATAACTGCTTAGTGGCAGTCCACAGGTTGCTCAGGGAGATAATACTCCCTTGAAGCAGTGGAGTATAATCAAATGTCTTGGCTCCTCCTGAAACCTCCTCCCACCCATTTCAGTCAAGTTAAAGATCTTAAGTAGTTTAGACACATGCCTTTGCCCAAGGAAATTCACAGAAACCACTACTGCTATACATCTTATCAAATGACTCATGAGTTCTCCTTCACTGATTAATCCTTTTCCTCATCCCTTTTTCCCCCTCCCATCTGCCCTAAGAACAAAGATCTGGTAAACCAATAAATTGGGCAGAGTTCGAGAGCTCTGAGTCGTGAGCAAGCCTCCAACACTCCAGTCCCCTGGACCCACCTTTTAAACACTTATTCTGTCTCTAACTCCTTTGTCTCCACCAGACTCAGGGTATCCGCTGGGTGGTGTGGGGCTGGTTTCCCCAGCATCCTTTCCTGAACATACATCCCTACTGAGAAAGCTGAACCTGGGAGAAGGAAAGCCTCAGGCAAGTTTTCAAGCCCAACTTGCCCTCTGCCTAGAAACAGACTTGGGGATGTTGCAGGGGGCATGGTGGAAGTGAGACTGGCCCTTCAGTTTGTGTGGGAGCTGGGTGAGGCCTGGGACTGTCGATTTTCCTCCACTTCCCTGACAACCTGCATGACTCAGCAGAGGCAGCCATAATCCTCCTAGGTATACAACGTCAGTGACCTGGGAATCTTGCCCCCATCCCCCACAGCAGCCACAGCAAAACCCACCCAAGGAGAGTCTGAGCTGAGACACACCTAGCCCTGCCCCCATCTGATGGTCCTTCCCTACCCACCCTAGTGGCGGAAGACAAAGGGCATATAATCTTGGGAGCTCTAAGGCACCACCCACCAATGGTCCTTCTCTACACTACTATAGCTGATGCTTTCTGGAAAGCCCCACCTCCTGGCAGGAGGTCAACCCGCACAAAAACGGAGCTTTAAACCACCAAAGCTAAGAACCCTCATGGAGTCCACTGCACCCTCTGCCACCTCCACTGGAACAGGCGCTGTTCCATGGCTGAGAGACCCATAGATGGTTCACAGACTCTGTGCAGACAACCCCCAGTACCAACCCAGAACTGCATAGACTCACTAGGTGGCTAGACCCAGAAGACAGACAATCCCTGCAGTTTGGCTCACAGGAAGCCACATCCACAGGCAAATGGGGAGAGTACTACATTAAGGGAACTCCCTGTGGGACAAAAAAATCAGAAAAGCCTTCAGCCCTAGACCTTCCCTCTGATAGAGCCTATCCCAATGAGAAGGAACCAGAAAACCAACCCTGGTAATATGACAAAACAAGGCTAGTCAACACGCCCCCAAGATCACACTAGTTCACTAGCAATGGATCTACACCAAGAAGAAATCCCTGATTCACATGAAAAAGAATTCAGGAGGTTAGTTAAGCTACTCAGGAAGGCACCAGACAAAGGCAAAGCCTGGTGCAAAGAAATCCAGAAAAACGATACAAGAAGTGAAAGGAGAAATATTAAAGGAAATAGACATCTTAAAGAAAAAAAAACAAGAAATTCAGGAAACTTTGGACACACTTTTAGAAATGTAAAATGCTCTGGAAAGTCTCAGCAATAGAATTGAGCAAGTAGAAGAAAGAAATTCAGAGCTCGAAGGTCTTTAAATTAACCCAATCCAATAAAGACAAAGAAAAAAGAATAAGAAAATATGAGCAAACCTCCACAAAGTTTGGGATTATGTTAAATGACCAAACCTAAGAATAATTGGTGTTCCTGAGGAAGAAGACAATTCTAACAGCTTGGAAAACATATGTGGGGAAATAACTGAGGAAATCTTCCCTGGCCTTGATAGAAACCTAGACATGCAAATACAAGAAGCACAAAGAACACCTGGGAAATTCATCACAAAAAGATCTTTGCCTAGGCACATGACCATCAAGTTATCCAATGTTAAGACAAAGGAAAGAATCTTAAGAGCTGTGAGACAGAAGCACCAGGTAACCTATGAAAGAAAACCTATCAGATTAACAGGAGAGTTATCAACAGAAACCATACAAGCTAAAAGGGATTGGACCTTTATCAGCCTCCTCAACTAAAACAATTATTAGCCAAGAATTTTGTATCCAGTGAAACCAAGCATCATATATGAAGGAAAGATACAGTCATTTTCAGACAAACAAATGCTGAGAGAATTTGCCATTACCAGGCCATCACTACAAGAACTGCTAAAGGGAGCTCTAAATCTTGAAACAAATCCTGGAAACACATCAAAACCAAGTCTCTTTAAAGCATAAATCACACAAGACCTATAAAACAAAAATACAAGTAAAAAACAAAAACAAAAAACACAGTACACAGGCAACAAAGAGCATGATGAATGCAACAGTACTTCACATTTCAATACTAACATTAAATGTAAACGGCCTAAATGCTACACTTAAAAGATACAGAACCGCAGAATGGATAAGAACTCACAAACCAACTATCTTCTGCCTTCAGGAGGCTCACTTAACACATAAGGACTCACATAAACTTAAAGTAAGGGGGTAGAAAAAGGCATTTCATACAAAAGGACACCAAAAGAGAACAGGTGTAGCTATTCTTGTATCAGACAAAACAAACTTTAAAGCAACAACAGCAGTTAAAAGAGACAAAGAGGGATAGTATAGAATGATAAAAGACCTTGTCCAACAGAATATCACAATCCTAAATATATATGCACCTGACTCTGGAGCTCCCAAATTTATAAAACAATTATTAATTCACCTAAGAAATGAGATAGACAGCAACACAATAATAGTGGGGGACTTCAATACTCCACTGACAGCACTAGACAGGTCATCAAGACAGAAAGTCAACAAAGAAACAACGGATTTAAACTATACCTTGGAACAAATGGACTTAACAGATATATACAGAAGATTTCATCCAACAACCACAGAATACACATTCTATTCAACAGTGCATGGAACTTTCTCCAAGATAGACCATATGATAGGCCATAAAATGAGCCTCAATAAATTTAAGACAATTGAAATTATATCAAGCACTCTCTCAGACCACAGTGGAATAACACTGGAACTAAACTCCAAAAGGAACCTTCAAAATCACACAAATACATGGAAATTAAATAACCTGCTCCTGAATGAGCATTGAATCAAAAATGAAATTGAGATAAAAATTTAAAAATTCATCTAACTCAATGACAATAATTATACAACCTATCAAAACCTCTGGGATATAGCTAATACACAGCTAAGGTGGTGCTAACAGGAAAGTTCATAGCCCTAAATGCCTATATCAAAAAGTCTGAAAGAGCACAGACAAGATGAGGTCAGGTGTCAAGGGACTAGAGAAACAAGAACAAGCCAAAGCCAAAGCCAAACCCAGCAGAAGAGAGGAAATGACCAACATCAGAGCAGTACTAAATGCCATCAAAACAAACAAACAAAATTACAAAAGATAAATGAAACAAAAAACTTGTTATTTGGAAAGATAAATAAAATTGATAGACTATTAGCAAGATTAACCAAGAAAAAAAGAGAAAATCCAAATAACCTCACTGAGACATGAAACGGGAGATATTACAATTGACAACTCTGAAATACAAAAGATCATTCAAGGCTACTATGAAAACTTTATGTACATAAACTAGAAAATCTAGAAGTTTTGGGTAAATTCCTGGAAAAATACAACCCTCTTAGCTTAAATCAGGAAGAATTAAATACCTTGAACAGACTAATAAGTAGTGAGATTAAAATGGTAATTATAAAGTTACCAACAAAAAACATTCAGGACCAGATGGATTCAGAGCAGAATTCTATCAGACATTCAAAGAAGAATTGGTACCAATCCTTTTGACACTATTCCACAAGACAGACAAGGAAGGGACCCTCCTTAATTCATTCTATGAAGCCAGCATCACCCTAATACTAAAACCAGGAAAGGACACAAAAAAGAAAACTACAGACCAATATTCTTGATGAATATACATTTAAAATCCTTAACAAAATACTTGCTAATCGAATCTAACAACCTATCAAAAAGATAATCTACCACGATCCAAGTAGGTTTCATACCAGGGATGCCGGGATGGTGTAACACACACAAGTCAAAAAATGTGATACATGACATAAACAGAATTAAAGACAAAAATCACATCATCTCAACAGATGCAGAAAAAGCATTAAACAAAATCCAACATCCCTTTATGATTAAAACCCTCAACAAAATCGGTATACAAGGGAAATACCTTAATGTAATAAAAGCCATCTATGACAAACCCACAGCCAGCATAATACTGAATGGGGAAAAGTTGAAAGTATTCCCTCTGAGAACTGGAACAAGGCAGGGATAGCCACTCTCACCACTCCTCTTCAATATAGTACTGGAAATCCTACCCAGAGCAATCAGACAAGAAAAAGAAATAAAGGGCATTAAAATAGGTAAAGAGGAAGTCAAGCTGTCCCTGTTTGCTGACATGATTGTTTACCTTGAAAACCCTAAGGACTTCCTCCAGATAGCTCGTACAACTGGTAAAAGAATTCAGCAAAGTTTCCAGATACAAGATTAATGTACAGAAATCAGTAGCTCTTCTATACACCAACAGCAACAAAACAGAGAATCAAATTAAGAACTCAACCCCTTTTACAACTGCTGCAAACAAACAAACAAACCCTTAGGAATATACCTAACAAAAGAGTCAGAATACCTCTGCAAGGAAAACTACGTAACACTGATGAAAGAAAACATAGATGACACAAACAAATGGAAGCACATCCCATGCTCCTGGATGTTAGAATCAATATTGTGAAAATGAGCATACTGCCAAAAGCAATCTACAAATACAATGCAATTCCCATGAAAACACCACCATCATTCTTCAGAGTTAGAAAAAAGAATTCTAAAATTCATATGGAACTAAACAAGAGCCCACATAGCCAAAGCAAGACTAAGCAAAAAGAACAAATCTGGAGGCATCCCACTTCCTGATTTCAAACTATACTATAAGGCCAGAGTTACCAAAACAGAGTGGTACTGGTATAAAAATAGGCACATAGATCAATGGAACAGAATAGGGAACCCAGAAATAAACCTAAATACTTACAGCTAATTCATCTTCAACAAAGCAAACAAAAACAAAGCAGGAAAAGGACACCCTTTGCAACAAATGGTGCTGGGATAACTGGGTAGCCACAGGTAGGAGAATGAAACTGGATCCTCATCTCTCACCTTATACAAAAATCAACTCAAGCTGGATTAAGGACTTAAACCTAAGACCTGAAACTATAAAAATTCTTGATGATAACATTGGAAAAACCCTCCTAGACATTGGCTTAGACAAGAATTTCATGACTAAAAACCCAAAAGCAATTGCAATAACAGCAAAGATAAATAGCTGGGACCTAACTAAAATAAAGAGCTTTTGCATGGCAAAAAGAACAGTTAGCAAACAGTCGATCCACAGAGTGGGATAAAATGTTCACAATCTATACTTCTGACAAAGGACTAATATCCAGAATCTACAATGAACTCAAATCAGTAAGAGCAAACAATCTGATCAAAAAGTGGCCTAAGGACATGAATAGACAATTCTCAAAAGAAAATACACAAATGGCTGGCTGGGTGTGGTGGCTCATGCCTGTAATCTCAACACTTTGGGAGGCTGAAGCAGGTGGATCACTAGGTCAAGAGTTCAAGACCAGCCTGGCCAACATGGTGAAACCCCATCTCTACTAAAAATACAAAAATTAGCTGGGCATGGTGGC
>NW_012121598.1:9921311-9929281 GCF_000951035.1 Colobus angolensis palliatus | reverse complement strand
AAAGGGAACATCACACACTGGGGCCTATTATGGGGAGGAGGAAGAGGGGAGGGATTGCATTGGGAGTTATACCTGATGTAAATGACTGGTTGATGGGTGCTGACGAACTGATGGGTGCAGCACACCACCATGGCACAAGTATACATATGTAACAAACCTGCACATTACGCACAAGTACCCTAGAACTTACAGTATAAAAAAAAAAAAAGAATAAAGAAAACAGTCGATGTTGGTGTGGTTGCAGCGATCAGGGAACACTTCTACACTGCTGGTGGGAATGTAAACTAATACAGCCACTATGGAAAACAGTGTGAGGAAAACCAGGAGCTGGCTGGTTTCTTCTCATCCTTGAGCCAAGGGCCTTCACTCATCACTGTTTATTTCCTTGATTATTACTGGCAACTTGCATTACTTGCATCCCATGATGACAAGGACTTAGCCTGGCTTGTTATTCCTGTAAGGGCAAATGCCAACTAAAAATAAGAAGCTCAACTCTTTGTTATGGACTGAATTGTGTCCCCCCTAAATTTGTTTGTGAAAGCCCCACCCTCCAGTGTGACTTTACTGGAAGAAAGGGACTTTAAAGAGTTAATTAAGGTTAGATGAGGTGACAAGGATGGGCTCTAATATGATAGGACTGGTGTCCTTTTAAGAGGAGGAAGAGACATCAGAGATCTCTTTCCCTGTGCGTGGGGAAAAGGCCATGAGAATAGAGTGAAAAGGTAACTGTCTGCAAGATAGGAAGAGCAATCTCACCAAAAACCAACCCCACTGGCACCTTCATCTTGGGCTTTCAGCCTTGAGAACTGAGGGAATAAATATCTGTTGTTTAAGTTACCCACCCTGTAGTATTTTGTTAAGAAGCCTATAAGGACTATATCACTAATATGTTCTCCATGTTAAAAATAAGGAAACAAACAGGCTTTTCTTAGGGTATTTACTTTAGAAAGCTTGTACATCTTTGTCACTTTGAAATGTATATAAATATTTTTATTTTTATTTTTTATTATTATTATACTTTAAGTTCTAGGGTACATATGCATAACGTGCAGGTTTGTTACATATGTATACTTGTGCCATGTTGGTGTGCTGCACCCATCAACTCATCAGCACCCATCAATTCATCATTTACATCAGGTATAACTCCCAATGCAATCCCTCCCCTCTCCCCATGATAGGCCCCGGTGTGTGATGATTCCCTTAGTAATTGGGGTAACTGTCTGTGTTAGACAATTGGCTTTATCCAAAGCAAAAATAAACTTCTCATATCTTTATAAAAGGAGGTTGTCTTGCAACCTTCTTTTATTTATATACATATATGAAATGTATATAAATATTTTTAAAAGCTAACTTGGTCTCTTGCTAGTTTTAAGACCCAACGATACCATTCTTAAAGACCAGGGAATCATCACTTTGAAAATTATCAGGGAAGATAATACCTCTATTTATCAGGTTCTGTAGGAGGCTAGGAGGGTAACTTCAGCAGATATCTTACTCCAAGTTGCAAGACAACCTCTTTTTATAAAGATATGAGAAGTTTATTTTTGCTCTGGATAAACCCAATTGTCTAACACAGACAGTTACCCCAATTACTAAGGGAATTTAGGATGAAAGTTGTTTGACAAATGGTGCTGTAAAGTCCCCTTGAGGACAAGTTATTGTTTACCTTGAGAATCTGTATATAAAACCTTATATCTGCTTGTTATATAAAAAGGTGAGATGTTTTTCTTTCTTTGCAATTTCTTAGCTGATTTCCTGAGATGTGCATCTCACTCTAGTTTAATGCTTATTTAGTAAAACTGTGTTCTTTCTCTTCTACCTTTGTGGAGAAGTTTTCTGGGTTAGGAGGAGATTCTGTTTTCAATTATATTCCTCTAACACTTCCCAGTCCCAGTGAGAATATGAGGCAATATATAAGCATCTGTTAAATTAATACCTTTATCTCCCCGTCTGTATTAATCCATTTTGCATTGCTATAAAGGAATACCTGAGGCTGGGTTATTTATAAAGACAAGAGGGTTATTTGACTCATGGTTGTGGAGACTGCCCAAGAAGCACGGCACCAGCATCTGCTTCTTTTGAGGCCTAAGGAAGATTACAATCATGGCAGAAAGCAAAGGGGAATTGGCATTTAACATGCTGAGAGAGGAAGCAAGAGAGACACGGGTATAGTACCACACTCTTTAACAACCAGACCTTACTGAATGAATAGAGCAAGAACTCAGCCATTACCATGATGAGAGCACCAAGCCATTCATGAAGGATCTGCCCCAGGACCCAAACACCTGCTAGCAGGCCCTGCCTCCAACACTGGGGATCCCATTTCAACATGAGATTTGGAGGGGCCAAACATCCAAACTATATCACCATCTCAGTTACTACCGCATCCACACAAATAATGAGAGGTTCTTTTAGACTTCATTACCTCTTAATTCTGCTGCCCCTATCAGATAACCAATGGTAGGCTGGTGATGAGGAATCAAAAGTATAGGCCAAAATTGGTTTTACTCAAATGGCTATAGCATCACTTTAAATGTTTGGAAAAATTAGGTTTCTTTGGTTACTGGGCTGATTCGTGGAAAATGCCCTGTGCTTACAGTTGGAAGAATTTGGATTTAAATCCAGTTCCACTACTTACTCTCTATATGTCTTACCAGTCACCTAATTTCACCCTGAAGCCCAGTCTCATCTGAAAATGTTTCATGTTTCTTTTAGGGTCACTGAGAGGACCAGATGAAATATTACAGGTGTGCTTTGCACAATGAACATTTGTATCATAATGTTTTCTTAGTGAATATTAAGAATATCTGCCATGTAAATGGACTGTAACACTTAACCCCTACTTTCCAAATTGGCTTACTCCTAAAGGAAAGAAAACCTGACTTTTTCCATTTCCTGTTCATCTGTCTACTCTTCTCCTCTTTTGAATTTCTTCATAAGGACTTTCACCGCCTTTCAACATCATTTTCTTTCTTTAACAATGTAGGGGCCGGGCGCGGTGGCTCAAGCCTGTAATCCCAGCACTTTGGGAGGCCGAGACGGGCGGATCACGAGGTCAGGAGATCGAGACCATCCTGGCTAACACGGTGAAACCCCGTCTCTACTAAAAAATACAAAAAACTAGCCGGGCGAGGTGGCGGGCGCCTATACTCCCAGCTACTCGGGAGGCTGAGGCAGGAGAATGGCGTGAACCCGGGAGGCCACTGCACTCCAGCCCGGGCGACAGAGTGAGACTCCCTCTCAAAAAAAAAAAAACAAAAAAAAAAAACAAAAAACAAAACAAAACAAAAAACAATGTAGGGCATGGTGCTCACAGTTCTGCACATTTAATTTGTTCTGCATTGGGGGTTATGGTTACAAAGGGGGATGCTCTATCAGGTTACCTTGCCTTTTAGGCTAAAGAATTCGAGGTGTTTATAAACTGAGGGAATAAAATGACTTCAAGTGGAAAATGAAATGAAACGAGGCGTAACGGCACACTACAAGATAGCAATGCAATTTAGAGCTAGAATAGGTGTAGTGTGTTCTAAATCATAAACGCACTTTACATTATAAATATATATTGTCAGTAAACAACCAAGCTTTCTGTTGTGATTTATACATTTAGGTTCCTAATTTGGTCTTGAGGTCTCTCTTTGGAGGGGGCCAGAAACCAGCCAATCTCCAGGAGAGCCCTGGCCAGGGGGAAAGGCAGGTTCTAGGGTGTCAGTCAGGTGAGGCACAAGGAGGAGGTGAAACGAAAACGCATGAACAGAAGAAATCTCTTACTTACACATCCCAGAGGTCTGGCGAGCGGCGCGAGTCCGAGGGGGAGTCTGGAGGCTGTGGGAACCCGCAGAGCAGAGCGAGCAAGGACCTGAAGCTGTGTCCTGGGGCTTTCTCGTGGGGGGGTGTGGCTTGGCTGATTTAAGAGAACATGTAGGAAGCAGGGCTTATTTACAGGACCCTGGTGTTGGCCATTAGGTTTCATCATGGTCAGCAGCTGTGGGCTGTGTGGGTTTTCATTCAGTGGGATGAAGAACAAATGGACCACATCACAACCACTCAGGGAGGCGAAGTGTTACCCAGACCAGAGGTGATACAGTGAGAATGGGCTTCAGACAACTTAGGTCAGGCCTGAAAATGGATGCTGAGGCAGCAACTATTAGCCACATTTCTGGCAGTTTCCAACAAAACCTGGCTTTTAAATCATTTCTATTATACGTGAAGAAAAACTGAAAATATTTGGAAATAACCCCTTTGGTTTGCACAAATAAACAGGAATCAAATTTCTAGGTTCTCCTATTATACATAAAATGGCAATGTCATTTAAATGAAAACTAAGATATGAGAAAAAAATGAGGGAACTATGTAACCCTTTACCTCAGGTGTGAAAGTGTTTTTTGTTTCATAAAGGCCTTTTTAAGCTTTAGTTTCCGATTTATCTTGTTGTTATTTTAGTGCAGTCTACGTGAAAATATTCTTTTGAGGCTATAAAACACATGCTCTCATTTGGAAAAATCGTATTTTTCATTGACTCTATATTTTCCTATTCTGAGTTTTGAGGGTTTCTTTTATGTAGTGGTTTATATTGCTAAAGTAACTGCCTATGGTTATAGTCTGCAGCCGACAAGTTACCCTGAATTAGCTACAGGTGGCTCTCATGATAGGAATGGTGTGGCGTGAGGCTTCACAATGGTTCTCAAATTGTGGTTCCTAAACCAGCATCATCAGTTGTGTCTGAGAGCTTATTATAAATGCAGATTCTCAGACCCCACCCAGACCCACTGAATAAGAAACTCTGAAAGTAACCCAGCAATCTGTGGTCAAACAAGCCCGAAACAAGCCCGACAGGTGATGCTGAACTGCATTAGAGAACCGTCAGTTTACTGTTACAGAAACCTTAGGGTTTCTGTAGCACAGGGTTTCTGTAGCACGTTGCTTAAGTAATATAAATGACCAACATTTATATTACTTATAAATGGTAGCACATTACTTAAGTCATATAAATGGTGAACATTTTAAAATTCTTTTAGCTGGTACTTAAAACCATTATCCTGTTTAACAAGGGGTCAGGCTAACAGTAGTGGTGGTCATCACAATTCACAGTTTTGGCTAGTTGGCCCAGTTCATAGGCACAGTGATTTGTCCGGAGGACTCACAGGGACTTGCAAACATGTGCCTTCTGCAGAGCTCAGACTGAGAGGCCTTTTGAGGGACTAGCCAGCACAAACATTGAAATGTCATTGATATTTACCCTGCCCTCATCTTCACCCTCATTCTGGGCCTTTGCTTTCCTTGAAATAGTGGCTTCTCTGTGACTTCGTTTATCCTCTCTCACTGTGCGCCCTTCCTCAGAACTTGCAAAAGGCTCCACAGGATTCAAGAATCACCTCCTGAATGTAGTTTCAGAACTGACTGCTCTCTTAACTATGTTTCATATCTTAGTAGACATAGTCACTTAGATGTCCTCCTGTTAACATCAGCACAAATAAATAAAACTGAATCTGGGCCTCAAATCAGCTCCCCATCTAAGCTTCCAAATTTTCCTCAGTGGTCGGTTGCACAGATCTATGAATTACCTAATTCCCCTTTCTCCTTTGCTTGCTTGACCCTAGAATGACCTCTAGATTTTAATAATATTTATCATATTCATCCCTTTTCTCCATTCCTGCTATTACTATACTTAGAATGTGAATAGCTAAACTATGAAACCGTTTTCCAAAAGGCCGCCTTCTCTCCCGTCCTCATTCCCTCCCTTTCTCCTTCCTTCCCTTTCTCTTAATTCCTTCCTTCTTTCCTTCTCTCCTCCTTTCCTTCCTCCCCTTTCTTCCATAAGCAGATGGCAAAATAAATGGTTTATATTAACCTGTATGACCTCCTCTCTTTCTAGGTCTCCCACTAAGACCAGCCTCCACATTCTTGAGGCTCAGAATTCTCCAAATTCTGATGACAATCTACTTCTTTCGTCTCCCTTCCATTCACTTCCCCTATTGACTCTTTAGTGGTTCTCAAACTCAGAAGCACCAAAAAGGCTGATTAAAAGAGATATTTGAGCCTGACTCCTAGAGTTTCTGTCGCAGTAGTTTCAGGGTAAAGCCCAAGATATAGCACGCCTGAAAAGTTTCCATGTGCTACAGATAGAATGTTGGTATCTCCCCCAAATTCATACGTTGAAGTCCTAATTCCCAGTGTGACTGTATTTAGAGATAGGGCCTCTAAGGAAATAACTAAGCTTAAATGAGGTAATAGGGTGGGGCCATGGCCTGATGGGAATAGTATCCTTATAAAATGAGACACCAGAGAACTTAGGATCTCTCTCTCAACCATGTGAAGACACAGCAAGAAGAAGGCTGTCTCCAAGCCAGGAGGAGAGCCTTCAGGACTGGAAAATAAATGTTTGTGTTTAGGCCACTCAGTCTTTGCTATTTTATTATGACAGCCTGAGCAGGTAATCCTGAGGCTGCTGTTCTGGGGCTATACTTTGAGAGCACCTTTCTACTCCACTCTGATTGATCTCCTTGTCAACCTGATCTCTGTGTCTTTCTGACATGCCTACTTTTCTCCTTTCTTGAGCCACACATCTTCTTGAAAACCCACTTTGAACCTGATATCTTCCCTGAAGGCTCCCAACTGTCCCATCACAGTCATCTCTCCCCTTCTGAAAGCCTCTACTCTTGATCTTTAGATGCATCTGGCATCTAGCATAAACCACCTTGGATGATTCTTTTTTCTCTTCATACAGTTGTTTTGTCTTCATCACAAACTTCTTGGAGCAAAGAATCTATCCCTGGTGTCACATACCTAGCACGGTGCTTTGTGCACAGCACAAATATATGATTATTTGACTACCGTGGAGTGTATGGAGAAGGGGTTCCTGGAAATTGCAGGTGTGAATCATTCAGGTGTCATAGATCTCTCAGTCTCTCTGAGGATGTGGAGGTATAGCTCACAGCAGAACACATGATTATTGGCTTACTTGCTTAGGGAGCTGCATCCTGAGGGGTGTCTCTCAATGTTTTGTAGACGAAAGAGTCACTTCTGAGACAGAGGACATCTAATGATGATGATGATGCCATAAGAATGGTGAACGTTTATGGAGATTTCTCTGTGCAAAGTGTTTCACAGGTATTACCACGTATAGTTCTCCCAGCAGCTCCACATGGTATGAATTATTATGCTTTCCATTTTTACAGAGGACAAAATTGAGGCTAAGAGAGGATAAGTGACTTTTCCCAGGTCTTATAGCCAGGTAGAAGCAGAGCACATGCTTGGTCCATGTCTGCATAGCTCCCCATTCACCTGTTTTCACATCTCTTGCCTTTCTTCCATGAATAAGCAGAGAGTTTTACACCAGAGGTTTACACAAGGTTAGCTTCCAACCTTTAAAGATTTAGGTTTACTATTTTTATGCCATTTAATACAGTTTATATTCCTTTTTCTAACATAGATGAAACACATAATAACAAGGCTTAACTTCTAGTGCCAAAGGATAACTGAAGGAGAAAACGTCCCGTCTTCTCTCAGAAATCAGCTGTGAAGGACATGTGCAGGTTGGGAGGCAGTGTCTGAAGTCTCCAACTAATGCCACTAACCCCATTGGTCACCAAACCTGTTCTCGGTGAACAAAAAAAGGCATGATGGCTCAGTGGGGACAGAGAAATTGTATTGCATTTTGCTTTCTTGACTCAGTGATTTGTAGAGTATTTTTCTGACATGCCAGCATTTCCCAAACAACTTATTCTAACCTCTGTTTTACTTTCTAACTAGACCTAAAACAAAACAAACAGCAGTAACAAAAATATAAAAAAGTGTCATAGCTACCCATAATAAAAAGGTGTTACACAATTTTCAAAATACCTGCTTTATCATGAACTCAGCACTTCATTTTAATCAGTGCATTATACAACCACTCTGGTAATTTTTTTCATTAAAATAAGGTTTATAAGTTGTATGTACATATGTAATGTTTATATGTGTGTACAAATAAC
>NW_012121598.1:9900444-9920880 GCF_000951035.1 Colobus angolensis palliatus | reverse complement strand
TGTTAGCCGGATGGACTCGATCTCCTGACCTCGTGATCCGCCCACCTCTGCCTCCCCAAGGGCTGGGATTACAGGTTTGAGCCAACGCGCCCAGCCAAGAGCAAGTTTAAATGGGCTATTTATTCCAGCTCAGATTTAAATCCAAGGCTTTAAAAGACTTCAAAATCTATGACTTTGAATAAACTGCACCTTGGCAATCAATTAAACTAATTTACTTTGCATAAGAAAGTATTTTTATATTTTTAAATAAAATTATAATTCAAAAATAAATATCTAGACATTTTGGGATAATTTGAAAGTCTAGAAAACTATAAGCAGGCAGAGAAAAAAAAAATCAACCCCACTTTTCATCACACAGAAGTAATTGTTGCTTTACTTTGGAATCCTGTAGAAGAAATTTTATATCCTAACTTTTGTTAACTTAAGATTTATTTCACTAACACTTGTCTATTTTACTGTTGATTTACATCTTGAGTCTGTCCATATCTCCACCATCCAAGCCCCATGCCGTGTCTCACTTGGATTTTTATTGGAGCCTAGAAGTCTGTCTGCTCCTGTCTTGTCTCCCTTCAGTCTATTACCCATGTTGCACTCTTGCTTAAATCACTTCAGTGACATCCACTGCTCTTGGACGAGATGACTGTCACAAAAGGGCACCCAGGAGCACTTTGGAATATTACACCAATATTCTGAATATCTCTGTCTGACTTTATTTTTTGTTTATAAAAATTTAATAATTTCTATTTAGTTTTTGAGACGGATTCTCACTCTTGTCCCCCAGGCTGGAGGACACGATCTCTGCTCACTGCAACCTCCACCTCCTGGGTTCAAGAGATTCTCCTGCCTCAGCCTCCCGAGTAGCTGGGACTACAGGCATGTACCATTATGCCTGGCTAATTCTTGTATTTTTAGTAGAGATGGGGTTTCACCATGTTGGCCAGTCTGGTCTCAAACTGCTGACCTCGAGTGATCCGTTCACCCTGGCCTCCTAAAGTGCAACGATTACAGGTGTGAGCCACCAT
The DNA here is from genome assembly GCF_000951035.1 of Colobus angolensis palliatus. Taxonomy (NCBI): domain Eukaryota; kingdom Metazoa; phylum Chordata; class Mammalia; order Primates; family Cercopithecidae; genus Colobus; species Colobus angolensis. The sequence goes on along the minus strand of NW_012121598.1, from coordinate 9,919,858 downwards.
GCCCAGCCCTCTGTCTGGCTTTAGAGGGTTGTTCTGAGGCTCAAGTGACAAAAATACACGAAGGTGCTTATAACGGTAGTAAACTATAGTGTGAGTGGTTTTTACTTTGTCTGTAAACTTTATATATAACTTCAGATGTAAACAAATGTCAAGTGTTTCTGTTTCTTTTGAGAATACATATATGTTACCTTCATAATTATTTAAACCAATCTTACTTTTTGAGAGGCAAGTAACAGAGAACACTTGAAGTCAGGAAACAGGAATTCTAATCACTGATATTCAGTATAACCTTGGAATGAGATCTGGCTCTCACCAAATTGAGAAATAAAGAAACACATTACACACATAGTTGTTGATTGAAAATGTGTATGCTATAAAAAATGTAATCTTTCAAGTATTCATGACAAAAAATGAATAAAGAACTACTAGAAGTACACCTTTTCTGAGCTAAAAATATGTACATTTTAGTCTGTCATTACATTAGAAGTGATAATTTCCCCATGGCATGACATGCAATAAACATGTGCTGTGAGAACTCTTACATTTTACAAATGACTTTACAAAGATCCCCAATTGTCTTAATCTGATTTCAGATTTCCAGAAAAGATAAAATGCTAGACCAAATAAACGGTATTGTGAGAAAGTGGGATTTGGGATTTTGATGTCCTGCCCAGATTGTAATGGGAATATTCCTGTGGAAAGCTCGTTTGTTCATTCTGGACAAAGGAGTCGTCAACATTTGATGTTTTCCCTCACTCCAAAGAGCATTATTCTGATGCTTGAAATGCTTATTTGTTCATCTTTGACCCAAATGAAGGAGTTGCCATGGAAAAAAACCTGGCAAAACTCTAAAGATTTTTCTTGTATCAGAGTATAAATAGCGAACAGATGGAAACTAGAATTTGAGGAATTTTAGGATGGTTTGAGAAGAGACTTTTTATGAGGGTTTTGCTGGGTTCTAGAGAAACAACAAGGGAAAGTGCAGCTGCTAACAGCCCTCAGCTATAAATCATGAGGGGAGGAAGGAGTGACTGGAACCTGGAAAGAGAGAGTTTTCTAGAGAAGACATTGAGAGGCTTAGAGTCAAAGGACAGAGCCAGGCTGAGAGCAACTTGTCCAGAGGGAGACTGGAGAAGGAATATCTGATCTTACTCTTCCCTCTTAGGAGAGGCTCCCTGCTGTCTGAACCACTTGAGAAACAGGGAGTAAGCCAGCCCAAGACTGTGACCCACACAGCTCAGCCTCCTACGGAGTGGGGGAAAGTAGATTAGAAGGGGTAAATAAGAGATATTTGGCATAGATTTTCAGGGTAATTTACCTAGCACAAAGCCTGGCACATGACAAATACTCCTAAAACTAAGTCACATGAAAGGATAAATGGATCTTTCAGTGGCCTAAACTGTGCACAGGGACATACTTCATTTTTTCCTGGTCGTTTTTTGAGTTTCATGTAACAGACTGAATAAAACATCATGATTTCAAGAGTTTGCTAGAAAAAAAAAAAAAAAAGTAGTCTTATTCTCTCTTTCTAACTTTATATATCCCTTTGTATTTATCCAATGGCACTTACTTTTATCTTGTATGATAATTAATGAATAGTGTCAGTTGTAAAATTATAAGCCTTTTTCTCTCTAAGGATGCACACACACTCATACACACTTTGGATGTTCTACAGTGTCTAGAACAGGACCACAAAGTTGCTTCAATAAAACTCTGTAATCACATATATTCAAGTATGAGAACTATGTCATATTATACAATTTGAGATTTTCTGTATTGAATTTAATAGCGTTCATTTGTTCTAAAACTCACTAAGCACCTGCTTTGCATCCAGTACTGTACTGAGCACTTAGATTTTAAAGATGAATAAGCAAACTGCCTGTCCTACTAGGGCTTACATTGTGAGAGAAGAGGATTGCCAATTATCAATCATGAAATGACTCAACTGTGCTAGGGAACTTTCACAAGATGAATCCCTGTGCTGATGGGGGACAAGAGTGGAGAAGAGTGGGACAGGGAGGAAAGAGCAATGCAGCAATATCCTAAATGTGCATGGTAGACTCCAGGCTAGGTTAGAAAGAGTGTCCTGGAAGCAGGATTTATTTTCTTACATTTAGCTTGGATGTCTACAATGTCAATTTCTCCTTTTATTACGTAAAAGGTGTCCTGTCTACTGAGTCTACCCAGTAACTGCAGCCAGAATGAAGGGAAACTGGGGAGCAGAGGAAGAAGTTAGAAGTTTGCAGAGGGGGTTTATTGCCAACATGAAGACCAAGTATCAGCTTAAAGATTATCGCCTGAACAGAAGAGAGATTCAGTGATACTAACATGTAGAATGTGGAGAAGGAAGTACACCCAATTATTTAAAGCTAGGGAAAAGAAAGCATGGGCTGTGGGAAGGAATAATGATAGACTGATTTCTTTCTGATGAAAATGAGTGTGAGACAGTGGGAGGGACATTGTCTCTGTCATTTATCTACTTGATCAACTACCTTAGCAAGTTTCAAAATCTATTTGTAAAATCTTTACTCATCATGTCTTAATCTGAGAAGTAGACATGTTAATATACTACTTAATCTGAGAAGTGTGGAGAATGTTACTGGTCTTGCAGGATTTGGGGGATGAATAGCACAGAGGTAGACAACTTGGTTAGTGCATAAGATGTTTGCTTAGCATCACTGTAAACTGGTTTAATACTTGCCATTTCTACTTTGGGAATCAACATCCTTGGAATCCTATCACAGTACCCCTCCTATTAAAGGTATTTGTGTATAGCTCTTTGATTGCACTGAAGACACTCATCCACCTTGGTGAAGTTAATGTCATCAGAAAGACTGCAATATTTGAAGAGTCATATTTCACAGATTCTCCTCAGTTTTACACTTAGGACTCTAGAGAAATGCTAACCTCTTGTCTTAGAAGGCAATTCTAGATAGTCCAATGGTGCCTAAGGGGCAGAGAGTGACATAGACCTGCTGCACAGGATTCCAGATCTCTGATTATCTCTGACAAGCTTATCAGCCAATATGAGAAATAACTTCTACGTTTTAAAATCAGTAGTAAGTTGAAAATGACCAAGTATAGGAACTGAAGACATTTCACAGCATTTTTTCCCATAGGTGGCTATCCAGTGGAAATTTCAGCTGTGGCTCTTGGCCAAAAAGTTCATTTAAAAAAAAAAAAAATGAGAACAGTATTTCTGCCAATGAAATATGAAGTTCTTCTATATTTCTGATAGAAAATGGTTCCTTCTTTCCACAGTGAACCATTTCAGAAAAGGGTTTATTTTCTACTTCTGGGCATATATTCTATAGTTTGAGGAATATAATTAGAGATAATCAATGCTTTCATTAGGTGATATGATCCCAAATAACTATGTTTGAGACGCTTCCAAATTTTACTCCTGACAATAAAAGTGTGCTTGGATAATGTAATCTGGCATTTAAACTTTTCATCCTATATTCTGGATACAAGGTGGGCAAATCACCTGAAGTCAGGAGTTCGAGACCAACCTGGCGAACATGGTAAAATCCTGTCTCTACTACAATTACAAAAATTAGCTGGGTGTGGCAGTGGGCACCTGTAATCCCAGCTATTCAGGAAGCTGAGGCAGGAGAATCACTTGAACTCAGGAGGCGGAGGTTCCAGTGAGCCGAGATTATGACATTGCACTCCAGGTTGGGTGACAGAGAAAGACTCCATTTCAAAAAATAATAATAATAAATAAGTGGCATATTTCTTCCACTTAAATTATAAAAATGACCAATAAAAAGAAGAGTGAGCAATCTCCCCATAACATTAGTGCAATACACTAAGTGTACTGAAATATATTAATAGATTCCAGAATGGGAATCAGTAGCTATCTGCTTTCCATCTCAAATTAAAATACATTATACTCTACTTCAGCAAGACATAGGTTATTAAAATGATCAAAATGATCTAATCTAAATTTTAAGAAACTTAAAATAAGCAGGGACTGAAAGACTTCACTCATTAAAATGAAAAAAGAGGACAGACCACAGAGTAAAAACACTTCAGCTCTTGTATTTTAATTCACATAGGCATTAACTATTAATATTTTGGTAGGACAGTTGTAATTTCTTTTTTTTTTTTTTTGAGATGGAATCTCGCTCTGTCGTCCAGGCTGGAGTGCAGTGGCCGGATCTCAGCTCACTGCAAGCTCCGCCTCCCGGGTTTACGCCATTCTCCTGCCTCAGCCTCCCCAGTAGCTGGGACTACAGGCGTCCGCCACCTCGCCCGGCTAGTTTTTTGTATTTTTTAGTAGAGACGGGTTTTCACCGTGTTAGCCAGGATGGTCTCCATCTCCTGACGTCGTGATCCGCCCGTCTCGGCCTCCCAAAGTGCTGGGATTACAGGCTTGAGCCACTGCGCCCGGCAACGGTTGTAATTTCTATATAAAATATCCCTTTTCTGTGTAAAGTTTTTGTTATTCAGGTCACTCAAGCTGCAATAAAAACTCAGAGAAGGAAACAGAGGATGGCTCAGCAGTTAATCATTCTGTGCCTTATTTCAAATCGTGCTATTCATGGAAAAAACTGTACTTAATATGTTCAAGTTTTATTCATTTTTCACTGTCTGCTCCTGCATGAAATATTCAAAGAGCCCTTGGTATAATGAAACAGCCGTTAGAAAAAAATTTTTTTAATTAACATTGTAATCAAGATGCAAGAAATAAATTTTCTACCAGCTTCTAAAACTGTAAGTAATGCATTCTTAAGAAAAAAACAGCAATAAAATTGTAATATTTCAAGCTAGCTATCCATTTTAAACCACCGAGTCAAATTTTGGAGAAATAACATGTGATAATTCCAACATATATTAAGATTTCTGCTAATGTTACATTAAACCTACCACAGTATTTTTATATATTTTAATGGTGCAAGGAAATTTAAGATACTTTTAATAATATCTATTGATTAAAATAGGGGGTGATGTGGTGAATTTTGTTTTTTAAAAGAATTATGTTTCTTCACCAGTAAAAATATACTGTGGACATGCTGGCCACATTGGGATTTTAAAATAAGATTGCAAGTACATACTTTCCTGGACAGTTTCTTTATCCAGAATACATTTCTTCTTCTACTTTCTCGTGACCCAATATACTCACCCACTTCTCTGCCTTTTCTCTGTCTTCAGGCCAAAATTTCACTTCTTACTTTTCAGCCTGTATTAGAGTAGGGTGTCCTAGACTGAGCACTATTGCCATTTAGAGCCAGATGAATTTGTATTACAGGAAGGCTGTCCTATGCACTGTAGATGTTCAGCAACATTCCTGGCCTCTACACTAGATGCCAGTAACACGACCACCACCCCAGGATGTGACATCCAAAGATCTGCAGACATTACCATATGTCTCCCGAGGGAGAAAACCACTCCTACTTAAGAAGCGCTGGATTAGAGCAACTTGCATACATAACATCATATTCACCTTTGACCATATTTCTCATTGTATGAAACTTAGCCCAGAGGTGATGCTGAGTAAATGTTTGTTAAATAGATGCAGAATAAGATGGTGTTTTAGTATTGCAGTACGTTTCTAGAATAATAAATATGTTACTCTTATATATTAAATTCTCAGTTCCACTTAAAATCTTAAGAATAATTCTACATCCATTTGGGATGTGTTTATTTTCCATGTTTGGAACAGAGAGAGAAGAGAAGACTGTTTTTCCCATATGAAAAATCACATTTGAATTATGTGGCTCATAAATTTCTAATGGGATTCAATTCCTTGTAGAGTGGTTTTTTTTTCTTTTTGTCTAACTACTTCAGAAAGATGGCATCTAAATCGCTTTCACAAGAGAATAAGGAAGGAGGTAGGAGTTCAAAAATAGGAGAGAAAAGAGCAAGAAAGAGGTGAAGAAGGAAAAAAGAGTAAATGAGCAAGATACAAGAGGTTTTTCCAGACTTATAAACCCATTTATTAAAAAGTTGAATTCAATTAAACATATTTTTAAAGGGAAGTATGTCTTAAAACGTGAAAATAGTGAAAAAATCAATTATAAGCTATTGACGTTTTCCTTATATCAAATGCTATAGTTACTTTTCTAACACAAGCAAGGGAGAAAAACAAAAAAGAGAAGGAGATGAGAAAGGGAAAGAAGAAAATGGAGTAAGGGGAAATTATATGAGAATAAGAAAAGTAAAACATAAATGCTTTGAAAAGTGCACTTAGATTTCTAAAAGATCACAAGACATTTTATACAACACACATTTTGATTAAATAGCACTTAAATAATAATTCAGTGCATTTGAAATAGTTTGAAATAGTAATTTCCCCCACAGAGTATGAATTAAAAATTAAAGAGACAGGCCGGGCACAGTAGCTCTCACCCATAATCTCAGCACTCTGGGAGGCTGAGGTGGGCCGATCACCTGGGGTCAGGAGATCGAGACCAGCCTGGCCAACATGGTGAAACCATCTCTACTAAAAATAGTACAAAAATGCTGGGCATGGTGGCTTGTTCCTGTAATCCCAGCTACCCAGGAGGCTGAGGCAGGAGAATTGCTGGAACCAGGTGGCAGAGGCTGCAGTGAGCTGAGATCGTGCCACTGTACAATAGCCTGGGTGACAGAGCAAGACTCTATCTCAGAAAAAAAAAAAAATTAAACAGACAAAAAAACCACTTTGGGTTTGTGATCATAAGGTAAATGATTATGCTTATTATTTGGAAAAAAATACAAGCCTTTTTTTTCCCCCAGATAATACTTACTCATTTAAAAAGTTGTATTTCATTAATTAGTTCTGTATTTCTAAATTAAGAAAACATGACAGAAAAAGCCCAAATAATGGGGAAACATTCATTCAAGGTAGCGAGCCTTTTGGGGTGGTCACAGTGCTCAGGGCACAGAGTCTAGATATGTGTTGAGCCAGGATCTGGCACCCTGCTTTTTAGTCATGTGACCCTTAGGTTTGGGTTCTCCCAGAAGCAAACCTGAGACAAGCATCAAAAAGTAAGTGGTCTGCCTGGGGAGGGATCCCAGGAAACACTGGGAAAGGAGCCAGGAGGTGAGAAAAGAAAAAAGTAAGCTAAAAAAGAAAAAAAAAAAATAGTAAGTAAAAAGTAAGTGTGTGTCAAGCCAGTCTTCTGAGGGAAATGATCCCATCTCACAGGGACACTCTAGAGTGCTGTGTATTTAGAATACACATCAGAGTTGTCACAAATGAGGAAGATGGAGATTTTCTCTTCTTCCTTTCTTACCTACCAACTTCCTGTATTTCATCAGTAGGGGGCTGCTCCCTGAGGCATCAACCCTCTGGCACTCCAGCTGGCCCTGCATGGGACTGAGCCTGTGCCTGTGGCTCCTCAGGCAGAGTGGCAGGTGTTTGCAATAAGCAGTGTCAGCTATTACTGCTTTATATTTGATTGATACTATAACACCACTATGATATTTCTAAATTATATAACAAAATCTAAGTTAAAATAACAGAAATGAAATACAATAACTATTCAGGGGTATTTGGTATTGTGCTAAGTGCTAGCCAATTATTTGGATAATTGCAACAGTATTTACACTGTGACATGGTTGGGCGGTGTCCCCACCCAAATCTCTTCTTGAATTGTAGCTCCCATAATTTCCACATGTCATGGGAGGGACCCAGTGAGAGGTAATTGAATCATGGGGATGGGTTTTTCCTGTTTTGTTATTGTGCTAGAGAATAAGTCTCATGAGATCTGATGGTTTTATAAAGGGCAGTTCCCCTGCACACACTCTCTTGCCTGCCACCATGTAAGACATGCCTTTGCTCCTCCTTTGCCTTCTGCCATGATTGTGAGGTCTCCCCAGCCATGCTGAACTGTGAGTCCATTAAACCTCTTTCCTTTATAAATTACCTGCTCTTGGGTATGTCTTTATTAGCAGCGTGAGAATGGGCTAATATGCACTGGAAACTGAAACTTCATTTGGTCATTTTGGACTTCATGCCACCAAAAAAACAGGTAGAATAACAGATACAGGATAATGAATCCTACTATTAATTGGAAATGATCATCTGCAGGAAGAGTACCAATGGAATTCAAAGGGTGGAACCCAAATGCCTTTATTTCAGCATGTCCAGTGTCAAATGTTCAAAGAATCATATAGCATTCTATATAAACAAGACCCCAATAAATTAAACTTTTCTATATTTCTCTGTCACTTAAGGAATCTTGGAAGCTGAGTTTCCTTTGGTGCCAAAGAGAACATGGACTGGACAGAAGAATTTGTAAGTTATAAGTACGAACTTTAGGATCTGTTACAGAAATAAGTATTGTAACTTCCACTATATTTTCATTTTTATGGTTCTATAAATAATTCTAAAATGTAGCTAATTCTCATCTGTCTCTCTTGCCCATCACAATTTTCTAAAGGGTGTAGTGTTGACTAACTTTATTATTCAGTCTATGGTCATGAATATTGAGATGGGATTGGATAGAATAAAAACAAAAGAGACGGAATGAATATTCCGTAGAAATCCTGGATTCACTAACTGAGAAGACTTTAGCTTGCCTCCATTTATTATTGAACATAGTCATGTTACATCAAGCCATAGCATTGTCCTTCCCCTAATGTGGAAGTGTAAATACTTATGTACAGGTAGAAAAGAGAATTTTAGAGAATTGGCAGGGTGGAGAAATTGGGTAGTAGTGGAGAAGTCTCCATTACCACCAACAATTTGGGAAGAATGTATGAGTTTTCTATGGCTCAAGTGGACCTCACAAGAGGAAGCTGGGCTTTAGCTTACTTGCTGAAATCCCATTCCAGAGGGCTAGCCACAAGGAATGGATTTTCAAGCAGCATGAATCTATGGCATATGCTGCAGTAGGCAGTCACAGGAGACACTGACAGGAATCGATCTGAAATACATTTCACTCCTCAAGGAAATGTACAGATAGGAAGGTCCCCAGAAACACACACAAGAGACCAGCATTTGGATGCAACAATATAGTAAGCATTGAGGACCTCTTCTTCTTCCCCTTTAGTTTCCATTCCCAAAAACGCTGCGGAAGAGAGGGACCTGGAAGTGGATGGGGAAGGAGGAGCAAGTGGCACATCAGACTCCATTTTATATACCAAGTCCTTTGGACCTGAGCATGTCTGGGGAGGGCAGCTGGGCGAGGGTGGATGGGAGGGCTGGAGGAGGTGGAAATACATTTCCACAAGACATAGTTACAGGTAGTTATTGGAGAAAATTAAAAACCATTTCATATCTGTAGCCTACCAATTTCAGTTATCTGAAAAATTGAATACTCAGAAAAAGAAAATGAGGGAATGGGAAATAAATTAAGAGTAAAAAAAATTATACTGTCAGTGAGTTATTAGAATTAAGAATCTTCTCCTCTTCCCATGTTTTTAATGTTTTCATATAATACTAATAAATGTAATAAAAGATAATTATGCCAAATTCCATATACCATAGTTGATTTTATATATATATAGATAGATAGATACATACACACACACAAACATATATAGACATATGCACACACACACTCACACAGTCGGCCCTTGATATCCATGAGTTCTGCATCCATAGATTCAACCAACTGAGGATGGAAAATATTTTTAAAAATTGCATCTGCACTGAACATGTACAGGCTTTTTTTCCTGTTATTATTCCATAAACAATACTGCTGAACAATCATTTACATTTTTTTGTATTCTACATACTCTAGAGATGATTTAAAATATATGAGAGGATGTGCATATGTTATATGCAACTCCTATACCTTTTTATATCCAGGACTTGAGCATCCATAAATTTTGTTATCCATGGGAAATCCTGGAACCAATTACTCATGGATATCAAGGGATGTCTGCCTGTATATGTGTATGTTGGGGGGTGGTGTACACATAAATGTAAACCTATAAAGATGAAGCAAAAGTTTTATATACTCATTTTTTTTCTTAAAGTTACAACACTATTTGTTTGATATATTAGAATTGTATTCATATTTATAAAGTTTAGAAAACCTTAAGGGAGCGGAGCATGAGCATGCATTCAGGTAAAAATGTTTTGAATATTTCTGCATCTCTTGACAATCTCTCATGAGCTCAACTTTTCCCTTTCTGGAAATATCCCACAGTATAACCTGGGATATTGAATGAAAAGGGATAATTGTAATTTTTAACTGGACAGTATCAGAAAACACAAAGTGCTATGGGCGGACTACCTACCTAGCACCTTTAGCTTTATCCTTGATATAGGTAGAAAAATTAATGTATCCAAGAGGAAAAATTGTGAATCCAGGGTATTTTCATCACAGTAAAAAAATTATCTGTATTTCCCCTTTTCCAAGGATCTTTCATAATGAAGACAGTGTCCTCTTACTTACTTTTATTATTTCTGTAGTATAACTTACTGGTTTCTGAAGTTTGAGCCTGCATTTGGCTCTTTTGACTCACACTGACATTTTAAATAATCTCTTAGGAATACCAGATCTTAGGCCCGGCGCGGTGGCTCAAGCCTGTAATCCCAGCACTTTGGGAGGCCGAGACGGGTGGATCACGAGGTCAGGAGATGGAGATCATCCTGGCTAACACGGTGAAACCCCGTCTCTACTAAAAATACAAAAACTAGCCGGGCGAGGTGGCGGGCGCCTGTAGTCCCAGCTACTAGGGAGGCTGAGGCAGGAGAATTGCTTGAATCTGGGAGGTAACTTGCAGTGAGCTGAGATCCGGCCACTGCACTCCAGTCCGGGCGACAGAGCGAGACTCCCCCAAAAAAAAAAAAAAAAAAAAAAAAAAAGGAATACCAGATCTTAAATACATATAATCACCAAAATATAATAAATCACAAAGCAACTTGAAAGAAACACTTTTGAACAGTAATATCTTAGAAGCTTATGAGGTGGGAACTTTGACACATGAAACATATCTGAGCTTCAAATAAAATACCAAGCCTGCCTCTTGGCCTGTTTCAAAGAAATCTTGTAATTTTTTTATATGAAATTAGCATAAAATGAGATTTCCCTTATAGAAACCCCACAGCACAGGATTTTACATTTGAAGTTAGGATTTAGGGAATTATTATCATTTTTTTGGAAGATACCAACACCAGAAATCCACTGAGTTTTTAATACTGAATTGAAGAAAATATCATGGTCATAAATATTAAAAAGTAGATTTTACTTAAAGTAGTTTTATGGAAGTTAAAACCACCAACAAGTCAGTCATTCCATAGAGCTTTAGTATGGAATATATTAGTGTTATTAAAATTATTTAAAAAATTATAATTCATGAACACTAAAAAATATTGGTATTCTCTATTAACCATAACTCTCCATTTTAATACTTCAATTCACAACAGCACAAAATTATTAGTACTATATATAATAATTCTGATGTTAAATTTTAGTTTAGTATTCAGTTTACCTTATTCTCAGATGTGTTACTTACTCTGTGAGGTTTGAGTATCTATGAATTTCTTTATCAAGGCATCAGTAGTTTGGGTATAAAGACTGAGAGCATATCTCAGAGACTGAAGATCTGGGCTTTTTTCCAAGAAATTCTTTTTCAGGCCATTTCCTCCTGCATGAAAGTATTGCTACGAAGAAAAAAAATAGCAGAGGCATTTAGAGAGAAGTAGTGGAGGAAGGAATTTATTACTCTAATAGAGAAGCTCAAATGGAATAATACAATTTGATCAATGCAAGATACAGAAAATGGTTCCACTATTTTCTCATTGCTAAGTTATTAACATCTAATTCAGGTCCCTAGACATCTCTGAAATGACACTCAACCTCACAGACCTCATATCACAGAAGGCCTAATCCTTTTTCTCTTATGCAAAACTTTAAACAAATGAGATCATGCTGATGTAGCAGTCAGAATCCTTGTAGAATAACGGGTTTAGGTAACAATTATCGACTTGCTTATTGACTTCTGTTTCTTGAACATGAGAAGAATGCCTAGGGAATACAAAATTTCATAGGGAAGGTAGCTTCTGGCCACATATTTTCCAGATACCAGTTTGCGATTCTAGGTCAGGTGTCTGCCACTCCATCTGCCCAGTCCTCTAATCACACAGTGATGCAGATATAGGCCAACCTGACAAGGCAGAGCGGTCCTTGGAACTCCAACAGCCCTTGAAACTTGTGTCTGATAAATATAATAAAACTTGTTTTTGCTATTGTTATTCAACCAAACTCAAAATATTCCAATATGTATAAATAAGGTAATAGAGAAATAAGGTAAGGTATTGTCATTGACAATAAATATGGTCACTGAGGGATGTTAGCATTTTTCATACTACAAGTGTTATGCACAGACAGACATCTCTTGGAAATGCAGACTGTCTAGAGATATATGATAGAACTAAGGATGCTTTTTTCTACCTGTTTATAAACAACAGATTTATAATATTCTATTAAGGTTAGATAAATGGTTCTCTTTCTCTCTTCCTGTGCCAACAATACGAGAGGAAACAAAGCACTCACTAGTAACTGTGGCTCACTGTGATCTATAATTAGCATAGAATGAAATATGCCAAAGAAGCTCAAGAAATTATTCAGAGACACTCCCCTAAATGAGTATGTGTCATTCTTCTTTCCCACTCCTTAAGAATTTCTCAGGCAGGACATTTCAATGAACTGAAAAATCATAATTATTGCAGTTTTTTTCCCTATTCAAAGGTAGATGCAGAACAGTTTTATGGGTATTAGCAAGCATCTGGTTCTACTTTCAGAGAGTATACTGTAGAGGACATTCACGGTGTAGGCCAGTGAAATTAGGCAATCGGGATTTAAACTTAAGAAAGACTGGTACAATGACAGATACCCTCCCCAAGGAGAATGAAACCTATGGTCCTCTGAAGTTCCATTCACTGATTCTAGCTAGGTGCTCCGTGAAAACACAGGCTGTGGCAAAAACTACATATGCTATGAAAAGGAGGCACGGAGAAAATGTCTTCTCTTTAGGAGAATACAAAAACATAATTTAAAAACTGTTCTACACCTGGATCTTATAAAGAATGTTAAAACGTTTTCACATGCAGAAAGTATTTAGAGGACTGTTAGTCCAGAACGGTTTCGGGTGCCTTAACAGATGAAAAAAATATGATAATTCCTTTCTTTGAGAAACACAGTATTTAAGGATGGAGAAAAGATTTCATGGATATATTGAGAGGGATACACGTAAATGTATTTAGACTGGTCTTGACTCTCACCTAGAAGGGTAGTGGAGTGCTCTCCGGAGGACTGTTTACATAATGAATCAAGGAGCCATCCAAAGAAATAACTGTGCCTGAGAGTAAAGAGCAGTGCTAGAAACCAAGCCAAGAGTAGGAGGGAAACTCTGGAAAGGAAGACACACTCTCTCTCTTTCTTAATATTTCTCAGGTAAGCCTCAGTCTTATCAAACCTGAGCATAAGTGCTCGATGATTATAATAAAGGAGGACGAGGAGGAGCAGAAAGAGGAGGAAGACAGGGAAGGAAAACCAAAACTGATAAAATGAAAATTTGCCATTTCTGGGGAAAAAGGAGCAGAAAAGATTAATGGGTATTCTGGCTATCATACACATTTGGGTTATTCTCACTTTTCATTGTTCTTGGGCTACTTTAAAACTCTATACATTGTAGAAAATTAATAATAATAGTATAGATGATATTTCTCCCTTATAATACAAATTAATTATTTTGGGCAGAATAAAACTGAATATTGCTCTGTGGATAAATCTTTCTTTCCTCTATTCCAGCTTTCTTATTGCTTGTATATGCTTGGTTTCTGGAATTCTCCTTTGAGACAGTCATAACATCTTAACTGGTTCCCTCACTAATTGATGAATAAAATAACATTTTGACACATGTTATAACTACATGAATATCACAATTATACCCTCTTTTAAAAACTGTTCTTTAACAGTTTTTAACAGTATATAAAGTAGCATGAGTGACAGCATTCATAAGGATGACCACAGGATTTACTGTCTAATTTGTAAGATTGCACTGTGGATTCTTCAGTCACCTTAACACTTGACGGCATCCGTGGTAGTGTCTGCTGTGCCACCTGTTTTTTCCCTCTTTTCTTTCATAAATATTTATTAAATCTGTATCATGAGCCAGACCTTGTGCTAGATGCTAACATTATAAAGCAAAAGAGGCACAGTGGTTGCTCCCAAAGGTATTATGATCTAGTAGGAAATGTAACCGACATTTAAATACATGACTTCAACAATACATTGTAGGTGTTAGAAAAATGGTTTGAAAATACAGATAATCGGGGAGGCACGCAATTCTGTTGTCTAAGGAGCCAGCAAAGGCTTCCAAAGAAGTGACTTCTTTGGTGGCTATGAGTTTTTAAGTACTGTTGTTTTTAACTTTAGCAGTCAGTACGTAATTCACCCTCATGAACTAGAGAAAGACGACAATCCCACCAAGTAACTAAGAGAAACCCTGGTAGTCTCAGCACTATTTAAGGAGAACTGAAGTATTTGTAGTTCTCCAAGTATAATCTAGATATAGTTTTTCAAATACTGTTTTCTACTGTTATTTTATACCCATCACTAAACCTGTGCTGCCTCTAGGTAGTAGAGGGCCTACGGAAGAGATGACACTGCACTCCTAAAAATTCCCAACGGTTATTAACATGGTAAAGGCTCTGAGGCATACTGTGGTAAAGAGATCTGTGTAATCTTTTATTAATATACCTTGTTGCTAAAATTATTAGGCCATAGGACACCTATATCACTGGGCTAATACTTTGTGAATACAAGTGTTCTATGGAATATGACTGGGAAGAATAGAAGAATGTCCCTGAACTTCATATAATTGAGATATTGTTGAGGGCCTGGAAGACTTCATAGGAGAAGGTAAAAAGGGTGAAGCTATGAAGGCATAAACTAAGTACTTGTACTGAATCTTTTAAAATAATTTTCTAATGTGGCACATATACACCATGGAATACTATGCAGCCATAAAAAAGGATGAGTTTGTGTCCTTTGTAGGGACATGGATGCAGCTGGAAACCATCATTCTTAGCAAACTATCACAAGAACTGAAAACCAAACACCGCATGTTCTCACTCATAGGTGGGAACTGAACAATGAGATCACTTGGACTCGGGAAGGGGAACATCACACACCGCAGCCTATCATGGGGAGGGGGGAGGGGGGAGGGATTGCATTGGGAGTTATACCTGATGTAAATGATGAATTGATGGGTGCTGACGAGTTGATGGGTGCAGCACACCAACATTGCACAAGTATACATATATAACAAACCTGCACGTTATGCCCATGTATCCTAGAACTTAAAGTATAATAATAAAAAAAAAGGAATAATGCAATATCATCAAAAAATAAAAAAAAATAAAATAATTTTCTAGAAAGGCATATTTTTAATACTAAGGCATTATTTTGTAGGACTCTGGGACTTTGGGGACTAATCAGGAAATGAAATCATAAATAAGGTGTGTGCTTGTACCTGAGGAAACCCAACCAAGGGTCCCTATAGTTTTAGGTACGATACTCAATTGACTTCCACTTTTTTAACCATAGAGTTTTACTTGTTATTCCATTAAAGTCTCTAGCAGGATATTTACTGAATAGAAGTTTTGTAAGGGCAGAAACTAATGCCTTTGTCTTTGGAGTGTATTTTACAATATGAAACGTCCCGAGACAGAAACCCAGGACAGAGGGTAGCTATGTCAGAAGAGAAAACAAATTGCCAGGTGGTAAGAATGAAAATATCCCGTTCAATGGACACAGTCACATGTCATAGGCTCCTCACTCTAACAATGAAAAAGGCAATTGCTGTGGTTATGCAAATGCAAACTCGATAAGAATGCTACTTTATGAAAACCTTTCACACAATGTTCAAAACCTGGAATGACAGCATCTCCGAGCACCAGTCTGGTTATCTTACTGGTGCAGATAATCAGGAGAAAGGGGGCTGCAATTATTACATGGATCTTGGCATTCAGAGATTTTACATTCAAATTTGACTCTACACACATGACTCTGAAGGAACTGGAGAGTAGAATCCGCATTTTGCTGAGGCTTGGGTTTGAAGCATATAAATGTGAGGGTGATGTATAGAAGTAAATGTCTTAATTATTAGACAAAACCCACTTTCCATAGCTCAGTACAGTATAGTCGATTTCTACTCATTATAATGGGCATTTTGTTGGGGGATAACATGCTAGAAAGGAATTTGTAAATGTGGGATTTAAAGCTTTCCGGATGTTTTCATTACACATGTGAAAAGTGCATTATTTTCCATTGATTCTAAACAAAAGCCCAGGACTTGGTCTCTGATAATTCCTCTGTGGCCTGCAGTATAATCTAAGAAACTTCAGTTTGATCTGTTCAGATGTTTTACTTACAATGGTCTAAAGTAGCAGGAAAAAAATGGGCAAAAAACAATTAGGACAGGTCATTTCCTCCTTATTGAAGAAAATAATTTGTAACCTCTCAGTTGAAGGACTGTGGAGGAGTTGGTTGTTTTGTGCAAAGAAGGATAAAGATATTAGCTGGATGACATTCTCTCTTCCTCTCTATCGTGGCTGATATTTTTGCTATGGACACAAAAGAACAAAGGCAGAAAGCATGTTTGACAGATGTGCAGTTGAGCTGAAGCTTAAAGTTGTTACACTGGATGACAAAATTTGGCTTTAGAAGGGTCCTGGTAGTCTGGAATGCTGGGTCAACATTTCTAGAATGAGATGGCAAAGAGGAAACTAAAAAGCCAGAATTAATAATAAATATTCATATTCATGTTTATCACAAAGTACAGAATGGGGGTGATGTGGCTTAACAACAGAAATTTTTAAAAAGTCATAAAGATTTATTTGCTGTCAAGTTCAACATGATTGCATAAGTGAGAAGTCAGTTATTAAAGCAAGTGAAATCTGATCATGCATCAAAATAGGTAGACACGTCAAGCATAAGGGTTTGGTAAGGCAGGAACATTCTTCGCTGGTTAGAACACATCTGGGATATTAAGTTCATTCTTGGGCTTCATCATTTATAAGAAATATGAAAAGTGGAGGCCATTTAAAGACAGGTGACAAGAATTTCATAAGGTCTAGGAGGCATGTTATTCAATAAACAGCTTCAGACGATATGGGATGGCATGATAGTTTTCTTTAATATCTGAAAGTCTATCACACAGAAAAGGAAACAGAATAATTTTATGGTAGTTCCAAAGAACAGAAGGAGCGCCAATACATAGCAGGAGAGCAGATTTTTCTTTGGTACATTCATCAAAGATTTCCAATAATAGTGCATCTTAAAAATCAAAACTTCCACTTGTAAGTTAGTGAGGTCTCATCACTGGCCGCTATTAAGTGGTGGCCAGATGACCATGTGCTGACAACATTGTAGATGACGTGGCAAGAGTGGGAGATGCTGAGTCATGTTTCCAATTCTGAGAGTCTAGAATCCTCTTAACCTCTTTAACTCTCGGATTCTTATAATATGCTAGAAAATATAATTCTTCATCTGTCCTCTATACAGTTGGACTTTTGCATAGGTTATTTAACCTCTTAGGCTATCAGTTAATTCATGTATAGAATGGTAGCAGAAATATCCATTCTGCCTTTGGTATTGTAAACTTGTAATTGCTCTAACTGGAAGAACTTTGTAAATGCTGGGGTTCTTTCCAATTGTAAAAAATATATTGAATTGGCAGAATAACATAGAACTCAACATACAACTCAGCATTGTGTTTTAAGCATCAGCTCCTATCTCAAGCAGGTTCTTCAATATTTATTTCCACATTCCTGCCATCGTACCTAACTCCAACATGGCACTAGGAAAATAGCCTTCCTGACTGTCTCCCATTTTTCTTGGTGGAACCATGCTTTCTCAGTCGCTGGGGCTGAAATCTCTGAGGCATTTTGGGCTCCTTTTCCCATTTGCCCCATATTCAGTTGCCAAGTTCCAACAACTCTCCCTGGCTTGTGTCAGTCATATCCATCTTTCCCATTCTCCTCCTAAAGCCACCACCTTGCTGATAGCTCTCATCATCTTATGATCTAAATAAATGGAACTGAAGTCTCTGACTATAGTCTTGAACTATGCAATCTAATTTGTGCATTTCTATAAGATTCCTATTGCTGAAATGACTTTAGCATAACATTTTCAAAATCATCAGTGAATCCTCTTTTATGAAATATAATGAGGGCACAAAAGGACCTCTTTATTTTCAACCTAAACATTTCCCATCAACCTCATTTTACACTGCTTCATTATGCAAACACCTAGTTAAGTCCAGGCCAGTCCACAGAGTGGTCTACTCACTGCCTCCCAGCCTTCTTGTCTTGTGCCTTCCCATGGTGAAATTCCTTTTTTCCTGTTGATGTTCATGTCATGAGTCTTCCTCCAAAAAACTTTCTATCCAGCCTGTAAACTCCCATCTGCCCTTCAAGACCATTGCAGCTTTTCCTGATCTCTTGAGTTCATACTGGTTGATCACATTCTCTAAAACTTTATGATTTTTTTTTAAATCTGTTTCCCTCAACTAGTATTTGGATCACCTGTTCCATCTCTTACACTGTTGTAAGTTAACACTTATCATTATTTCATTTTCAATGTGCCTCTCTCTCTCAGCTTTTAATCTGGACTAGAAACTCCCAGAGAGAAGGAACAGCGCTGCTTCTCAAAGGGGAGTCTCAGGTGTTAAAGAATCTGACCAGGGCTGTGCTTTTATAGGGAAAAGGTTCTGGGCACAGGAAACCAAAAGGCCAGAGGACAAAGCCTTAAGGACTTGAACTATTGGCGAGGGAAAGAGTCAGATTTAATAGTTAGCTCCTTTGAGAGGGAATTAAAGGGTTTATTGGGAAAGGAGGAAAAAAGAAACACATTGGCTGCAGTAGAGTATGTGGGGTCTTGGGCTTAAGAGTGGAAAGAGAAGCCTCTAAAATGAACCAGTCATCAGGCAATATATGTGTCAACTTAATATTTATGAAGCATTTTCTATATGCCTGTTTTAATTGCTTTATATGTGATGACTCATGTAATTTTCTTTCAATAATCTTTTAAGTAGTATTATTATTTCCATAGGCGAGGAGAATAATGTGCACATTGATGTCTTTCTCTCTCTCTCTCTTAATCACTTCCTATCCTGATATTACACTTGTTAGTGGTGTAATTTCCCATGTAGTTTCCAGTATTTTATTTACTTTTGTAATTCATAGCCATCTTCTGCAATTTGTAAAGGCTTCCACCCTAGATACATTAATATGTTGGTGTCACAAATGTCAGGATGTGTGACAAGGAGCACTATTATCACCTCAAGGGTAGGAAGGAGCTATATACAAAGTATCATTTTCTTTACCTTGAAAAATAACTAGATTTTTTTTTCTTCATAACTTTTCAGAAAATAAAGCACTTGAGACCTGGTTGTGATTTGAGAGGCGAAAAAAAAAAAAAAAAATAGTACTACTAAATTTTATAAAATCAGGAAAAATATT
>NW_012121598.1:9807107-9900394 GCF_000951035.1 Colobus angolensis palliatus | reverse complement strand
TGGGACTGGTAAAAGTGATAAGGCCTTTTAGTGCATTAGGGATGAAAAAAAGACTTTAAGCTTGAGTGATTGATTCTTGTAGGTGTAATATATCGATAAAAATTTGCATTGAGAGGCAAAAAAAAAAAAAAAAAATCACGTCGGATGTTTCTTCATATCTCTGCTTTGAGAGGCAAAAAAAAAAAAAAAAAAAAAAAATAGTACTACTAAATTTTATAAAATCAGGAAAAATATTACCTGCATGCTTCGCAAGCCATTTTTTTATAATCCCAGTAAAACTCTGAATTCTTCTAACACTTCAAACTTTTCAAGATTGAAGATCTTTCACAATGTATTTTTACTGACTCACGGGAACATGCTATTGTTTCTTTGAAAGATTATAAGAATAATTCCCTTTTTTGTTAAATATACTCTTTTGGTAGCAATTTTCCATCATTACTTTGTTCTTTCCAATACCTGTATCATATTTTTGGCAAATCCAGGCAGACAGCTCATTTTGCAAACTTACATATAATCATAACCCACCTTAACTTTATAACTTTAGAGGTTAGCCACTAAAGTTTTATTTTTTTAGAAATTATTTGACAGATATTTTAAAAAATTATTTCCTACCACAACTGGAGTCCTCTTTTACACACCATATCAAAATATGCTCTTCCTACCCATAAAATATTTCAGTGTTTCTCTTTGGCTGACAAACTGAAGTTGAGATTCTTTACTTTGGTATTTAAGCCTCAGCATTCTGGCTCCAATCCAATGTTCCTCTTTCATTCCTTGTGATACTCAGCCAGTCATGATCGGTTCTTCTACACTAGACTATTTAAAGTTTTCATGCTGACCATCACCTTCTCTTCTGTCACTCATGCTGTGTTTTCTGTAGGCCTGCAATGCCTTCCTCCCATTGTTTTTTCCCTCTTTATCCTCTACATTCCCAAAGGTCCTTCTCTGGGAAGCTTTTCCTTGCACATTCAGAGAAAATTCATCACCCTCTCTGCCCTCCCCCATCCTTTGTCCACAATTATTTTACTGATTGTAGATGTTTTTGTTCCCAAGTCAAAGGCAAGTGCTCTCATCTCCAGCCACCACCTCATTGCTCACCATATTTTCTACCTAGAGTAAGCTCTCAAATAATGATGTTTGAATTGCAATCCTCCATAGGTAGGTTATTTTGTTCTTCTCATGAGCAGCTGGATTTTAACCAAGGCAAAAGCTACTTGTAATGGTGAAAAGAAGATGTTGAGAAAAAGCCATTGGAATCACCCCATGGGCAATGGGGATAGCAGGATAGGGTAGAACCTCTGTGAGGGTAACAAACGCAGAGGAATAAAATGTGGTTCATCACCATGTTCTTCTGTTTGCCTGGAGTCGTGAGCATAAGAAACGGTATTATTTAGGATTAAACAAGAAAGTAATAAGTTCCAAAACTACATTGGAATTTATAGTTAAATTCCTTTCCTTATACCAAGAAATGCAGATTTCTAGACGGCCCTGATTCACGTTTATTAGTTTTAGAGAAACCTCAGTATTGCCACTGCATGATGCCAAATATATTTGCAACATATAATATAGTGTCATGTTCAGGCCCCTATAACAAGGGTTCTGGGGGAATTTAAAAGGGTGGGAAAAATTAAATCATTCAGCATTTTTTCAAGTCAAAGTGTAACTGCTATTTCTCTTTGAAAGAAATCTACATTTAGGGGAATCTCACGTCAGTCCTGAGTCTTCCTGAGATATGGGGTTGGAACTCAAAGTCCAGCTAGAACTCCTTTAACATTTCCCTATTGGCCTCCCTATTAGTTTGCACATACAGATTAGGTGACTGGTTATCTGTCTCATAGCTGCCACCTTTCTACTTTTACTTTCAAACATTGTTGATTTGGTTGCTTTGTCGGGTAAATGGAATGTCTCAAAGCCCAACCATCCTAACTGCAGCAGATGATC
Organism: Colobus angolensis palliatus; assembly: GCF_000951035.1. Classification (NCBI taxonomy): domain Eukaryota; kingdom Metazoa; phylum Chordata; class Mammalia; order Primates; family Cercopithecidae; genus Colobus; species Colobus angolensis. Next base: position 9,898,453 of record NW_012121598.1, on the reverse strand, counting down.
ATAATTTTTGTTACTCCTGCCATATTTGACACTTTTGACTTATAATAGAAGCTACATGTGACTGGTGTTATAAGACAGTTCCAGTCCAATTAAAGTTTTAATATTTAGAAAAGTTCATATTTTCATCAATGCTTGTATAGAGGCTGAAAGGTTTTACATTATTTTAAAATAATTATGAAATAATCTAAGTAATTGACATAGTATTTTAATATAGCAAGAAGTAATCTCTCCGAAGAAGTATCCCTTTTAGCCTGCTACATTTTACTTAAACTTTGCAAATACTCATTGAAAAAATAGGACATAGAAGCAAGGACACTGGCCTTTAGAGTTTGGAGTCCTTTCTCAGCCTTGCCAATTACTAGCAGAGCTATGTAACACCCAGGATATTTACAAGGATCACATGAAATGATGTATATACATAAGAGAAATTTGAAAATGTAAAACATTATTTCAGCCTATATTCTAAAAACTCCATAGCACTTTCCTTCTTTGTTTTCTCATTTCTAGCTTATTCAATTAAACTGAGCTGAAGAGGAATTAAAGATTATCTCTTTAGCAGCCATCGGAAACTAGCATGGGTAGCGTGTGCTCCTTTGATCTATGGTCATCTTTCTCATAAGGTCTCTGCTTGCATCATAGTGCTCCTTTGGCTTGGCTCTGGGTAGACATTGAATTTCTTGCTCTTGGAATTAAAACTCTTTTAAGTTGTACTCTTCATTCTCCTGAATTCCTTTGTAGTCAATCTGACAATTAGTGTTTGGTAGGACAGTAAGTTGGTGCAAATCTCACAGACAGACAAGATAAAGGAGTCTCAGCTTTGGCAAACTGATGACAGTCACTGAAATTCAGATATCAGGTGAATACCTTGGCAGATGGGCAGGGCACAGGGTCAAGAGAGTCTCATAGCAGGCACAGCAGGCCTAGCATGGAGGTGCCTAGAGAAAGAGTTGGCATCGCAGAAGTTAGGGAAGAGGGGGACCAGAGAACTGACACAGGCTCTGAGGCTCAGGAGGACCAGTATCAGACTCCAGTCCTAGAGAAACAAGACAAATGGCATGGACCCATTTACTGGACCTTGGACACCAAATAGTAGTTTTGTCCACAAAGAACAAGGCGAGTGTCTGGTGTCTGAGATTGAATTAAAATATCAGTATAGATGATATAAACAGGAAGAAAGGATAGTTGAGCTGTCAAGATAAAAGGAATTTGCTTGAGGATCAACATTGTCTTAGAGTCTGAGAAGAACTCAGTCAGCAGGTGGTGATCATATGGCCTCATCAATAAAAATTAGAGAGATGCTGAAGTTAGAGACAGAAGCCAGATCTGTGAACACAGTGAATACCATTCCCTGTTTCCACAGAAGACATTTTCCTTCCTCTCCTAAAGCCATGCATTGACTTAATAAAATGCACAAAGGGCTGAATTCAGATGCCAAAATCTTTTCTTTTCTTCCTCTTCATGGTGTACGCCAGAGCTTATTTTTTTCTACTAGCATGTCCTAATATGTAGCTATTAGTGCTACTGAAACTCCAAAAATTAGTTATTTCTTCCTCAAATTTTTGAAAATAATTAAAAAACTTTTAAAGTTTTTTTATTGTATTTCTTTTTCATGTTGTCCATTTTTTCCTCAAAATTATTTTTCAAATTTTCCATATTTCCAGACAACATTCTTGCTGCCTCTTTAGAAACTCCATTTCTGTGACCCAGGTGTCTCTAGGTGTCACAAAACTCTCACCTTCCAACTTTAACTTGGCAGTTTTTACCACTGCAGCAGCAAAAGACTGTGTCATATTAAATGCTGAAACTGCAAAACAAAAGCCACAAGGTGACAGTTTTGTGAAAGGATGTGACTGTTATTCAGATAGAACTCTGTTGAAATCAATACCATTGTTTCTCTCCGGTAGAACTGTTCTGTGCTCTCCAATGGCTCATGGTACCTAACAGTTATAGTATAGGTAATAGCTATGCTATTCACACATCCTAGATAGTAGATACTTCCCTCAGTGAAGAATGAAAACTTTGGACATAATTTGAATTTAGACGACGAACTCATCTGTCAAACTCTTTAATAAACTTTCACATATAAATATATATGGATATAAATATGAAAGAAAGTTTTTGAAAATAACTCTGGGTTACATTTTGAGATCTGCACACATTTAGCACACACTACGGTAACTTTTAGTTAACCTTTGGCTATGAAAACCGTTGATGTGTACAACACAACGTCTTTGGGTTTTCAGCAGAAAATGAAATGAAATTATTGTACTTACTAAGTGAGAAGGGAGGGTTGATATTTTAAAAATAATTTCAACATGCATAGAAAACATATAAAAGCAAATTCTGGCAACCCAAAATATTCCTGAAGCATCTGTTTATCTGGGTTTTAGGTTACATGTCTTTCTTTGAGAACATATGTTACAACATAGGTTTCACTTACCCTTTAGAGAGAGACAAAGGAAACAAGTATAAGAACAGTGTATTGTGGATGTCATAAGGAGACAGACAGGGCTAAATCTGGCATCCTCCGGGAATGTATTAGGTTGGTGCAATAGTATCAATGGCAAAAACCACAATTACTATTGCACCAACCTATATCTATTCAACTATCTACTATCTCTTTGAATGGCACAGCTCTACTGATACATGGCTAAGATCAGGGCTACCTATATCTGGAGGTAAATGGGGGCCTCTCTGGATGTCTATATAGGAACATTATAACCTTACCTTGATGGTAGCCAGGACTACCTCCATTACAGCGCATTGTCTTGGCGTCAGACCCTTGGCATCCTCTCGAATCATGTGCTCCTGGAAAACAGGGTAGTAACTGATTATAAAACAACCAGTTCATGTATTCAACAACTACTTTAAAACATAATCTGTATTATCCCCATATGCAAAATTCCCTATTTGAAATATCTTCTGCACATGAATGCATTTAAAATGAAATGATTGTTTGGTCATATATTTTATAAATCTCCACTTTGTCAAAGGAAGAAATGGTAAACGTCTACTTGAAAAGAAGTGCTTTGATCACGATGTGGTTTTATTTTCACTTGCAAGCTACTGTTAGGGAAGAAAGAGAGAAATCTGGAAAACGCATGATGAAATTTTTTCACCCGACTTCTGTGGTTTATGTCACACTGAGGAATGTCAATCATGAAAAGGATTTAAGAAGCAAATTTAAGCCTCTCCCAATTATTACTGATAAAGTCTACTTTAAATATAATGCCTCCATTTTATTCTTCTTCTTAGATACCCTCAATTCTTACTCATTCCTGGGAAAAGCCCCAAGGAAATTAACTCAATTTGGCTGTGAAGATTTTAAATATTTTCTAATCATTCAAAATATTTTAGAACTGATTTTAAAACTTATTTCATTATTTTACAATGGATCTTCTTCATTGTTCACTGTGGCCTGTTTCAACCCATCATAGAAAGCTTATTGAGGGAAATGATGGCAGAAAAAGAAAATAAAAAAGGAAATAAAAATCTAAGGGAAAATTTTAAAAATATCTGATTCCCCCAAACTGACACAATCATCCCAGGGCTGTCATTATTCTAAACAACAACACTCAACAAATATTTATTGAGTGCTTATTATGTGCCAGCACTGTTCACAGGGAATGAGATATATTGTTTAATACAGGGAAGACTTTTGTCCTTCTGGAGCTTAAACTTATGTAGGGGCCTCTGTGAATTAGAAGAAAAGTCCCACATGGGTGAACATAGCTCTGAGCAGGTATGGAATGATGAGTAAAGCAGTGCCTTTGGTGAGTAATAAAAGATGTCTTATTTTTTTATGAGAGGACAGCTTCAAGTCAACACATACAGCTTGGCAAGTAGAACATGGGCTCAATTTTAGCTGTCACTTGCTCCTTTATGTAAGCATTTTTGTGCAACGCACAAACCATGCCATCAAACCCAGTGGCTTGTACTTCTATTTTGGCCCTTATCTTATTGCTTTATTTAGTAGTTGCCACGACTTCCAGAAGATAATAATCTATCTATGTCTGGCTCACTCCTTCAGCTTTTCAGCATCTATTTTGGCAGTTGTTATCTGCTAGGCACTCAGTAAATTTTTGTTAATTGGATTGCACTTCCTTCAGTGTGTGTCACAGGATTTTATATGCCTCAATAGAATCATTGTCTTTGGATATTGCTAACAACATAGTGTAATGCTTCATGGATCCATGATATATATTTATACGTCTTACTGCATCCTTCTCTGATACATGGATTTCAAGTTAATCATATTAGTTCATTTCACAGTTTTTAAATAGCAATATTATATACCCATTGAGACTCAAAGAGTAATAGAAATGTTTGCTGAATTATAGGGTAAAATGCTTTCAGACAAGTAATTAAAAATATTTTCTATTAAATTAATTTTTCTGGCTTCATCAATTTTGACTGGTTTAACAATGTGGTCACATTACTTTTTAACAGATGCTAATAAGTGATATATGCTGGTGCTATAGAAATATAATTCTTGCTAGAAATAATTTTTTAGGATTTAGCAACAGATCATTCAAGTAAGGGGATCTCTGAAAGAGGCCAGCAATGAATTATTGCCCAAGTAAAAAGCATGCAGTAAACTCAGAGTCTCAGGTGTATTTTCATCAATTGGTTTTTATATTATATCACCAGTTCCTGAAAGTTTATGCATATTTTCTTTTATGTCAAATAAATCTGATTATATGAAATATTATCAGGCAAATATATACATTATATATATAGCATATATAATATGTATTATATAATACACATTATAAATGTTTTCTGTAATATATTATATATTATAATATGTATATATAATATATATTATATATTATAATATAATGTATATATTACACCTAATGAAGTCCCAGAGTATGAAGTAATAGAAAATGTCAAATTGTTGAATAAATACATGTTTAATGAATTAATCCTAAATCATCACCAAACACAGAAAACCAATTAGTTCCCCGCATTGTTCTACTTTTCTTGATCTTGTGTTCCTTTAGGCAGTTATCTATCAATACTCCTAAATAGGAGTTCGGAAATTTTCTATCAGTACAATTATTTCAAATAGCACCTTTTCAGCACATCAAATCTGCTTTCAAACTAATATATTACAAATTTAAAGACCCATGTTTTAACATTTTTTTAAATGGAAGTGACATTCTAATAAAATAAGAGGGAATAGTTTTACACAATTTGAAGTTCTTCATGCCAGCTGGAGTTTCAGGTTTTTGTATAATACTGTAGGAGATTTATTGCTCTGTAATTCAAATAATGATAACTAAATGGACTGATAATTTAAAAATGAAAAACTCAAAAGCCAGTAACAGACTATGATGCAGAATGAAGTTATTTTTCTCATCATCAATAGATACAAAGACTATCTTTAGTACTTCATATTATTTCAGTGTTGTTGAAATAATCATGTTAGGTCATTGTATGTATAGTGTGCTTTTAGGTTATTAGAATTAAAAAAGAAATCAGTGAATTGAAAAAATAATGGATCACAAAGCATGCTAAAGTGTTATGTTTTCTGTGGACCCTGATTTTTCCCACAGAGCATGTATATTCCCTCTAGGGAACCAGCCTCTCTCTCGATCAGAGTTCATAAGATTTGGATTGGGTTGACTGTACCCGAACCTCAGGGTGAGCATGTGAGTTAAGCCAATTGGCACATGTCACTTCTCAGACCACAGTGACTTGTTTGGGAGTGGTGATCATACTTCCTCAGAGCTACTGATATTCCAGGAGACTTTGCTGTGATTCCCTGCACTGAGATGGGTGTTTTTCTCTACAAGATTTGAAGTTGAAAAGATGTTACATCAAAGGATGTGAGAGCAGAGACAACCAACTTACACACAGAAATGAAGGTCTGTTATGGCAATGTATCAAACAAGGAGAAGGGCAGAGTCGAGAGGTAGTGAGTATCTGGGTCCTGTGACATTGTTGGAATCCCTAATGAAGCAGTCACAGAAACCAGAGTTACCCCTGGACTATGAAATTTCATGTAGCAGTAAATTCCCTGTTTGCTTATGTTTGGCTTTCCATCACTGGAAACTGAAACACTTCTAGCCGATAGAACATTCAACTCAGGAAACTGAAGTCTGGGGAGATGGAATGTGGAATGTGTTTACTAACATCACACAGATATTAGATGCATGGCCAGGGCCATTTCTTTTGCAATAAGACCTATGTTATTTCACCTTCATGGTTTTATGTGAGAAACTTCAGCAGTGTATAAATCCACTTTTCAAAGTAGGCTCCAGAAATCCCAGAGAGGTAATAAAAGGGATAAAGAAAGAGATAGAGATCCAAGATCCAAAATAATAGTTTGGCAGTGACATCTACCTTTTATCTTTCCTTCCAACCATCAACAGCACTGAACATCTGTGAGTAACAACTTCAGGTGATAGCTATATCTTCCAGATGGATTATTGGTTTTAATTTTTGTGTTAGGAATGGGATAAGGTATATGATAAAATAGAATACTGAAATTATAAGGCACATATTTTACCTCAGTACATAATTATACACTTTCTTTTTCCCCTGTGCTGTACATATGAAACAATCCAATACTCAATGGCACCTAACTTTGAGCTGCCAGCTGGGGGAGAAATGAAGATCGCTCCCTCTGCAAGTGGGAGACGACATATACTTTGCAGTTACCAAGCAAAGATAATGTATATGTTGTCACATTTATACTCACAACAATCCTTGTAACTGTTATCATTATTATTATTTTATTTTTTATTTTTTGCATTTTACAAGAGCCACTTCTGAAGAATAGGGAGGTTAAATACTTTGGCCCATGTCATATAGCAGGAATCAGTTGAGGAAGAATTTGAACCAAGGTTACCTGTGTCTGGAACTCATCCCTTAACTATATTCTAGTAGGTAGAAATGGAATAAAAATAGCATGTATTTTAGCCAGTCAAGTTCCTATGCTACAGGAACAGGGACTGAAGTTTCCTGTGAAAATCCAGAGTTTTGGGAATCTCAAATTATGACTAAGCACAGGGTCATTTAGTCAGAACATACCCCACTTGTAACGGTATTGAACATGTTGACAAGTTCAGTGTCTGCTTTGATGAATTTCATTTTCCCGTACTGTGTTTCTTGGTTTTAAGACTCCTCTAGACTTCACTGGATTTCTATGCTTTGTTCATACTAAGCCAGTTTAATATATGAAAGAAAATATGCTCTCTAATTTAATCCAGAAGCAATAATGCTCAATGCTGCAACACAAAGTTAAAAATTCCGAAAGCAGATTGTGAAATCACAGACATACATCTTCTTAATCCTGCCATACTAGATACTATTACTAGGAGAGGATGCTTGCAGAACCGTAGTTAACTCACTACTTTCCATGAATGAGTAATTTCCTTATTTTTATTACCTTCAGTTTGGATAATTGTCCAAGATCTTTAGCTGCAATGAAAATCATCTGGGGTCCCTAGAAACAAAGAAAAAGTGAGAGAAAACTCAGTCTTAAGATATTCAGTATTAGTCACAATAGAAATGCAGTCAACAGAGAATTTCTTTATTTCCCTTATTAGAGTTATGGCTTATGCCAGATGCCCTTAATTGGTCTATTATAAAGATTGGGTCAAATATATCTCATACCGCTGGCAGTATAACAGTCCTCATAGGTGTTCCACTTCTGAAAGTCTTAAGTTTAGGTTAAGGAATGGGTTGCTACTAATGTAGCCAGTTTAATGTAGTATATGGATTAAATCAGTGATCTTTAACTTTTATTCATTTATTTTTAGCAGAGGCAACTTCCTCATTCTACTCCCTGCAAAAATAAATGTATGCAAAATCTGAAGATACGGGGCTAAAGAAGGTGGAACTGCACCTTCTAAAATGCTGTCCAGTCTATTAGCCACCTACCCTCTTAACCCCTCCCTCAGCCAGAGGCTTTCTCTAGAATCCCAAGGCCCTGGGGAAATAAATTTGAAAAACACCAGACTAAACCATCCAATGCTTTACTAGAATGAAAAACTAGAGGCATGTCTGTTGGAATATGCGACTGGAAAAGTACTAAATTTGGCCAAGTTCATTACAGCCTGAAATATTTTCACAGGAAGGAAAATTAGCTATTCTGAACAAATGTTATCTAGTTATTTATTGGAGTGTGTATATTTATTGGAGAATTGAAGGCTGTAAGTTTGAGAATAGTAATCGTGGTTAATTGTGCTCACATTTTGCCCTGTCACCTAGCACAGTGCCTAGTACATAGTAGGAGCTCAAAGAATATTTATTTAATGAATGAATAAATGATATGCATTCATACTTGGATATCTCAATGCTAGAGAAATTTTAGGTGATGGTAAGCTTTCCCAGGGAAAACCTTATACAGAAAATGAAATCCCATTTCTGTAACATAATATATGCATTCTTGAAAAACCTCATATTCTACAAAATTGCACACTAAAAATAATAGGACTTACGGGAAAAACAGCAATGGGCAGAACAGTCCAAGCCCTTGCAATTCTGTTACTAAAGACCTATCAAAACCATAACTGCTACTTTGGGATATGGCTTGGACAGCTAGCAGGGAACTCAGCGAAGCTAATGGTTGCCTTAAGGAACATTAACAATGCAAAATATCCTCACCAACATGGTGAAACGCTGTCTCTACTAAAAACACAAAAAAATTAGCCAGGCGTGGTGGCGGGTGCCTGTAGTCCCAGCTACTCAGGAGGCTGAGGCAGGAGAATGTCGTGAACCTGGGAGGCAGAGCTTGCAGTAAGCTGAGATCATGCCACTGCACTCCAGCCTGGGTGAAAGAGCGAGACCCTGTCTCAAAAAAATAAATAAATAAACAAATAAATAATAAATGCAAAATAAACAAAACAACAAGACAGCAGAGTTCAATAGTGGGCTGAGACAATGCTCATGCAAGTGGAGCTACCAGCAGAGGGGGAAGGTAGCCTGCCATTGTGACAGTCATGCAAGGTTCCGTTTTCCAGAGAGGGAGCCCATGTACAGTTACTCTCCTCTTTTTTCCTTTTTAAAACGGGTCTGTGAAGTAGCCAAAGTGAGAGCTTTTTTTCTTTTTCTGCTGACATTATAGTTTTTCTATTATATTCCAGAGCCTCTGACCTAGGGAAATTTATATATAAACCAACCCAACTTCCAGATTATACTGATATTCCTCTGTTGAACAATTACATGAGGGCTAACTGGTGTTATGGAAATATATTATGTATTGAAGTAATATGTGTATGTGTGTGCATGTGTGTGTATTTATAAAAGTGACTTGGAACCTATATATATGTAGGCTATAAAATGTTTAAACCACACATTCACGGCATTAAGCAAAACTAAAAGTAATTTATATTTTATCACTCACTGTCTGGCAGTAAATCAACAAAAACATATGCATATTTGCATCTTGGAACACTTTATAAGAAAATGTTTTCTAGGCATATGCTTTCACTGGATAAACATGGACTGAGTGTGTATAACTAATGTATAATAATGCATATTTTGTTTCCATTTATACTTACTCATTATTTGCATCAATTTATCTTCCTCAGTCACGGAGAAAAAATACATTACCCCATAACAGGTGCTTGTTAGTGTTATTTTTCCCTTGTTTGGCTCAGGATATGTGAACAGAGATACCTGGCTCTGTGTATCCACTTGACCACTGTCTAACTTTGTAGCCAATTGATCTTTCTGGTTCTTTTCCTTTTTGTTTGTGGAATACAATCACATTCTTCAGATTCACTAAAAGGTGCCTCCTCTATTAACCTCCAAGTGGGGAGGTAAGAGATGAAAGCATAATTGAAAGGTAAAAAAAAAAAAAAAAAAAATCCAAATAGCAGTGGTGTAACTATCTCCATAAACTGCAAAATTTAAGAAAGAAGCACAGTGGATACATTGTATCTTAATTCTATTTTCTTGAGGTCAGTAAAATTAAATAAAAATTATATGTGTAAACCAGACAACACTATAAATAGAACTTTGATACATGTTTTAAGAGGTTAGATTCTGACTGTCAAGCAACATGAAGTTTGACTGCTATTGCCACTATTTAAAATGGACTGGATAGGAAACTATAATTTGTATGATCATTGCTAAGAAACTGGATACCAAACACTTTTTCCCAAAAGGGATTTAATTAGTATTTCATCTGCATGAAAACCATTCACTTAAACCAAAAACAGATGGGTTAGTGGAAGCATAACTAAACTTTATATACTTACTGTTTGATCTGTCAGAGGAGGAAGAACGATTTGTTTTTCTATTTTATTGAGAACTAGCTTCCATAACTCTTTCAAAACTCGCTTTAGGACTGTTTTCTCACAGATTTTTGCCGAGAGACTTAATCTGAAAATAATATATATATATTCACTTTTAAATTTCACATCAAGGTATCAATTTAGGCCTTTACAATTTTCAAATGCTAAATTCCATTTACTAAATTATTATACAAAATGTATAATATCGAAAAACTATTTCATGATTCTGTACATTAGATAATTCTCTATATTTTATAGAAAATGAAATCAGCATACTTCTTTTCTTATGTTGTTTTCTAAATCAACAGGCTTTGGAAAGAAAAATACCTTTTTTTCCATTATACTTTAAATTCTGGGATACACGTGCAGAATGTAAAGGTTTGTTACCTAGGAATACACGTACCATGGTGGTTTGCTGCACCCATCAACCGGACATTTACATTAGGTATTTCTCTGAATGCTATCCCTCCCCCAGCCCTCCACCCTGCAACAGGCCCTGGTGTGTGGTGTTCCCCTCCCTGTGTCCGTGGGTTCTCATTGTTCAACTCCCACGTATGAGTGAGAACATGCAATGTTTCGTTTTCTGTTCCTGTGTTAGTCTGCTGAGAATGATGGTTTCCAGCTTCATCCATGTCCCTGCAAAGGACATGAACTCATCCCTTTTCATGGCTGCATAGTATTCCATGGTATATATGTGCCACATTTTCTATACCCAGTCTATCATTAATGGGCATTTGGGTTGGTTCCAAGTCTTTGCTATTGTGAATAGTGCTGCACTAAACAAACATGTGCATGTGTCTTTATAGTAGAATGATTTATAATCCCTTGGGTGTATACTCAGTAATCGGATTGCTGAGTCAAATGGTGTTTCTAGTTCTAGATCCTTGAGGAATTGCCACACTGTCTTCTAAAATGTTTGAACTAATTTACACTCCCACCAACAGTGTAAAAGCATTCCTATTTCTCCACATCCTCTCCAGCATCCATGGTTTCCTGACTTTTAGTGATTGCCATTCTAGCTGGTATGAGATGGTATCTCATTGTGGTTTTGATTTGATTTCTCTAATGACCAGTAATAATGAGCTTTTTTTCATATGTTCGTTGGCCGCATAAACATCTTCTTTTGCGAAGTGTCTGTTTATATCCTTTGTCCACTTTTTGATGTTTTTCTGTTTGTTTGTTTGTTTTTTCTTGTAAATTTGTTTAAGTTCCTTGTAGATTCTGGGTATTAGACCTTTGTCAGATGAATAGATTGCAAACTTTTCTCCCATTCTGTAGGTTGCCTGTTCACTCTGATGATAGTTTCTTTTGCTGTGCAGAAGCTCTTTAGTTTAATTAGATTCCATTTGTCAATTTTGGCATTTGTTGCCATTGCTTTTGGTGTTTCAGTCATAAAGTGTTTGCCCATGCCTATGTCCTGAATGGTTTTTCAAAGGGAATGCTTCCAGCTTTTGCCCATTCAGTATGATACTGGCTGTGGGTCTGTCATAAATAGCTCTTATTATTTTGAGATACGTTCCATCAATACCTATTTTACCGAGAGGTTTTAGCATGAAGGCATGTTGAATTTTATCAAAGGCCTTTTCTGCATCCGTTGAGATAATCATGGGTTTTCTTCTAGGGATTTTATGGTTTTAGGTCTTAGATTTAAATCCATCTTGAGTTAATTTTTGTATAAGGTGTAAGGAAGGGGTTCACTTTCAGTTTTGTGCATATGGCTAGCCAGTTTTCCCAACACTATTTATTAAACAGGAAATCCTTTCCCCATTGCTTGTTTCTGTCAGGTTTGTCCAAGATCAGGTGGTTGTAGATGTGTGGCATTATTTCTGAGGCCACTGTTCTGTTCCATTGGTCTAGATATCTGTTTTGGTACCAATACATTGCTGTTTTGGTTATGGTAGCCTTGTAGTATATTTTGAAGTCAGGTAGTGTGATGCCAGCAGCTTTGTTCTTTTTGCTTAGGATTGTCTTGGCTATATGGGCTCTTTTTTGATTCTATATGAAATTTAAAGTAGTTTTTTCTAATTCTGTGAAGAAAGTCAAAGTAGTTTGATGGGGATAGTATTGAATTGATAAATTACTTTAGGCAGTATGGCCATTTTCATGATATTGATTCTTCCTATCCATGAACATGAAATTTATTTCCATTTGTTTGTGTCCTCTCTTATTTCCTTGAGCAGTGTTTTGTAGTTCTCCTTGGAGAGGTCCTTCACTTCCCTTCTAAGTAGTATTCCTTGGTATTTTATTCTCTTTTGCAGCAATTGTGAATGGGAGTTCACTCATGACTTGGCTCTCTGTTTGTCTATTATTGGTGTATAGGAATGCTAGTGATTTTTGCACATTGATTTTGTATCCTAAGACTTTGCTCAACTTTGCTTAATCTCAGCTTAAGGAGATTTTGGGCTGACATGATGGGGTTTTTCAAATATACAATCATGTCATCTGCAAACAGAGACAATTTGACTTCCTTTCTTCCTATCTGAATATCCTTTATTTCCTTCTCTTGCATGATTGCCTTGGCCAGAACTTCCAATACTATATTAAATAGGAGTGGTGAGGGAGGGCATCGTTGTCTTGTGCTGGTTTTTGAAGGGAATGCTTCCAGCTTTTGCCCATTCAGTATGATATTGGCTGTGGGTTTGTCATAAATATCTCTTAATATTTTGAGATACATTCCATCAGTACCTATTTTATTGAGAGGTTTTAGCATGAAGGCATGCTGAATTTTATCAAAGGACTTTTCTGCATCCATTGAGATAACCATGTTTTTTTTTTTTTTGTCATTGGTTCTGTTTATGTGATGTTTTACATTTATTGATTTGTGTATGTTGAACCAGCCTTGGATCCCAGGGTGAAGCTGACTTGATCATGGTAGATAAGCTTTTTGATGTGCTACTGGATTCAGTTTGCCAGTATTTAATTGAAGATTTTTGCATCAATCTTCATCAGGGATATTGGCCTGAAATTCTCTTTTTTGTTGTGTCTCTGCCAGGTTTTGGTATCAGGATGATGCTGGCCTCAAAAAATGAGTTAAGGATGAGTCCTTCTTTTTCTATTGTTTGGAATAGTTTCAGAAGGAATAGCACCAGCTCCTCTTTGTACCTCTGGTAGAATTCAGCTGTGAATCTGTCTGGTCCTGGGCTGTTTTTTGGTTGGTAGGTTATTAATTACTGCCTCACTTTCAGAACTTGTTATTGGTTTATTCAGGGATTTGACTTCTTCCTGGTTTAGCCTTGGGAGGGTGTATGTGTCCAGTGAGTTATCCATTTGTTCTAAATTTTCTAGTTTATTTCCATAGAGGTGTTTATAGTATTCTCTGATGGTAGTTTGTATTTCTGTGGGGTCAGTGGTGATATCCCCTTTATCATTTTTTATTGTGTCTATATGATTCTTCTCTCTTTTCTTCTTTATTAATCTGGCTAGCAGTCTATCTGTTTTGTTAATCTTTTCAAAAAACAAGCTCCTAGATTCATTGATTTTTTGAAGGGTTTTTCATGTCTCTATCTCCATCAGTTCTCCTCTGATCTTAGTTATTTCTTGTCTTCTCCTAGCTTTTGAATTTGTTTTCTCTTACTTCTCTAGTTCTTCTAATTTTGATGTTAGTGTGTTGATTTTAGATCTTTCTGTCTTTCTCCTGTGGGCATTTAGTGCTATAAATTTGCTGCTCAACACTGCTTTAGCTGTGTCCCAGAGATTCTGGTATGTTGTGTCTTCATTAGTGAAGTATAAATAAAATCCTTTACAGACAAGCAAATGCTGAGAGATTTTGTCACCACCAGTTTCCATGTAGTTGTGTGGTTTTGAGGCTTTGTAAGGCCTGCTTTACAAGAGCTCCTAAAGGAAGCACTAAATGTGGAAAGGAAAAGCTGGTACCAGCCACTGCAAAAACACCAAATTCTAAAGACCATCGACACTATGAAGAAACTGCATCAACTAACGGGCAAAATAACCAGGTAGCATCATAGTGACAGGATCAAATTCACACATAACAATATTCATCTTAAATGTAAATGGGCTAAATACCCCAATTAAAAGACACAGATTGGTAAATTGGATAAAGAGTCAAGACCCATCAGTGTGCTGTATTCAGGAGATCCATCTCATGTGGTAAGACACACATAGGCTCAAAATAAAGGAATGTAGGAATATTTACCAAACAAATGGAAAGAAAAAAAACAACAGGGTTTGCAATCCTAGTCTCTGATAAAACAGACTTTAAACCAACAAAGATCAAAAGAGACAAAGAAGGGCATTACAAAATGGTAAAGGGATCAATGCAACAAGAAGAATCAACTATTCTAAATACATATGCACTCAATACAGGAGCACCCAGATTCATAAAGTTCTTAGAGACCTACTAAGAGACTTAAACTCCCACACCATAATAGTGGGAAACTTTAACACCCCACTGTCAATATTAGACAGACCAACGAGACAGAAAATTAACAAGGATATTCAGGACTTGAATTCAGCTCTGGACCAAGCGGAACTAATAGACTTCTACAGAACGCTCCACCGCATATCAACAGAATATACATTCTTCTCAGCACCACATCACACTTATTCTAAAATTGACCACATAACTGGAAGTAAAATACTCCTCAGCAAATGCAAAAGAACAGAAATCGTAACAAAGAGTCTCTCAGACCACAGCACAATCAAATTAGAAATCAGGATTAAGAAACTCACTCAAAACCACACAACTACATGGAAACTGAACAACCTGCTCCTGAATGACTCCTGGGTATATAACAAAATCAAGGCAGAAATAAATACATTCTTTGAAACCAATGAAAAATAACTTTTAAAGCACACAAAGTAAAATATCTTTAAAGGAAAATGATTCCTTTTATTCATATTTAATACTGATTAAACCTAGAGCAATTTCTGATATCAGTCACCACGGTTTGGCATGACAGTTGAGAAAAGGACAACAGAACCCATATTTTTAACCCATGTTACAGCAGCAGAAGGCAGACCATTTGCCATAGGGAGTCACTCTACCAAAGCACACGATTTTCACCCTCACCCCAATGTGTATTTAGTATATGCCCATGTTCATGGTCTAGGAAACCGAGGAAATACATTTTCAGCACTACTGGGCACTAGACCAACATAACAACATGGGAAAGGTGTATATAATTTCAATCAAGAATAAAAATTTACCAGTTTTAATAGGTGTAAGGTATTCCTTACAAATTCTTCTCATGGTGACGTAATGATGTAACAGTATCTAGCATTTGTATAATACCTATACAAGTTATTCTTTAGAAACTTCTACACATATTTCTCATTTACTATTATACCCATATTACAACTCAAAAACAGGCACAGAGAGGCTTGGGTACTTGTCCTCGGAAGTGAAGCTAGTAAGTTAGATTCAAAGTTTGACTCTTTTCTTCTAAATCCAGCCTGTCTTCCAATGTCCCATACTGCCTCTGACAAATGTGCTTATGTAGGAAGTTGAGCCTGTGTATGAAGACACAGTGCTGCATAAATATCTATTAAATATACTATAATATAATAATACTATATTAAATATACTATGATATGACCCTGGCCTCTTTGAGTCTCTGAGTGAATTAAATCTGTTTCACAGAGAGCCAAAGATGGGTCATATATTTCAGGGCAGCCTCATTGACTGCCTATGATGCTACTCTGTATGCTATTGGACTCAGAAATTATAATCTGGGCTCTAGTCATGATAGACAGATTTGGCTGTTTTAAATATTTAAAGATATACGTAACTGTATTTGTATAATTACAATGGATAACATTGAAAGGCATGTGAGAGGCACATGAAGAGATTTTCAAGACACATTTTTATGTTAAAGTATTTATCCTTACACTATGTATGTAAAAGCCCAATATATAAAAATAGGTGAAAGCAAACTTCTCTGGATAAAGAGGAAGGTTGGGGACCCCTGAGGCATGTATGTGGAACTCTAGCTCCTGTAATTTGAAAACTGTTTTCCAAGGGTACCATTTCTAGCTTGCTGGTGAGTATTTGGCATGGACATAGGGTAGAAAGCAGCAGATGTGTCATGGAAGAATAAAAAAGGCTATCCACAGAGAGATTCCTGGTATGAGACACAATAACTCTGCCAATTTTGCTGCAGATGTACAGTTTCCACTTTCCAAAGATCCAAGTCTAAGAATTAATCTTGTGTTTATGGTCAGCTCACATACTTGGCACGCTGACTAATCCTGCTTAGACTGGAACTAAAAGAATAGGAATAAAATCATTGTCACGTGCGCAGCTCATTGTAGGATTTTTGCTAGTTGAAAATGCAGCTTACACCTCAATTTGTGAAGTGGTGAGGTCTTGGTGGAGAGAGTGTAACACAAAGAAGTAAGATGTTTTATTTAGAGAGACTGCACAGGACAAAAAGAGCTTATACATTTATAATATAACATAATTTCTAAGGGAATTTTCTCAAACCACCTTGAAGACTTTCAATCCTCTATTGTTTATTTTAAATAATAGAAAATAAAGGTGAACTAGCAAATGCCTCTTTAATTCAGTCTGAATTAATCAACTTGATAATGTAAGCTGAAAAGCATATATTTCAGAACCTGAGCTATCTAGATTGGCTGAATACAAAACTAATTAATCAGACAATTTTCAAATGCCATGTGTACTGGCTGGCAATAAAGATTTCCTGTCATATAATCAATCGCATTTTCATGAAAATTTACCTAGCTGTTTTCCTTCCCCTTGGAAAGCCTGTCCCTCATTTTCATATATCAAAACCTTATCCACCTTTAAATACCCAAACCAAATCAATTTTTTATTCATTCTTTGAAGTAGAAGTAAATATTGTACTCATTATCACTTTACATCTTATGTTTGTGTTCCTTTCTAATTTCTCCTCCTAATCGATTAGCTCCTTGAAAACACTATCAATATCTGGCTTTTAAGTACCTCCCCTATGCAGTGGCTTTTAAGTTATGCATTCTGAATTAGCCCTGAGGATTTCTGCAATTCTTCAGGACATATTTCTTTCAAAAATTTTAAATATCTTTTACAAATACTTAAAGCTCATAGATTATTTCCTAATTTTATACATTATCTCTTTCCACCAATAATTAAATGATATGACATATATGGTGACATAATTTTCTACTTCTAATTATACTTTAGTAAGACTGAGTACAAATAAGAATCAAAATGTACTGAAAATAAGAGTCAACCCATTTTATCTATTAGCCCCATTTTATAGATGGTGAAATGGAGTCAAAGTCACTCAGCTAATAGTTGAAAGTACCAAGATTACTCAAAACTTTCTGTTATGTTCCACAACTTTGGTCACAGGACATAGAAAACAAACAGTTTCTCTAATAATAAATAATACATCTCCAAACTACTGATTGGACTTCTGAAAAACAGAAGGCATTCCAATGAGAGGTTGAAGCGAATTGGGATTGCTTGGGCCTGCTGTTCATCACCATCACATTCACAACCAATGCTCGTGTGTTTATAATGACCCATTTCTGTGTTATCCATAGAAAAGAGTCATATGCTAAGATAAAATGTATAGACAATTATGTTGTAAAAGTGAAAATCTACATTAACAAACTAAAGAAATGAGGAAAAGTATTTCTCTTTCTCTTTCTTTTCTTTCTTTACTTCTTCCCTTTCCTCTCTCCTTTCTTCTGTACCTACTTCTCTATCTACGTCCTATTATCTACTTACCTATATACCTATCTTCCAGATATTTCCCCAGAGAACAAAACATAAGGCTTAATTTTCCTACTAAATATTGACATTAAATAGATAACATTAGACTTATTGATGTAGTAAGAAGGAAACCAAAGGTAAATGGAATTAAAACAGAAGTCATAGTATACAGAAGAGAGTCTTCCTATGAGTTATTTCTTTTTTATCCTTACCTATTTAAATATTTTATAATTATGACTGTGGGAAAGTTTAGATGGAAGGAAAAAGAAATGCACCAAGTAAGTTTAATTACCTGGAAGAGTATCCAACTTTTTTTCCTTTCCAACTCTTACTTAAATTCAGAGGGCACATGTGCAAATTTATTACATGGGAAAACTGCATGCTTTGGGTATTTGGTGTACAGATTATTTCGTCACCCAGGTAACAAGTATAGTACTCAATAGGTAGTTTTTGATTCTCACCGTCCTCCCACCCTCCACTCTTAAGTAGGCTCTAGTGTCTACTGTTCCCTATTTTGTGCTTATTTGTACTCAGTGTGTAGCTCTCACTTACAAGTGAGAACATGTAGTATTTGGTTTTCAGTTCCCGTGCTAGTTTGCACAGGATAATGGCCTCCAGTTCCACGCATGTTGCTGCAAAGGTCACGATCTCATTCATTTTTATGGCTGTGTAGTATTCCATGATATATATGTACCACATTATCTTTATCCAATCTCCCATTGATGGGCATTTAGGTTGATTCCTTGTCTTTGCTATTGTGAACAGTGCTGCAATGAACATATATATGCATGCATGTGTCTTTATGGCAAAACAATTTATATTCTTTGGATATGCGCCCAGTAATGGGATTGGTGGGTTGAATTGAGGTTCTGTTTTAAGTTCATTGAGAACTCTCCAATCTGTTTTCCACCATGGATGAATGAACATACATTCCTACCAGCAGTGTATGAGCATTCCCTTTTCTTCACAACCTCATCAGGATTTGTTATTTTTTAACTTTTTACTAGTAGTCATTCTGATACCACAGTGAGATGGTATCTCACTGTGGTTTTGATTTTCATTTTTCCAATGATTAGTGATGTTGAGCATTTTTCTTTATGCTTGTCAGCTGCTTGTATGTCTTCTTTTGAGAAGTGTCTGTTCATATGCTTTGCTCATTTTTAATGTTTTTTTTTTTTTTTTGGCTTGTTAATTTATTTAAGCTCCTTATAGAGTCTGGATATTAGACCACTGCCAAATGCATAGTTTGCAAACATTTTCTCCTATTCTGTAAGATGTCTGTTTACTCTGACAATAGTTTCTTTTGCTGTGTAGAAGCTCTTTAATTAGTCCTACTTTTCGTTTTTAGTTTTTGTTGCAATTGCTTTTTTTTTTCCTCATAAAAACTTTGTTTTTCCTCATAAAAACTTTGCCAGGGCCTATGTCTAGAATGGTTTTTCCTAGGTTTCTTCTAGGGTTTTATAGTGTTAGGTTTTACATTTAAGTCTTTAATCCACCTTGAGGTGATTTTTATAGCAGTGAAAGGAAAGGGTCCACTTTTAAGCTTCTGCATATGGCTAGCCAGTTATTCTAACACCACTTATTGACTAGGAAGTTCTTTCCCTTCCTGCTTGTTTTTGTTGACTTTGTTGAAGATCAGATGGTTGTAGGTGTGTGGCTTTATTTCTAGGTTCTCTAATCCATTTCATTGGTCTATGTGTCTGTTTCTGTACCAGTACCATGCTGTTTTGATTACTGTAGCTTTGTAGTATAGTTTGAGGTTGGGTCCTGTGATGCTTCTGGCTTTGTTCTTTTTGTTTAGGATTGCTTTGACTACTCAGACTTTTTTTTTGGTCTAAATGAATTTTGAAATTGTTTTTTTCTAATTCTGTGAAAAATATTGCTGGTAGTTTGATAATAATAGGATTTAAACTGTAAATTGCTTTGGTAATATAGCCATTTTAACAATACTGATTCTATCCATGAGCATGGAATATTTTTCCATTTGTTTGTGTAATCTCTGATTTCTTTCAGCAGTATTTTGTAATTCCTGTTCTAGAGAAATTTCAGCTCCCTCATTAGCTGTATTTCTAGGGTTTTTCTTGTGTGTGTGTATGTGGCTATTGTGAATGGAACTGTGTTCTTGATTTGGCTCTCAGCTTGGATGCTATTGGTGTATAGAAATGCTACTGATTTTTGTATATTAATTTTGTATCCTGAAACTTTGCTAAAATTGTTTATCAGATCTAGGATCTTTTGGGCAGAGACTATAGTGTTTTCTCTGTATATGATCACATCACATGTGAACAGAGATAGACTTTCTCTCTTCCTATTTGGATGTCTTTTATTTATTTCCCTTGCTTGATTGTTTGGTTAGGACTTCTAGTACTAAGTTGAATAGGAGTAGTGAGAGTGAGCATCCTTGTCTTGTTCTGGTTCTCAAGGGGAATGCTTCCAGCTTTTGCCCATTCAGTATGATATTGACTGTGGATTTGTCATAAGTCATTCTTATTATTTTGAAGTCTGTTTCCTTAATGCCTAGTTTGTTTAGGGTTTTTAACATGAGGCAATGTTGAATTTTATTGAAAGCCTCTTCTGCATCTTTTGAGATGATCATATGACTTTTGTATTTAGTTGTTTTTATGTGGTGAATCCCATTTATTGATTTGCATCTGTTAAACCACCTTGCATCCTAGGAATAAATCCTACATGATAATCCTGAGATAGCTTTTTGATATGCTGCTGGATTTGATTTGCTAGTATTTTGCTGAGGATTTTTACATCTATGTTCATCAAGATATTGACCTGAAGTTTTCTCTTTTCTTGGTTGTGTCTTTGCCAGGTTTTAGTATTGGAATGATGCTGGCCTCATTGAATGAGTATGGGGCAGTCCCTCCTCCTCAATTTTTCGAATAGTTTCAATAGGATTGGTACTAACTCTTTTTTACACAACTGATAAAATTTGGCTGTGAATCCATCTGCTCCAGGGCCTTTTCTGGTTGATAGGCTTTTTATTACTGATTCCATTTCAGAACTCATTATTGGTCAGTTCAGGGTTTCAGTTTCTTCCTGGTTCAATCTTGGTAGTTTGTATGTTTCTGGGAATTTATTCATTTCTTCTCGGTTTTCTAGTTTGTGTGCATAGAAGTCTCTGTAATAGTCTCTGAGGGTTATCTGGATTTCTGCAGGGTCGGTGGTAATGCTCACTTTGTCATTTCTGATTGTGTTTATTTGAATCTTCTCACTTTTCCCCTTATTAGTCTAGCTAGTGGTCTCCCAATCTTATTTATGCTTTCAAAAAACAAACTCTGTTTCATTGATCTTTTATATGGTTTCTCATCTCTCAATTTGATTCAGTTCAACTCTGATTCTGGTGATTTTTCTTCTGCTGGCTTTTGGGTTGGTTTACTCTTGTTTTCCTAGCTTCTCTTGGTTGTTAAATTGATAATTTCTAACTTTTTGATCTGGATGTTTAGCACTATACACTTTTTTCTTAACACTACTTTAGCTATGTCCCAGAGATTCTGGTATGTTATTCCTTTCCTTTTAAATTTTTCAAAGGGTTACTTGATTTCTGTCTTAAATTCATTGTCAAAAGTCGTTCAGGAGCAGATTGCTTAATTTCCATGTAATTGTATAGTTTTGAGAGATCATCTTAATTTCTAATTTTATTGCACTGTTGTTTGAGAGTGTGGTTGGTATGATTTCAAATTTTTTGAATTCGTTGACAATTGTTTCGTGGCTGATCGTGTGATTGATTTTAGAGTATATGCCATGTGCAGATGAGGAGAATGTATATTCTGTTTGTGTTGGGTTGAGTGTTCTGTAGATGTCTGTTAGGTCCTTTTGGTCAAATGTAGAGTTTAGGTCCTGAACATCTTTGTTAGTTTTCTGCCTCAATGATCTGCCTCAGTGGGATGGTGATATCTCCCACTATTATTGTGTATTTATCTATGTTTTTTCATAGGTCTCTAAGAAATTGCTTTATAAATCCGGATACTCCAGTCTTAGGTGGATATATGTTTAGGATAGCTAAGTCTTGTTGAGTTGAACCCTTTATCATTATATAATGCTATTGGGGTTTTTATGAACATTGTTTGTTTAAAGCCTCTTTTATCTGAAATTACAATAGCAACCCCTGCTCTTTTTTGTTTTCCATTTTTTTGGTAGATTTTTCTCCATCCCTTTACTTTGAGCCTATGGGTGTCATTGCATGTGAGATGAGTCTCTTAAAGACAGCTTCCTGCCTTTTAAGTGGGGCATTTAGCCCATTTACATTCAAGGTTGATATTGATATGTGCGATTTTATCCTGTCATTGTGTCTTTAGCTGGTTGTTATGCAGACTTGATTGTGCAGTTACTTTATAGTGTCTATAGTTGATGTACTTAAGTGTATTTTTTGTGTTGGCAGGTATTGATCTTTCATTTTCATGTTTAGCACTCCCTTAGGGACATCTTGAGACGCAGGTCTAGGGTAACAAATATCCTTAGCATTTGCTTGTCCGAAAGGATATAATTTTTCCTATGCTTATGAAACTTAGTTTGAGGGGGTATGAAATACTTCTTTGGAATTTCTTTAAGAATGCTGAATATAGCCCCCCAATGTCTTCTGGCTTGTAGAGTTTCTGCTGAATGGTCTACCGTTAGCATAACGGGATCCCCTTTGTAGGTGACCTGCCCCCTCTCTCTAGCTGTCTTTAATATTGACTTTGGAGAATCTGATGACAGTGTGGTTATCTTGTATAGTATCTCCCAGGGGAGATATTAAGACTGCTGATTATATTAGGAAATTCTTATAGTGAATTTTGCAGCTCCATCAGATCACTTTGATTCTTTCTTAAAACGGCTATTTTGTCTTTTAGCTCTTGTATCATTAGATTCCTTGGGTTCCTTGGATTGGCTTTTGACTTTCTCCTGAATTTTCATCTTTTTTTTCCTATCCAGATGCCAAATTCTTTATCTGTCATTTCAGCCACATCAGCCTGGTTAAGAACCATTGCTGGGGAGCTAGTGTGGTTGTTTGGAGGTAGTAAGACACTCTGGCTTTTTGAGTTGCCAGAGTTCTTATGCTGGTTCTTTCTCATCTGCATGAGCTAATGTTCCTTTAATCTTTGAAGTTGCTGTTGTTTGAATGGCATTTTTTTGCTTTTATATTCTTTCATGCCCTTGAGGCTTTGAGGATTTGACTGTGGTATACATTGGGGTCAGTCAAAGTCAACTGGGTTCATTTCTGGAAGATTTCAGGGGGTCAAGGCTTAGATTGGCATTCCTAGATTGCATGCTCTAACCCTGGGACCTGGTACAAGGCCCATTACTTTGTTTTCTTTCTCCTCAAGGGTAAGCACCTGCTGCACTGGAGGGGTGAAGGTTTTCTGGTAACAACACTCTGATGGAGAGTGCTGGCCAAAGCGCTTTGTTGGGGCAGTGGCTGATGGCAGCAATGAGGTGGTGTCTACGTGTGCTGGTGGCAGCAGCAGCCGTGTGGGGTGACTATTGTCCTTGTCTTTAAAGAAAGACATTGTAATTTCTCTTTTATTTAAATCTTGGTCCTTTTGATATTAATTTGCCACAACAATAATAAATGGGATAACATATATAAACTAACATATATGACACTGGTCCCTTGGTAGGCATTCAAAATTATTATTCACTTTTCTCTTCTACATTCAGTTCTGGTTTTGAGTACCACTGTTTAAGAAATCATGTGTCTGGTTGCTTTAGATCAATGATTCCCAAATATGGACACATTACAAAATATAGGTGCTTTGACCCTGCCTCAAACTTACTAAATTAGAACTTCTAAGAGTAGGAACAGAACAAACACCTTAAAAACAAACAGAGCAACCAACCAAACTTTCTGGTTAAGAATTTGTCTTAGTCAGTCATAACAGCCTGCATTCCCATGCACTCCCACCACCATTAAACTGTAATCTCCATGGTATCAGGGACTTCGGCTTTCTTTTTCATCACTGTCCAGTGCGTAGAATATGGTTTGATATAGGTGAGCACTCAATAAATCATTACTGAAGGTTGGGTCAGGCAGCCATCTGCTTGCCTCTGAGCTAAGTTAATTCCAGTCACATCTGTGATATTCTATTTTTTGTCAGGTTTCTGACATGAAATCAGATATTCTGGACTCAGCTCAGTCTTTCTCTCTGTCCAGGAGGATTGAAAACAATATGTTATCCAAGGAGCATGAAATTCTAAATCTCTCTCTGCCTCAGAACAGCAACCTCCTTAGTTATAAAACTTATTTCCTCTCTTTTTTTCCTTTCTTGTACAAAGTCATTTCTATTTTTATGTAGTAATCAATTAAAGGTATGTTGCTTTTTAATGAATTTATTTATTTATTTTTGAATTCATTTATTTCTATAGAAAGACTTTTACTGCTGCCTTACACAGAGGAAATCAATATTTTTCTTAAAGCCTTCAAGTCAAATTTAGGGCAATAAGTAAAGAGGAAACTGGGCAAAAAAACTTACGTTTTGTCCAAAAAATCCATGAGAGGTCTTAACACAATCTCCGCATCCATTGCTGCACTGTTCTTATTAGATGTGGTGTTTCCATTTGCTCTCATTTGATTTAGTTCAAAACTCATCTGTTTTATACACTCTTCAATTATAACCTGGAAACTAAAAATAAAGAATATAAATTCTAGAATATAAGAATACGTTTTGCCTGATCCTGTTTCAATTTCACCCTAGGATTCTAATCTGTTTCAATTGGTATGAATTCCCCTGCTCATGAGTTTTCAAATTCATTGTTTAACGGCAAAAATTTTTGTTGCAATGAAATCTTACGTGTAATACTAATAAGTAAGGCAGATAAAAGTACTGTTCTTCAGGTTGAATTAATTTGAGTGGAGGTTCATTCAGTCCCCACATCTGATAGCCACAGTTGAGAGGTTCCTCTGACCATGGTTTGGGAAAACGACCTCTCTAGAAAGACTCTTGCAGTATTTGGTTTTCTGTTTATGTGTTAGTTTGCTAGTGATAATGGCCCCCAGCTCCATCCATGTGCCTGCAAAGGACATGATGTTGTTCCTTTTTATGACTGAATCGTATTTCATGGTGTATATGCACCATATTGCTTTACCCAGTTAGGTTGATTCCATACTTTGCTGTTGTGAATAGTGTTGCAATGAGCATATGCCTGCATGTGTCTTTATGGTAGAACGATTTATATTCCTTTCAGTATATAGCCAGTAATGGGATTGCTGGGTCAAATGGTATTTCTGTCTTTAGGTCTTTGAGGAATTGCCACACTGTCTTCCACAATGGAGCTAAATGATGAGAACACATGGACACATGGAGGGGAACAACTCACAGTGGGGTCCACTGGAGGGTAGAGGGTGGGAAGAGGGAGACGATCAGGAAAAACAACTAATGGGTAGTAGGCTTAATACCTGGATGATGTGTTATAATTTGTATAACAAACCCCTGTGACACCAGTTTACCTATGTAATAAACCTGCACATATACCCCTGAACATAAAAGTTAAAAGAAAAATTATGTACTGCCACTGCCACCATATAAATCAACCATATGCTTAAAAGCATTGTGCTAAGTGACGAAGCCAGTCACAAAATACCACATATGACTCAATTTATATAAAATATCCAGAATAGGCAAATCCATAGAGACAGAAAGGAGATTAGTGGTTTCCTAGGGCTGGAAAGGAGAGTGGAATGGGATTTATTGCTAATGGGCATGGGATTTCTTTTTCGTGGTGATATCAGTGTTCTCAAGTTAGATTTTGGTGAGAGTTGCACAAATCTGTGAATATGCTAGAAACCACTAACCTGCATATTTTAAATGGGAGAATTTTATGGTATGTGAATTATATTTCAATAAAGTTTGTTGTTAAAAAATAAAAAAGAAACACTCTAGGCTTCTGGATATACCTTCTTCATTTGGATACTGTGACTCCACACCTTCTTGGCTTTCCTCTGATCTCACTGGCTGCTCCTTCTCAACTGCCTGACCTCTAACCATTGGAGTAAAGTTGCTGTATTTATCAAATGAAAGCACTGGACGCCAAGTTAAATTTGAATTTCAGATAGTGAATGTTTTAGTACAAACATGGTCATGTAATATTTGTAACACAATTATACTAAAAGTTATCCCTTATGTATCTAAAATTCAAGTTTAACGGAGGGTATTCTGTATTTTATTTGGAAATCCTACACAGTGATCTTCTGGGCTTGATCCTTGGACCACTTCGCTTCTCCATCAACAATCCCTTTCTTGGCAATCATATCTAGTCCCATGGCTTCCATAGCATCTATATACTGGTGGTCCCCAAATTCACATCTGCAGACCTGACTTCTAACGCAGACTCTAGACTATTTTATCTAACTGCCCATGCAATCTTTCCACTTCAAAGTCTGATGAGTTTCTCATACTCAACACCCAACCTATCAGCAAAATGTATCCTAAATCTGAGGATTTATTATTACTTCCGAAAATGCCGCTATAGATCCCTTTACCATCCTCCCACTTGAACCTGTGCAGTAATTTCCTAAATTGTCTCTGTTCAACCCCCTACAGATAGCCTTTTAAAATAAAAACCAGATCGTGTTTCTCCTTTGCTAAAAATCTTCAATAGCTTCCAACTCCACTTAGAAAAACTCTAGATGTATTTGACAGACCGAAAGCCCAGCATAATCTGGTGCTGGCAATCTCACTGATCTCATTTCTTGCCACTCTTCCTTCTGTTTCATTGCAGACCAGCCACAATAGACTTCTTGGTGTTCTTAGAATTCTCTGAGGACACTCTTATCTCATGGCCACTGTTACATTCTCTCTGCCATGGAAGGAAATTCTCATAGCTCTCTTGGTCCCTGGTTTATTTCAGGCATATACCAAATACCACTTCAGAGAAATCTTCCTTGTTCACTCAAGCTGAAATGGCATTCCTATCAATCTCTGTTCCCTTATTGTTCTTTTTTCCCCAATGGCATTCTTCATTATATGACGCACTGCATAATTTATTTGCTTATTGCCTGTGTCCCTCCCTCAAATGTAAGCCCCATGAGAGCAGGAATTTTGTTTTGTTCAGGGCTGCATGCCCATACCATGGCACAGGATGACATGCTTAGCACAAAGAGGTTGTGCAAGAAATATTGGGACAATAGTGAAAACTGCTGCATGATATACTTGAAATTTGCTAAGAGGACAGATCTTAAATTAATGTTCTCAGCACACACACATGCACACGCAAAAACACACAAATGACAACTCCATGGAGGTAATAGATACGTTAATTATCTGGAATGTGGTGACCATTTTATAATGGATATGTGTATCAAAACAAAGTTGTATACCTTAAATATACATAATTTTTATATGGTAATGATATCTCAATAAAGCTATTAAAAAGAAATATGACTTGAATGCATTAATGGACCATCTCCTTCCACCTACCTCTATTTCCTCATCCACTCTAAGAATTTAAATGTCGCGAAGAGTAATACTTTGTATTACTTTTTTCATTCTGTATATCCCCTACACCAGTTTTGATGGTTCTTTCCTAAGCAAGCAGTGGCAAGTAGTAGGATTTTCAAATCTTAGAGACTCTTAGCCTCACCACCATTTCTTTATATTGTCTGCTATTTCAGGTTTCCAACAATAGGAGTAATGATAACACATGTGGTGGGCAGGCAAGAAAAACCTACTTAGGAAAATGAAGATCAATGAAAGCTTGGAAAATGGTCAAATCATTGGAATGGTAATGAGGAGAAGGAGGGAATTCATTTTAGTATTGCAGTCAACTCAATCCCATTCCTCTCCTCCTCCACACACAATGATTATGTAGTTAGTATTTGAGAAGTATCCAAATGCATAAATTCCTCAGATTTTAAATAGAAGTTTAGGAATGTTCACCATATAATGCTTTTATTAAATAAAATATAGATGTTTATTTATTCATGCATGCATTCTACATATTTCCATGCCTAATATGGAAAAATTTTAATAAATGTTAAATTATCACAACTCGGGTTTTTTTCTTGATTCTGGGCCTTTAATAGCAGGGTTATACATATGTTTATTCATAATTTTGTGTACATATTCAAGGACTGATTCCACTTCTACCATCATGTTTGATCTGTCTCCATTTTTGGCTCCTGCATTCTTGGATTTCTTTCCTGTTGATGACACCATTCTTTCCCCTCTGGACTTGGCATTTACATTTGGTTCCTTGATCCTTGCATCTCAGCTGGCCCCTTTAATTTGTCTCATTTCTTGGCTCTCTGCGTATTTATGGGCTTTAAAGGAACATTCTCTTCCAAGCTGTCATCCAAGAGAGTCTAAATCCTTCATTATTTCACTTTTATCTGGCTGAAGCTGCCTTTGAACTTTGGTCAGGTAGAGGGTGCACGAGATGGTGGGGAAAATGAGGAAGGGGATGTTGTTTGTGGTGGAGTGTGTATTGAATCAAAGTAAAGGTAGTAGATACTTGAGGCAATTGAAAAGGAAGGTAAATCACGTTGAAAATATTTTGAACTAGTTGATTTACCACTGGGTCATCAATGATCATGCTGGCTGTAGTAAAAATCACCTTTGAAATGACTACTTTCTTATGCACTGATTTTCGAATCAGTGCATTAGGGTGGGGAGATAGACTGATTTTGCAGTGATTTTCTTTTGCACTGATTTTCAAATTAGAGCATTGGGGTAGGGGGACAGACTGGACAAGAGGTGTGATATTTATGTTCCTATTATGTAAAAAATCAGTTTTCTTTTTTATTTATTTATTTATTTATTTTTTATACTTTAAGTTCTAGGGTACATGTGCATAACGTGCAGGTTTGTTACATATGTATACTTGTGCCATGTTGGTGTGCTGCACCCATCAACTCGTCAGCACCCATCAATTCATCATTTATATCAGGTATAACTCCCAATGCAATCCCTCCCCCCTCCCCCCTCCCCATGATAGGCCCCAGTGTGTGATGTTTCCCTTCTCGAGTCCAAGTGATCTCATTGTTCAGTTCCCACCTATGAGTGAGAACATGCGGTGTTTGGTTTTCTGTTCTTGCGATAGTTTGCTAAGAATGATGGTTTCCAGCTGCATCCATGTCCCTACAAAGGACACAAACTCATCCTTTTTTATGGCTGCATAGTATTCCATCAGCTCTGACTTTACAGCAAAGACATCCTAACAGCTGCATATAGTAGAATTATTTGAGTTTTAATAACATAAAATCAAGTGGATTTTTACAATTAGTTATACACTTAATTCTAAAACTCTACACTGCCAATTTAGACCTTAAGAAGAGTAGGTTTAGACTAAAATTATGCATTTTGACTTCACAGCATGATCACATTGATTACTGGAGACTTTTCTACCCTGAGAGTATAATACAGACCTCATTAGTAGTGTGAGGAATCAAGCCATAGCAACATAAGAACAAGGATATCATAATTATACTTTTTATGAGGAAAGTGTGACGCGTGGCCCATGTATTCCAATAGTCCTAATAAACCCTAATTGAACAAAGTACTAAATTCTTTCCTATATTTAAAAAATCAAGAATAAATGGATTCTGGGTAGCCGAAGGTTTTACTATTTAGGTTAAAAGAGCTGACTTCATACAAATAAAGTTCTTCAAGTCTCCTCCGAAGGACACTACTCTTCTTTCATAACTGTGGTTTATCCAGGTATCTTTCAAATCAGAAACATATTCTAGACTTTATAACCTGAATATTCCACCTCCCCAAACAAAACAAAACAAAAAGCACTTATCCTCAGAATGATTTAGGTATTTTACAGAAAATAATTTAATTATATTTTACTTATATTCTAGTTTCTACTCTGTTTAGCCATTTTATTTTCCATAAAGTTCTGGACAACTCGAGCTATTCCTGACCTCTTTTTTTTCTCCCCCTAACTTTGCTAAATAATCTCTAATGTTGCCTCCGTGGCTGAAGGCAACAGTCTTTCTGCTAACCACATGTTAATTTGCAACTGGAACAAAGAGAGGCAGCCTGAAATGACTCAGCAAAGGCCTCTTCATCTCTCAGTGTCACCCCAAGTCAGAGTCAATGAACCCCACATCTCTGGAACAATCTATGTCTTTCCAATTTCAGGTAAACAGAACCTTGAAATTGCTGACTAACATCCAGATGAAATAGACAGGATCATAGAGTCAGCTAACAACACTGCAGAGGCAGGGTGACTACCCTCGGCTCAACACAGCAAGGCTGCTCTGGCTCAGCAGTTGAGCCCTGCAGGTGAGTTCCATGAAGACAAGGCCACCTTGTTTAAGGAAGTTACGGACACACCTCTGATGATGAAGAGAAGTCTAAGTGGGAGATTATTCTTCACTCTGCATTATTCCTACATCTAAGAAGAAAAATATTATGCTTTCAGACTCTTTTGTCTTTCTCATTTAAAAAATGGCATAACTAATTGATAAATGTTTATCAATACTGGATCTTTCTAAAACACAACAATAGGTGATGAGTGGTGGCCAGAGATAGTCCCTACCTGAAGAGAGCCATCTTGTTTTTTTCTTTTTTTTTTTTAGACGGAGTCTCACTCTGTCACCTAGGCTGGAGTGCAGTGATGCAATCTTGACTCACTGCAAGCTCTGTCTCCCAGGTTCACGCCATTCTCTTGCCTCAGCCTACCGAGTAGCTGGGACTACAGGTGCGCACAACCACACCCAGCTAATTTTTTTTGTTTTGTTTTGTTTTTTGTTTGTTTTGTATTTTTAGTAGAGACGGGGTTTCACCATGTTAGCCAGGATGGTCTCGATCTCCTGACCTCATGATCCACCTGCCTCGGCCTCCCAAAGTGCTGGGATTACAGGCGTGAGCCACCGTGCCCAGCCCTGAAGAACAATCTTTATAGTCTCTTTTGAAAACTGAACACATATTTTAAAATAATACATGAATTATTGAACTACTATTTAAAGCAGATTCTATATTAATGAACCTCTTCAAAAATGTATTTTCGGCCGGGCGTGGTGGATCCAGCCTGTAATCCCAGCACTTTGGGAGGCTGAGACGGGCGGATCACGAGGTCAGGAGATCGAGACCATCCTGGCTAACACGGTGAAACCCCGTCTCTACTAAAAAAAATACAAAAAACTAGCCGGGCAAGGTGGCGGGCGCCTGTAGTCCCAGCTACTCGGGAGGCTGAGGCAGGAGAATGGCGTAAACCCGGGAGGCGGAGCTTGTAGTGAGCTGAGATCTGGCCACTGCACTCCAGCCTGGGCCACAGAGCAAGACTCCGTCTCAAAAAAAAAAAAATGTATTTTCTTTCCTATCTGTTTTAACATTTTGATGAGATGATAGTTTTTCCTACAGAACTGAAGTGAAATTTAACTAGGGTGAACTTACCTTTCTTTAGAATCATATCACAGATAAAGCCAGTTTTAATAAGCATTTAAAATATATAGATATATCAGTAGTTTCCAAACTCCTTTGCATGGGGTAGTTGTATTCAGATTGCTAAGCCCTAAATCCAAGAATCCTGACAATTTGGTATAGGGTTGTTGATCCAGCTATACTGAATGCAACCACATTGATATGTATGGTATGGATACAACTCAAACTTCTTATATATGTGAAGTTTTTCTCTTTTCTTCCCTCCCTCTCTAGTCTTTCAATAGCCAGTCACCAAGCTCTAAACACTAGAATTGCATATAGCTATGAGATACGGTTTCTGTCCTGAGTGTGGGAAAAAAACATGACTTAGAGGATAGTGTTATAGGTCTTATCCGGCCGAAGGATGCACAGAGTTCTAGGGAGTGCGTAGCGAGACAGCACTGTTAGATTGTGGTGTCATAACAGACGTTTCCGAGAAAATGACATTTAGATGGGGTCTTGAAGTTAAATAGATTTAGTCAGTCAGAGGAAACAGCATTGAAGGCAAGAATATTATGAGCTGACACCTAATTATCTAATTTAGATAATGACAACAGAGGTCACTTACCTTTCACCGTACGTGATGCTGAGCTCATCCAGGACTCCACTGAGCTTAACCTGCAGTTCTTTTAGAATAGTACTAGCTTCAGAATCTAGCTGCAGAGAGACCATAAACAATATTACTTTGGAGTTTTGAGAAAGCATGCCTCTGTTTCGCTTACAAGCATTTTGATTATTATATGGTAACTTCAAACAATACGTAAACTTTTTTTTCTTCTTTTGTTTTTTTGGTCTTTGAAATCAAATCTAAACATTTAGGAAACTTTAAAGAAACCGAGGGGTTCTCATAGACAAAAAATGATTTGAAATTCAAGGCATGCATACAAATAACAGCTAGGTAGCAAAGCCTTTGTTGGTTATAGCAATGAGAAGCAAGGCATGACAAAAATATCCTTCAGAACATGATAATTCCATAATTTCGAAAACCTTTTATACTTCAGCTGAATGTACGTGCTGCTTCAAAATATATTTAAATCTTCAATACCCCTGTAAATAAATAGGCACATTAAGAATAAAAATTGTTAAAAATTAACTTTTGAACATTGTGTTGTACATTATTTAAAGGTGTTTTCATATTTCCCCAACTTTGGAATTAAGAGTAATAGGATAGACAAGGTATCCAAGCACTCCCATGTTTTTCTGGAGACGATAGGCCTGACTTTTCTTCCTGGTTGCTAATTTACAGCTGAAAGTCAGGATAATAGATCTATTGTCTCAAGCAGAGAGAAATTCATGTAAATAGCAATTTGAAATATTCTCTGAAATTGAAATGTGACTCTTTCTTTCTTTCTACCTTTAGAAATTTAGTTTCCTACCATCACTGTCATTAGTTCTTGCCCAAGCTGATCTACTATTGAAAAGAAGAGGACAGGATAAAGCCAAGTTTAGGGAGTAAAACGAATTAAAGCATGATTTAGTATAAGTAAGAGAATCTAAGAATGCCAACTAGATATAGGACCTAATATCAGTTGAAAGTTCTGGGAGCCGATACAGAACCAAGAAGTGTCCCTATATGTGTGCATTGGATGTAAGTCCTATATTCCTCCAAAAGTACTTTCTGATACTAAGGAACTGCTAGGAAGAAGAATTATTTATACCTCTCTGCAGCTGGGTAACTCTAAGTTGTAGTAACATGACTAAAAACATTGGAATGAAAATCAAATATTGCATTTGGCATTTGAGACTTTATTAATTATATCAAACCAATCCTTTATATCAGTGTTAACTCAAATCCAGGTAATTTTCAGGATTGATTAGTTTCTGCCCTCTATCAGAGGCAATGTGATTTTTCTGGACTCCTTGTATCTTTTTTTTTTTTTCTGTCTTAGTAATCAGTTATGCTGACAGCTCTTGTCCAGACACACAGGCTACCATAACAGAGAGAGACTTCTGTAAGAGTGAGAAAATTAACATATCTGTGAGCCTCATACTTTCTAAGAGTTCTATTCAACTATAACCAGTTGCAGGGAAGTAATTCAGGAAGACAATTAGATAGCACATACTTATTTTAAAAAGACTTCAGATACGGATAGTGAATTTAATCACAATTTGCCTAACAAACGATCACTCCCTAACCCTTAACCAAGAAAACATATGTGGATTTTCCACTCCAATCTTAAGGAACCATGCAGGCTGAATTTTTTAAAATTATATTTTCTTGTTATTCTGCTAATTACAATTTTACCTTGATTTCATTGGATAAAAATGTTGGGGAAGAGGGATGAGAGATAAGTTCTCCCATTTGGCTTTCTTCAGGCTCTCCGCTTCCTCTACCACCTCCAAGGAAATCGCTCTGAAAGTAGCGTTTTCTTCAGGAAATGGGGGCTGCTTCTTATTTAAAATGTGTTTTGGTTTTCCTATTAGTTTAATATACACATTGAGGTAATTTGTTCACATTGAGGTAGGACTGTCACCAGATAATGACTTCAAAGTCATATAGAAATGGCTACATAGGTCACTTGCACAAAATTATGCTATTTTCTCATAAAATTATTTTAGTCCACCTTAGGTATTTGGTGAATAGATATTTCTTATCAAATAATTATTACTTGACAACCTAAAACTGCCAGACTACAGCGATTTGAACATTGGATGACAGTTTTAATTTCTGGATGCACAGCAGGTATGTTTCTAAGTAGGTGCAGATGGAATGTCTCTGTCATGTAACCAGTCCCTCCCACAAAAGGAAAAGTCTTAGTTTCAGCTAATTATTTGATGTTTATGTAATCTATATCACACCATTAAAACAGGCAAAGCGATTTTGAGACCGATGTACATGGCGCTTGTAAATTGCAGATCTTTTTCAATAATGAGCATAATGTACATAAATATCATACTTATCTAATAATAAAACAATCTCTTTAGGTAGTAAAACTACCAATTCTTGGGTTCTTCTGCATTACCTCATGTGTCCAAATTGAGGATGTTTTTCTTACTCCTACAAATTTTGTAAAATTTTAAGAAATAATAGATTGGGAGTTGAGAGCTCATTGCCTAAATTATCAATAGCATATTTTAAAAAATACTGGGTACTTTGTAAAGGTAAAAGGCAATCTATTTTTTCAAAGGTTTAAACCTTATCCTAGTTATGTGAGTAGTATAACATCAAAATTATCTTGAATCTTTTTGTATCATTATTTAGAGTTATTGTTAAAAGCAAAAAGTAAGAGGGAAAGAACAGAAAAATTTCAAATATTCATAAGTCACAGTTTAATTTATTCTAAAGTAGAAACTCACTTAGCATGTGTATCTGAACAACTTTATTGGCTGGCTAAATAAATAAAGTTTCTATGTAAAGAGGAATATACACAATGAAAATTTAAGGATTTTGAGTTAAATTCTGAATTTAAAATACAGTTTTTAAGACAGATTTAATTCCCCACTCTATGAAGGGCTTGAAAATGCCAAAATCTAGGCTGCCAAAATATGTATGGTTCAGATAATCAGAAAAACTATAATCTCACATAGGTATTAACTGAGTTTTATACCATTGAGGTATTTTATACCATTGAGCTGTGGTAATAGATATAACTTGTCTGGGAGAGACAGCTGGTAGGCAATACTTTTTTGTTGTTGTTGTTGTTAATTGAGACGGAGTCTTGCTCTGTTGCCCAGGCTGGAGTACAGTTACCCGATCTTGGCTCACTGCAACCTCCACCTCCTGGTTTCAAGCGATTCTCCTGCCTCAGCTTCCCGAGTAGCTGGGATTACAGGTGCCTCCCACCATGCCTGGCTAATTTTTTTGTACTTTTAGTAGAGACAGGGGTTTTAGCATGTTGGCCAGGCTGGTCTTGAACTCCTGACCTCAGGTGATCCACCCCCCCTTGGCCTCCCAAAGTTCTGGGATTACAGGTATGAGCCACCACACCTGACCAGCAAAGACATCTTTTAAGTTATTTTCCTTAAGGTTTGCTTTTCCTTTTTCTTTAAAAGATAATTCACTTATTACCTCCTTTTGAAAACTTTTGCCCAAGTGTAGCTTGCCCTAGGCAGTTAGTAGATCTAGCTTCTAAACTGACTATGCTTTTTACTATAACTGTATATGCAGTGTTCTCTCTAAATGTTCTCTTACACATCTACCTCTTCCATAGAACTCATTCATACCTTTCTGTCCTGGGTGTCTGTCCCAGTGTCCTGCATGCATGGGCATTTATCACATGTTGAGGAAGGAAGTGAGGATAGACAAAAGCATAACAGATTCCCTCACAGAAGCAGTCCCATATCATCTTCATCTCCTTGGACTGATACCTTGCATTAATTATGAATAGGATATTTTGCTCCAGAAGTCTTTTATTCCTTAAAAACCATATAGTCCAGAGTTATCAAGTTAATCCTAATTTCAAATCTCTCTCTCATTGCCAGACCATGTCAGGTATTTCCCTGCTATTTGTTTAGTTCAGAAGAATGGTTACCATACCTACACTGCATGTTTGTTTGTTTGTTTTCCAGAACAGATTCTTTCCCTAGAGATCTAAAGAAAATACATGTTATATATTCTCTTACAGCAGCCATTGTTAAACTGACCCTCAAGCTCTTGCTAGAGTTACAACCAATGGGTGGCAAAGTCATTTAAACTCTTTAGATAGCGCAATACAAACTCTTGAAAAATAGACTTTGCATAGAAGAAATTAAGGATCTTTAGTGTGAATTCTATTTCTTCTCCACAGTCTTTATTACTATCTCATTTCCTTCATTTCCTACAGGCTACTAAGCTATCTTTCCTGTGTTCAGCTCATCAGTGCTAGCAGTCTGTTATTTTCCGTAAAGAAGTGCAAATCAGGAAGGAAGGAAGGTAACTTCCTGGCCATCTCCCCAGGGGCCAAAATTTAATCCTTAGTCTGGTGGGTTTCAAACTCTCCAATATTTTTGCATTAAAACATTAATAAATAAAAATTTTACCTCTCGTTCTATGAAAAAGTCTTATTTCCAAGAAAAATGCTGTTTAACTTGCACTCTTGGTTCCTTCTTTTGGATTTTGTTCCATCAATTATCTCTTTCCCTTTTCATTCCCTCTACCATTAATTTTATTACCCTATCCTATAAATATGCTCAGGTAACATTTATGTTAAAATGAACAATAGACAATGAAAGAGAAGCCAAACTTATTTGGAACTACATTCTCATTGACATCTAGCCAATATCGTTCTTTCTTTTTATCTTCAAACTGCTTACAACAGTGTCAAACTTGTTGACTCCACATCCTTTTCTCCTAAACATTTATTAGTTCTCTGTAATGTGGTTTGCCTCTGCCATGGATATGCCACTGACATGTCTCCATATGGTCACCAATGATTTCTTAATTTCAAGGACCTTATATTTCTTAGCCTTCTTTCATTCTATTTTTCGCTGTTTCCCAAGGTCCTTCCCTGCTTCTCAAACTGCCTGTGATTTGTCTGTGTCTTCTGCTAACTTTCCTCCTCTGTCTACCTCTTAAATATTAGTGTCCTTCAATTCTCCTTTTTCAATCTTCTTTCCTTTTTACTCTATACTTCCCTTGAGCAATTAAATTCATGCCCACGGCTTCAACTATCACCCATATGCTAAAGACCCCAAATCTATTACCAATATTCTTAACAGCATGCCTGAGAATTCTGTCTGTTTCCAAGTACCTAGTAAACTTCCACTTTGATGGCCCATGCATACTTCAATTGTAGCATATCAAAGCACAACTTATTACCGTTCCTAATTTATTTATCTTCTCATTTCCTCTGATTTGGTTAATGGCCTACAATTGTTTAAGGCAGAAATGTGAAAGTCATCTTTGACTTTTGTTTTCTTCCTTCCATATTTACTTGGATACCAGATATGATTGGTGATTATCTCTGAAATGTTTTATCCACCTGTCTTGTCCTCTTCACTTCCAGATTCTGAATTTTTCTCCTCCAGCCCACTGTAATCATCTACACATTGTGTTCTTATTTCCTGTTTCCCCACTTTGTCCTCCTAACTGGTGTTATAAACCCAAATATGATCATGACACTTGCTTATCATCCTTCCAGCTTGCTTTCCACCAGGGAATTGCTTCAAGCAACTTCTCACAATCTTATCTGGGCTCTTGCTCGTTTTGTTTCTTTTCTTTTTAAAAGATCATTTTCCTTCAAATCTTCAACTTGACCAGAATCTTTTCATCTTATAAAGTCTACTTCAACTTAAAGTATATGACTGAGAATTCAGCAAAAATTCCCTAGTGAATCTAAAAGTAGTGTACTTTCCTGGAAATGCCCTAAATCACTTCATAAGCCTGTGGTGTCAGCATGAATACTGTGGTTTGTTGTCAGAAATAAAAGAATACATGGTTTTCTCTACTGGAAACAAATGTGCCCAGCTCTCACCATACTACCCTGTTTTTTGTTTCGTTTTAAAATGCCTCTTAAGGAGAAACTCCACAAACTTACATGACAATTTTCAGACAGACTATGGCATTTTCTTTATCCTATTCAGATTTGCATGAATATTATGCTAGAGGTATCAGTTGTATAAACTCATGTTTCTAACTTCTGGGTTTCAAAAAGTTGACCATCAATAGCTGTCTCCCATCCTAATTAAAGAGAGTATGCAGTAAATCCAACTGTCACTGTGCTTCGAATCAATGAAATGTCTTTGAGATATGTTAAATGAGGTTCTTCAGTCTAGACAACTGAAGAAAAAGAAAGAGATTGCCTTACATTTTATAATTCACTCAGTATAATTTTGAGTTAGTGAATATAAGGAATTTTGGATTTTTTCTGTTTCTATGAACTGTTTTTTTTAAAATTACACCTTCAAGCTTTATATGAGTCATGGGACATTCTTTTCTCTTAAACATTTTTTCTCTTCTTACCTACAACACATACGCTATTCCTCTGCTTCATGGATTGCTAACATGTGGATTGTCATTACAGTGACAGAAATTTAGAAATAAAAAAAAGAATTTCTGAAATCATATAGTTCAACTTCCTCGTTCTTCCAGATAATGCATAATATATTATCTTTAAAACTAAGGCACAGATAATGCGTTATGCTTTCAGAGCCACATGGGGACTGAAGAGCAGCATTCTTAGAAGCTATTTCCTCTGAAGAAATTCTCTTCTGCAAATGTTCATTAAAAAACATGAATCCCTGTTTTATAACAGTGCAAAAGGAACTTAGGGTTTATATGTTGCATCCATTGGCTAATTGTGAAAACGGACTGAGTAGGGATAAGTTAGGAATAGAATCAATGGGACACTTTGTGTTTAGAATTTTGTTCTGTCCTTTTCCCCTGTCCTACTCTGTCTGACCCATTTGGCTGTTGCTTCACATTCTCACGTGTTATAAACCACTGCTGGGCGATGTGAATATAGTCCACTCGGTCAACCGAATTCAGGACCTGTTGACCAGCAAGTGCTGGGGACAGAGTGTTCTCTGTGAGCCCTTATCTCAGGGTGCCTGAGGACTATTCTGCTAAGCAGGGCAAAAAAGAGAATTGACTGGGTTAAGGCAGTTAAATTTTACCAGTAACGGCATTGATTTATGGTTTGTTAGGACAGGCATGAGCAACTGAAAGTGATCACAAGACAATGAAACAGATTTATTATAGAAGACGGCAGTTAGAGTGAAACTGTCTTCCTCTCTCTCCTTGCTGTGGCATGTATCCTTTCTCTTTAAGTTTCTTAAGGTTCAGAGAGAGGTGAGTTTAAAAAGAGACTTGGCAGTATATGAGTAACTCTGTGAGCTCTCTCAAATGCTCTGGGAAATGAGGTTAACAAGCATCACTTGCCTGGGTCTGTATTTCATTTTGACATGGCTCGCCAACCACAAAACCTTTCAACCTCCTCGGTAGCGCCTTTTCTTAATCTCACAAATTTAGCAGTTAGCCAAACTTTATGTGGTAGTAGTGCTAAATTATTAAACATATTTATTAAATCACTTCAATATAATTTGCTTTATTGGCCCTTCTTATTCTCTTAATTTTCCATTAAGTTCAATTTATTAAATCTAATTGCAGAGATGGCAGAGATGGTTAGGAGGAGAGAGAAACCAGGCAGTCTCTGCATGTTGCCAGAATTAAAGGCCAGCACTTCAAACACTCAATTCTCCTTATTATCTGGTGCTATGAAGCTATCACTGGTTGCTTTTACCGACTTCAGCCAAATTACATTTCCCTTTTTACCTCTATTTACACAACAACAGGCGAGGTTTGAGTTTATTTCTGAACTGTTGTAGGATAAGTTGTAACAATGTAAACTTTCATCTGAAGGATATGTTCACATTTAGGAAGCGTTCTTGTTGTTTTTCTCTCACAAACCTTATCTCTTTAATTGCTCTGATTCCCCTAAAAGCTTCTAAGTTCTTTGATGGTAGGCTCTGCATCTTAGTAATTAATGTATCTCCAGTTCCTAATAAAATTTACAGCTCATAACAAGTGCTCAGCAAATAAATATTTGTTGAATGAATTAGTGAAGGAGTAAATTCTGTCATCATATTCAGTGTGCTCACATCGTTTCTTCATACAGCAGTCAGCCCCAAGGGGAAGAGATGCTTACGGTGGTGTGGAAAGACGTGGAACAGCTGGCTTCTGAATATCCTTCAGTAAGTGCTAAAAGGCATCTCTAGTCTAATTATTGTTTCACCAAGTCTCTTATACCTTGTAATCTCCTTGAGGCCCCAGGCGTTAAAAAATCTTTTTATTTTGTACCCCAACTTCTGCCCACCTGCAGATAAAATACATACAAGTAGGCAACAATGGATAGTCTAACGAAATAAAAAGAACTTTTCAAATTGCTTTAGAAAACAGTTTTAGAACTGAAAGAAAGATATGTGACAATTTGAAATGGTCTATTTTATTAGCTAATATATACTTTATAATTTACTTTATTCTATATTTTGTAATTCCTGAAAATATGAGAACAGTAGATTAATTCTTATTAACTTATTAACTAGTAACCTATATCTCTATATTAAGAAAAGGTGAGACAGATTAGAAACCTGAACGTAAAATTTGGCCGCTGTAGCTGGCATTACAGGTGCCCGCCACCGTGCCTGGTTAATTTTTGGTATTTTTTTGTAGAAACAGGTTTTTGCCCTGTTAGGCTGATTTCGAACTCTTGACCTCAGGTGATCCACCCACTCTGGCCTCCCAAAGTGCTGGGATTACAGGCATGAGCTACCACACCTGGCCTTATTCCTTTTCAAAAAGCATAGAGCAGCAATTCTCAAAGCATGGTCCCCAGACCAGTAGTATCAGCATCACCCAGAGATTCCTTAGAAACGCACATCACCTGGCCCTGCCCCAAACATACTGAATCAATACACTGGGGGTAGAGTTCAGTGATGTGTGTTTTCATAAACTCATCAGGTAGTTCTGATGCCCGCTGAAGTTCAAGAAGAACTACTGTCATGGAGTATTATTTCCTTTAAAGCTCTGATCTTTCATCTCCTGTTGCCTCAGCACATATAAAGTTGAGAGGGTAGTGGCAAGTGAAAAATGATGAAGACTAATGTTTTCCCTTCCTGTTCTAGGGTTGCTTAGCTAATGACTGCGTTCATGTGGCTAATAGGTATTACAGTGAATTTCAATGAGCTACATACACACACTTTTGGGCAGTCAGTTGCAATTTCTAGTTGACACATCAAATTTCTCATTAAAAATTAAAAGCGACATATATATACATCTCTGAAATAAAGAATAATTTAGTTGACCATTAAAAGATACATATTTTTAGAATAATGGGATTATGGTCCAGATTCCTTGGCTTCATTCTGCCTGGACTTATGTGAAGTTACTCTCATGGCAAATTTTACCACCATGCATATGACACAGAAGAGTCAATCCTTTTCTGAGTCATAACAATAAAAATAGCAGTATCATTTTACCTAATTGAGCTGCCTGTGGTCAACAGATGAAAATAATTTAGCTGAACAAACGAACCCTTCTGTTTCCCTAAGGTCTTAATAATGGCTAACTACAATTTGAAGTAACATCAACAGTTAGCGGTCTGATGGATAACTATGGATCCTACCATTTAAAATGACTGCACCCACAAAATATTGCGAAGGATTAATGCACCTTCTAAATCAATAATCATAATACAAGTTCTTTAGAGTTTCAAAATCCATATCTTAAAACTTCCTGAAAAGAAATTAAATTTTGAATTTTTTTCATATACCTGTATATATTCGATTGCAAATTAATGATAAGTCCTTCTCATGGGCTTCGGCAATATGTTTTTGTTACAAAATGAATACAAGCTAAGGAATTATTTGCAATTGATAGATAATCAATTATATTCATGAAATAATTAAGCTATTAACATAATGTAACCTAAAGTAATCACTCACCAATGAATGAAAATTATTACATGGCACCCTGATAATCAGTTTGTCGTTATTGTGTCATAATATTGTACGGGGATGGTAGTGTAAATTAACTTGTAGCTCTAGTACATCTCTAACATGGGCTGGCTATTATAGTGATTCCCAAAACTGTATCCACAGAAAACATCCCCTGAGGTGCTTTTAAAAAACAGACTCTGTACTCCATCCCTCAAGGTTAGTTTTTCTTCATGATTTGTGTGATTTATTTTTTTATATTCTCTAGAGGAATCGGAGATGTTATGCCAAAACATGCCCCTGATTTGTATGCAGAGAAGTATGTTGGAAAATCACTTTTACAGGAGAAGAAAATCAGTGGTTTGCTTTTCTCTTTTGACTTTTTTTCCCCCCTAAATAGGGCATTAGAAAGTAAATGTGCTGACATGGCCCATAGGATATTGTGCATGCAACTGTCTAACAATGATTGCTTAAGTGACTGTTTTTGGAACCATTGTCAACAACATAATCCCAAGATCATCATGGTGTTAAAGCCATGCTTCCATTTGAACCCCATACAGAGAGTGGATTTTTCCACTGAATAAAGGTTTTAAACACTTTCTATTTCCAGAGGGAAAAGAGGCTGATTCTGTGAAGAAAAAACAGCTGCCTCAACTACACGGTGATCAGGTTAAACCAGCAGGGAGCTGCAGCAGCACACAGTCATGCCTGTAAGCAGCCAGCACTTTGCAGGTAGTACAATATTAGAGGAAAGCAATGCTGTTGTTAGAAGCCAACTAAAAAACACATAGCATTCACAACCATTTTGAGCAAGTGCACAGCAATTATTTGCTATTTAATTTTTATAGCAAGAAGTACGTATTTCAGCACAGATGGTGGGGGATAAAATGAAAAGAAACTCTTAAAAGAAGAATAAGGTCTAGCCTGGAATATTTCCCTTATTTACAGTGGAACTGGTTATAATGCCAGTCAAAGGTTTTACAACCAGTTCCACTGCAAGGAAAAAATGGGAATTTGAATTGGAACACACTGTATAATTTTTACAAGCCCCTGAACATGTCTGTATCACGTGTTGCATATCAAAGGGTGGATTCTGTAATTTTCTCCTATCAAAGGGTGAATGCTGTAACTTTCAATCAAATCCTTTTTCATCTTTATAAAAGCCCAAAGTTAAGGAGACCATTTAGATACTGCCATGTTTACACAACAATATTGGAAGAACTCTGCTTATTATTTTGAAATTCTGTTGCCTAGAGACCCCAGAGTAATCAGAAACTCTATCATAATTCTGTATCAATTAAGCTTCTCTTTTTCTGGGAGGACACATGATGCACTCAGACTTGAATGCAAGTCTTGCTTCCTCCTGACACTTCATCAATCTCTATGCCAACGCTGACTGGCCCTACCTAAAACTTT
This sequence comes from Colobus angolensis palliatus, assembly GCF_000951035.1. NCBI lineage: Eukaryota > Metazoa > Chordata > Mammalia > Primates > Cercopithecidae > Colobus > Colobus angolensis. The sequence goes on along the minus strand of NW_012121598.1, from coordinate 9,855,398 downwards.
GAGCTGAAAATGGAAGAGAAGAAGAGAAAAGATCTATGCATAGGAGAAAAAGAAAACAGGAGAAATAGAAAATCACAAAAAAGGGTAGAGAAAGGAAGGAAAGAAATGAAAAAAATATTTAGAAAAAGAAAGGAGCAGATTACATTGTTAGAAGCTAGGCATTCATTTTATTTCACTGATTTAATTACATTTTCTTCTTAAATCGTGTCTGAGGAGTTTATCAGATAGACATTGCAAGAGTTTTAAAGGGAGAAGGCACCAAGTTCAGTATTTCTGTTTTCATTATTTTCTTCAATAACAGAAGGAGTTATATGGTTTAGTCATGTATTTGAAATAAAATGTATAGTGTGAAACCTGTATATTTCAAACCAGCAATTCTATCTGAAATAAGGAATTCAGTTTGGATTGGTGAACAAGCCACTTTATAACATTTTTAATGAGCAAGTGGCTTGGCCTATATGGTTTCCTTTAAATACAGGTCTGATTTGTCTGGTTAAATTCAGTTCAGCAATATGTTATTCATATTAGAGTTCAAACACAGAATAGTAATGAAATAGCATAAGTAGCATAAGGAGAAATTTATGGAAATATGACATTTTAAATAGAACTTTATTCTTAAATGATTTGTGGGCTTTAAAATTTATAGAAAGGAGATAATATTTCCCAGATGAAATCAATAATTTCTTCATCATTTTTCTAAATGCGAAGTGGACTTCAAGTCTGAATATAAAACATCAGTAAAATTGAAAAGGAAATCTCATGTTATGTTCCTTAATTGGTTGTGCTCACCTAATTCAGCAGAATAATTTTAAAATAAAATCAATGGCCTCAAACTTTACATAAAGCATTAACACACTTTAGGGAATGAGGCCTTATTTTATACAAATAAAACTGAGATTGCAACGAAGGCACAGCTCATAAAGGTTCATTTTTTTAAAGTTGTGCATCATCACACATGTATTCTAGTGTTTCTCCATTGTAGAATGTTAAATAGCAAGTTCATTTTTCAAAATACTGAAAAAGAAATAGACATTGGGGAAGTGTAGAAAACATCTCCTTGAGGTTAAAAGCAAAATCACATGGGAAGAAGCCAATCTTAAAAGAAACATTTGTAGCCACATAAATTTAGAAATAAAAGGGATATTTACTTTGAAATGCATCCTAGCATTACGCACATCTCAGAAACTTTCCCACAGGAAGGAACAATGTAAAGGAATCTTAAACAGAAATATCTATCTACATATTCTTGACATAGCTGCCCTTGAGATTGTTCCAAGGGGAATGAGGGCATGGGGAGAAACCCTGCTTCATGACCCTCCCTCTCAGCACCTTCTCCAGTCCTCAATCCCTGAATGCTTAGGTCAGTTTATGAAAGAGAAGACTGTGGCAGGCAGGAAGATGCAGGTGCATAGCTAGTATTTCACTGTCTGTCTGTTCCAAACAAGCAAATGAGAATAAGTAGAAAATGCAATGGTCTTTAGGTATGGAGTGAAGGTTGGAGGAAACAGCCAGGTAAGGGAAAAGATGCTTACTATCACAAACCTCATAAAAGAATCTTTCTCCTTCCTTCTTCTGCTCATGGAATTGCAAGTCAAAGATGTTAGACAAAGACATGACACATTACAGACACAGCACACAACACATTTTTGACAACTTTCTCGATGTGAAAAATAAATTACCGGCTGGACGCGGTGGTTCACACCTGTAATCCCAGCACTTTGGGAGGCCGAGGTGGGTGGATCACGAGGTCAGGAGATTGAGACCATCCTGGCTAACATGGTGAAACCCCGTCTCTACTAAAAATACAAAAATTTAGCCGGGCCTGGTGGTGGGCACCTGTAGTCCCAGCTACTCGGGAGGCTGAGGCAGGAGAATGGCATGAACCCAGGAGGCAGAGCTTGCAGTGAGCCGAGACCGCGCCACTGCACTCCAGGCTGGGCGACAGAGCAAGACTCCTCTCAAAAAATAAATAAATAAATAAAATAAACTACCAGTATGTCAAAAACCAATAGCACCACAAAGCATATTTCAGAACAAACGTTGATATCAAACTGACATTGTACAAGACAGCGGAAAACACAATTTGTGGAACTTTACAAATCGTTAGCATACAAATATATATGTGTGTATATGTGACTGCACATACCAACACACATGCACACACACATAAGACCAAAGGCCACTATCTTCTGCCTCCCACTCATATTTCTAATGGATGTACTAAAGTATGCTGTTGTGGATAATAATCATTTTAGTTGCTAATGACATTTTAGATTATTATCAATTCCTGTTCTTAGTTAACCACGTAGAAACGTAAGACACTTTCATAGCAAGAGATATGCTGCTAATAATCTCTAAGTAAGATTTTAGCAAACGTAGAAGAAAAAGATACCCACCTCTTTCCCTCCCATGGATTCAAACATTTTTTCCAGCTGGACCCGCAATTGTTGAATATTGTTCATCAAGATACAGGGCTTTAAATATAGAAAAAAAGACTATTATGAGCAATGATTTTATATAAAATTGTTGAATGAGTTTAACTTAACAGGTGGTTACAAATAGCTATCTTGACTTCCTAGTATATTTGATGTATATAATAATTCTGCCATTTCAACATTATAGTTTGTAACAGTTAAGAAGGGAAATGGAAAAATATAATGCCACATTGGGGAATAAAATCTAATAACATACTCAGACAATAAACCGTTGGAGCGAAACTTGGCTGCTAAAGTTTCTTTTATCTTTAACATTGTAACATTTCATACTTAGAAAGTAAGCATATTTTTTGCTTTTAGAGATTTACTTTTAGAAAAAGGTTAGCTTAAATTCTTCTATTCTTTTACTGTTTTAGAAAACAAAACACCATGTGATTCTTTTAAATGCAAAACCGTATTAAAAATAAACTTAAATGTATTTTCTGGCTACAGATAAAGACCATATGCTGGTATTCAAAGCCTTTTGCCTCTGGCTTTAATCCATGTTTCTCTTCTCATTTTCCTCTTTGCTTATTTGACTCATATCCATCATTTAGGTTGGAGTGTTCTTTTTTCCTGGATTTTATCTTATCTCTCACTTGGCATTTGTTTTATATTGCTTTACATTTGAGTTGGTTTTCACTCTCCCCGGCCAACCTTAAATACATTGTATATGCTGCTGTGTCTCTTTCTGCTTTTCTTACTCACAAACTACTGCACAGTAGTGTACGTATAATAAATACAGGCTTAGAAAATGTTTCTCTACTTGTTTCCAAGGATCCAGAAATATAACAATAACAAAGATGTAAAGCTTTGTGACAGGTCTAGATGTGAACTTAGAATAGTAAAAATTAATCCACAATTAGAAAACAATTCATAATAGTTATAGAATCATTTAATCTTTGCTGTATATTGATTCCTAAGAGCCAGTATATCAGAGGAAAACAGACACAGAAAGATAAACAGACAAAGGAAGGAAAATGGATGTATCTTCCAAGTTGCTGGGAAATAAGCCAATAACCAGAGTCATGCAAAGGACTCATGGGATGTCAGAGAGGTGTTAGCTCTTATCAGTGGAAAGATTTTATTATTACTTTAGCTACATTAATGACCTTTGAAAAACTTTCTACTTGACTCTTAAAGTGACCACATCATCACTTTGATTTATGCAATTTAAAAATTCCTGTTTCCTTGACTCCAGTCACTTAAAAACTTTATTTTTTAACACAGATATCTGAGATGTATCCCCCAAAGATTCTGTTTTAATTAGCGGAATCAAAATGTTCCACAAATGATTCTGATCCATAGCCATAATTGAGTACTACTTGATCCGGGCTTAGTCCTTTCCGTAGTGAGCAGGGCCACATTTTCAGAGGATTCAGCATCTTGACCCAAAGTCCACAAACTAAGCGAATAGCCTATCTTTTCAATAGGAGGTAGGGTCATTGGCATTTATTTTTAATTGCAGAATGGGAAGATTTGGTGTGAATCTGGGCAATCACACCAGGGAGAAATCCAAGGTCAAAGTAAAACAATGACTTATACTGAGAAGCAGTGAGACTACATGGGTGAAGGGTTGTCATCACCTGGTTTCCCATAGGTCTAAGTTAGCTTCAGAGACTCTTCTTAGATTATTTGATATTGACATTCAAGCTAATCTTTACTGTCACATATAACAGGACCCTAGTACCAGCTTTATAAATAAAGAAAGGCCAGCTGCCAACTCTTCTTACTATGATGATTTCTGATTAAAAAGAGCTACTGAGAACCAAACGAACATGGACAGTTTGGCTCACTTGACATGGATCGCTATTGACCCCAAGTTAGACTACAGAGAAAAAAAAGAGATACAGTTATCCAGAGGGAGACAAAAACAAATACGAGACTCTCCCTTTTCATTAAGATTTCCCTGACCTTGAAATGTTCAAAGTTCAATTTTACTGAATCAGTTCATCAAACTGCTCCTGGCAACAGATTACACAAATTCACCTTAAATTTAATCATGAAAGGTTTTACTTTCAGCAACTTCATCGTAAATGAAATAAAGAACAACTTTATAGTAAATGAAAAAAAGAAACTGGCAGCAAAGGAAACATTACCCTAATTCAAGGATATTACTTTTTGAGGAGTTTAGTAAGATAAAACAACCTATGTTAAAGTAATTTGTATCTTCCTATTTTCGTATCTTGATTTTTTCTCTAAAAATATAATAATAGCTTTAATTTTATCTCAATCTGGAACAAAGTTAGGAAACTGAAACATAGTGAATATGAAAGTTAGTGTTTTTCAGACTAGGGATATTTCTGCATGGTCGAAGTATTTCTGAGTTTAAAAATATTTTTTAAATTATTCAAAATAAAAGTAATTGTAATTTAGATTGTGATGTCTTGCTATATTTTGGAATGTGAAATAAAATGAATAAAAATATTTTGACCCATTTCCAATTTAAAATGTTACAGTAGAAAACAAATTATTGTGACACGGATATTTTATTTAACTCTGGTCTTTAATTCTAAATCCTGAGAACTCAAATGTTATGGCCATATCTTTTTTGTTTGTTTGTTTTTGAGACAGTTTTGCTCTTTTTTGGCCAGGTTGGAGTGCAATGGCACAATCTTGGCTCACTGCAACATCCATCTCCCGCGTTCAAGCAATTCTCCTGCCTCAGCCTCCCAAGTAGCTTGGATTACAGGTGCACGCCACCATGCCTGGCTAATTTTGTATTTTTAGTAGAGACAGGGTTTCACCATGTTGGCCAGGCTGGTCTTGAACTCCTGACCTCAGGTGATCTGCCCACCTCGGCCTCCCAAAACGCTGGAATTATGGGTATGAGCTTCCAAACCTGGCCTATATTATGGTCATATCTTAAATGATGTCTATCTTTAGATGTTTCCAGCTCAATTTGCAGATGAAATAGATATATTACCATGGATATATTGAAAGATGTACAAGTTTCAGTGGTCTTGATACTGAAATCTTACATTGAAATAATTATAAATAAGCATCTGTAATAGTAACTATATAGACTCATGGAAATGTGCAAAAGCACTTCAATTTGCCTTGAATGAAAACATAAGGCAAGTAACCAAGTGATATTCTTTTATAAAAGCTAAAATGATATTTGGCATTTAAGCAACAGTGTATAAGGCTGGTCAAGATGTTAGTAATTATGGAAGAAAAGCACCGAGGCAAGGAAAAGGAAGTTCCTTTGCTGTAATATTTGGAGGGCGTTTGGTTCTTTTTATAAAGATTTAATTTTTAAAAGTATAAAACCTACAGACAGAGTGCATAGAATAATATAATAAATACTGGGTTATGATTTTTATCTCAGTGTTTATTCAATGTAAAATATAGAATGTTAATACATAACGTGGAACTCTGCAGGGGCTTTTGAAAACTAATTTGCCTTTCTGAATGGTAGGAATTAGCCTTAGGAGTTCACGGCCACCTTTCAAAATCTTCAATTTGGCTGTCCTAATATAAACAAGATCCTCTTGTGAAATGATCAGATACTGTTTGCATTTTCAATGTAATACTTTAGACATGTATTATCTTTTAATCAGAAATAATATACTTTCAATAAATAAATATCTTGCTTTTTGAGTATAATCAAGAGCAATTAGAAATCATTGTTTGAGTTGTCAAAAAGTTCTAATAAAATTGCTGGGCAGCATATTAATTTAAGGAAAAGAAGCATCTTATAGAATTCTCAAGAACCATTAGGACTGACTTATCTTAATGAGCTGTCAGCAAAAGGTCAATGAGGTTTCAGGGAGATAACTAGTAGCTTTCTTTAGAATAATTTAGATTCACCTGATAGTGAAACTGATTTTTTGAGGGGGAAAAACTGGTTTTTCTTTTCTTTCTTTCTTTTTTTTTTAAAAAAATCCCTATACTCACTTTTTAAACACTTTTTTTTCAGAGCTACTGTTTTTCAAAATGTTTACAATGCTGCCATTGTATTTCTCCTAATATTACAGATTGATAAGAAAGCTTTCACCTTCCATCATAAAATAAATCTGACTATATTTCGAATACCTTTATCTCGCTTTTCTTTATGCCTTTTATTAAGTTGCAATACTAGTTTGAATTTTATAAACATTTTCTTAATCATCTAAAAAAGCTATTTTAATAATTCAGAATAGAAATCAGCATTGTTGCGTATATTAACCTTTGCAATTTATTTGAAAAGTGAAAGACTAAATTACACTTATTTTAGTATTTGTGCCAAAATGAAACTAGTTGGTGCCAATACTCATCTAATTTTTAAGTCCCTTGTTTTTCTCAGCTCCAGTATTTTATGAGTATGTGAATTTTCAATTATTTATTCTAGTCTTGTTCCTTATTACATGGAAAACCACAAGTTGGCTGGCATTGAGACACTCTCAACCTTCCTGTAAATCCTGTATTAAAACCAGTTCAAGAACCCTGGAGAAGTTTTCAACTTCTTAAGATCCTTATTTTTTATTATCCTATATGAAAACTGAAAGTCAACAATTTCTCTTGCTTACTCATACTTTGAAGAAGTAAATCTTAACTGAGAGATACTTGAAAGTAGAGACATTTTTACTTACCACATTTTCCTTATCACAATATGAACTGAAATCACTTGATACAATTGCAGCATACTGGAGCAGCACTTTATTGATAGTCTAAGAAAGAAAACATTGTGAACTTTACCCAGGTAAGTATGTAGTTTACAAATACACTGTAAAGTTTAATCCTAAATTACCGTCTTGCTGTCTTTTTCATCTTAGTTCTACATTTTTTTCTCTCTCTAATAACTGTTTCTGAGCCTAAGAATGCCCTCTGCTTTCATTAATTATGCAAAACAGAGGAAAATAAACCATGTTAATTAAATTTTATTTCAATTACTTAAAGATGCACGAATGAGTTTGCACTCTACTGCTTTTATACATAGATTAAATTATAAGCCGAATGTAGATACAATTTTCTTAGAAGAGATAAGGCAACAATAGCAGTAGCAATGTCATCTCTTTTGATAGCAAAGACTAAAAAGCTTTTATTTTCTTATTTGTACAACATATATCTGAATTTTCTTAGTGGCTCAAAATCAACTGAGGGAGACACTCCAAAGAGTTAAGCTGAAGAAGAGATGTTTAATTTATAAACCTGAATTCGCTAAATTGATTATAAGCTTGCTTACACACTTTTAAAATCACAATGAAATCCTGAAATAAGAGATAACACACAGACAGAAAATCAATAGTTTGTTGAACTACACAGTAACGTGATAATATGCATCAACTCAAATACAAAGTTGACCTTGAAAAATATAAAATCTTATCAAGCAGCAGACCAATAAATCCTGATAAACAGATGGTTGATCAGACTGAATTATCTTCCAAATGTGTCTCTTCAGATTTTACTTTAGACATTACGTTGAATTACTTTGGACTTACCTATGAAATACTTATTCGTTTGTACATATGAACACTACTCTCAGTCTACAGCTTCTTGATGGCATCATAAACTTGAAGAATCATTATATTGTATTGCATACACAACAACATATAAACACAAACCACAAACCTGACTTCAGGCAATCGTTGTAACTCAGACATTGTAACTTGCTTAAGGTAAAGTTTGGGCTATGTGAAAATCCTCTACAATGTAGTGCCATGTGAGATTTTTAAATTCTCATGATTCTGCTTCCTCTACATCCTACAGCTGCCGGCTGACTTGCTGAACAGCCTGGGTTTTGTTTTTTGTTTTTTATTGTTTTCTAAAGAAGAAAGAGGAAGCTGGATACCCTTTACAATCATTCTTGAAGTATGCCTTATGGCCTAGAGCTTGAGTATACTTCATAGAAAAACCCTAGTCCCTTGAATTTATGCTTAGAGACAAGGGATCCTGGGATATCACATGTACTAGCCTACAAATGCCAATGGTTAGCAAGTCAGGATGGGCTGCAGGTAAGAAAAAGTGCACAGTCATATAGAATATATCCAGCTTAGGTGACAGAAAGAGACTGTCTCAAAAAAAAAAAAAATATAGCTTAAAGCTACGTGCCTGTAAGAGTTGCAAGTACACTGCTATAATAACTCCCATCTTTACTAATGTACAATGTCACTTGAATGAGAGCGTGCAATGTACATTTTGTGGGCAACTTCAATTTCATTCTAATTTATTCAGCTAAGTAAACCACTACCACACAATAGCTCTTTAATACTAATAAGCTGTTGCTTATGACATGCTTAACTCACTGGTTCTCAGAATGTAGTTCCGGAATCAGCAGCATTATAAGCATCACCTGGGAACTTGTTGGACATGCAAATTATCTGGTCCTATCCTAAATTACTGAGTCAGAAATGCTAGAGGTGGGCCCCATCTGTCTGGGTTTTAACAAGTCTAAGGTAATTCCAATGCATACAAAGTTTGAGAAGCACTATCTTAACGAATGCATGGTAGGGTGGAGGTAAGTCTTCAGAGAGGAGCTGTGATGGAAGGGACACCTGGCAAGGCCTGGAACGTAGGACTTTTGGGTGTGTGAGCTTAGGTCATGATTTTATCTTTGGGGAACTACTGGTCTTCAGAAGAGAGTACAGTGCAGAGGGAGGGAACAAACAGCCTAGCAGGGGCTGCTGCATCTTGTTCTAAAGAAATAGTCATGAGGAGTAGAGGGCTCTTTTATGGATACCTATAAAGAGCTGCTATTCAAAAAGTTCCAGATTAAATAACATGAAATTCTAATGGGAGTGTGGCAGTACAGAGAGTGATTCTGCTGCATTTAAAGGATCAGACAGGGTGACTAAAATATCTTTCAGCTATGATCAGTTCTGATCTGACACACAGCTACTGGTGGAGTATTGAGTAGGATGGCCATCAATTACTCAGACAAAGGTATTGTGTTTTTCTGAGCTAATGCCACCCTGTTAGGAGTGGGCTAAATATCCTGTCAACACTTCCAGTTATTCCATCTAGTGTATTGCTCTTATGATCAGTAAGATAAGAAGTGTGGTTCAAAATCCATCTTTTCATTCACATTTTATGCATGGAACAATGCAGTATTAGAACAACACAAGGAAGACAAGAAAACTGTCTATTGGTTCAGCAACATTAGAAATGTGACTTCACTGATTTATGTAATGCATTTTAACACATCCAACATAAGATGGGATCTCCCATTTCTGTCACCATAAATGCCTCGGCTTGATCTTAAGGGTAAAAAACAAATAGTGAGATTCTATTCTCCAAATTTCTAACTTAGTTCTGATCACACCAGAATGAGAAGGGAGTATAGTTTAGTGGTCGAAAGGATTTTATCCATATCATTTCAATTATTTAAACATTTTTAGTCTGTTTCATCATGGACGGAAATGAGGGAAAATAACAGCACCCATTTAATTAGATGGTTGTGAAGAATATGAAAATATATAAAGTGATTAGCATATAATAATGCTCAATGAATTATCATTATTATTTTTAAAAATTATAATTATGTTCCCAGAGAACAAGGAATAGAAATATGTGTGCGTCATTTACCGCAGTATCTCAGCACCTGGCAAACAGCCAGACGCATACCCAGGACTTAATATTTGTTTGTTTGTTTTTAAGTAATATTAAAAATAACATTACTTCATATCTATTTTTAAAATGAAATTACCCATACTTGTGAAGAGCAGCAGTGTAGTCATAGGAATATTGACTACTCATGTACCCATTTTATCACTCATCATAGCTTCTGAATGTTCTTGATATGAAATTTGAAGCATTTTGTTTGGTAACTTTTTCAGTCTTATATCCTGTTTCGTAAGAATAAATTGTCCCTTTAAATCCCATTTTAAAATGCAAAAATTTTTAAATCTCTACAGATACAATTAATATGTCTTATCTCCAGGAGACTGTTTAAATCAATATAAATCCCATAAAGATAATGAGATTTTAGAATATTTTGATATAAGGGTTCCAATACTTAGAAGGGTAGAGTTTTCAAGATGAATTAGTCAGTCACATCTGATGAAATAAAAACAAATTCCAATAGTTTGCAGTTCTTGTGAAATGGCTAATTATAGTAACCACAAACCATTTTTTATCTGTTTTGTTATATAAAATACAAATTATAGATAGAAAGGCAGATAACGAGTTTGGGACCAGCCTGGCCAACATGGAGAAACCCCTTCTCTACTAAAAATGCAAAAACGTAGTCGGGTATGGTGGCAAACACCTGTAATCCCAGCTACTCGGGAGGCTGAGGCAGAAGGATCACTTCAGCCCAGAAGTTCGAGACTGCAATTAGCTACGATTGTGCCACTGTACTCCAGTGACAGAGCGAGACTCTGTCAAAAAAAAAAAAAAAAAAAAAAGGAAAAAAAGAAAAAAGAAAGGCTGACAATGGTAAAATGGATTTGACTGATTTTACTTATTTTTATATTTATGTTTAATTGATTTTGCTTTTTATTTATTATTCTGTATAGTAAGTCACTGCAAGAGTTAAAGAAAAATGCTTGCAAGAGATTTTGAAATCATTCTAATAAAAGAGAATTTCTTTTTCAATGAAAATTACTAATTTCTTCTTTTCCAGAAAATGCTTCTCATTGTTGTTACATTATTTCCTGTTGACAATTGGATATTATTGAATTTCCATGGAATAAAAATGTTTTACTTAATTGATTTTTTTATTGCGCCAATAAAAGCACACATCTCCTCAGTAATACATGGAACTAATTTTTTTTCTTCTTGCCTCAGAGAATGTGTTTTCCTGAGTGTGATTCTAAGACCTTCCTTGTGACCTCCCACCTTTTTATACTTCCATTCAGTACATTTGGTTATACCCTAGCAGGCTTATTGTGGGTAAGTTCAGTATTACAGCTGAAGAAAGGTCAGAGCTACCAAGGGGTGGCTGGAGCCCAGGGTCTAGAAATCTCAATTCAGCATTCCTTCTACCCTGTTACCGTGCACTCACATCTCCCAACTTACATAACCTACCTGCCTGACTACTCTGAGGGTGAATTCTAGTTACTTTTCTAATATCAGGTACAATTATAATATGTTACTAAATATATTAACCTAAATATATTTACCCTGAGATTTTTAAATTTTCATGTGATCCTGCTTCCCCTAAATCCTACAGAATTCCAAGAATAGTATGTGACATACTTTTTCAAACACTATTCCTAATGACCCAGTTTCATTCTTTTCTTGGCATTCACCCAAACACAGCTGCTCATCAAGAAAAGAGAGAATTTTTAGAATTACTCTCCTATAGATTTCACTATATTGGGAAATTAGTATCATCCAAGAGGACTAAGAAAGTCATCTCTAAGAAGGGTTTAAATAAATGATTTTTGGCTGTTATTTAATATTTTAAAAGTAGGAGGTTAGTCTTCCTAATTAATGAATATGCAATTGCCAAGGCTTACTTTCAGCTAGAAAACACCACATTTGAAATGCGAGTAATTTGGAAATCTATGGTAATTTCTTCGATTATAAGTAGCTGAGTCATCAATGTGAACAATAAATGGGTGTTTAAGATGATAAATCCATATTAAAGAAATAGGAAGTGCAGGAAATCAGATGGGAATCTTGGAAATAACTGAACTTATTGGTAGAGAATTACAAATAAATTGGGGTAGGAGTGTCAGAGAAAACTAACACCACAAAACAATAGCATTTTTCAGATCGCCACAGACTCAGAAGGAAAGAAGACTCATTTGATTTCACCTACCTTTGCAAATCTTCTCATTAAGTGAGATAATGCTTCAGGATTAGGGCATTCCAGTTTCTTAATAATCTCAAAGCTCTGATTCAGCTGAGCAAAGACGTCGACCACGGAGCAAGAAAAGAGGGCATGCTCAGATGTCTGCTGGAACTGTGAGGAGAGGAAGTGAAGCCATCCCAAACAGTGCATTAGAGGGGAATGCGAAATTCTTCATTATTTCCCATCAACAACTGAATCTCCCCTATCATCTATCTACATTTCCCAGTAATAAAATGCCTACCCACTTTAAAATCATTAATTTCCTTTGCCAGAAAGTGTGGTGGAACTAATGTCACGGGGCAAGCTGCTGCTAATTGGTTTTTCCACTGCAGAATTGAAGTACTGGTTCTTTTGTATTTCATTTTCCCCACAGGCAATAGGTTAGCTTAGCAAGTTGATTGTGGCTCAAGATTTTGGGAGCTGCTGCAGAGGGACTGGGAGAATGTCTGCTCCTAATCTAGAAATCCTGGAAAAGTTCCAGGATAATCCACAAAGATGTTTTGTACAAGCTTAGGGAACCTGTAGATTCAGATTAATGTAAGAATTAAAGAAAATCTTGGGAAAAATGGGTGACTGATTTTTTTTTTTTTTTTAATAAATTTAGGCAAGTTTCTAGAGTTCTGACCAGACCATTGAAACTGTGTTTTAAATTAATTTTGGTCATTGGGGAATGGAAACAATTAATAACAATGAGTCTAATAATTCCCATTAGGTTAAAAGTAAGCAATGTGACTGAATCATGGCAATGAACATTCTGAAGGTAATTTAAACTCACTCCATCTTTTTTGTCTCTTCCCAGTGCTCCATGAAGGAATTCCATCGACACATCTTCGTTTTCATCTAGCCACTGCATGACAAAAGGTTCAAACCACCTGTAACAAATTAATAATGTTACCTAAAACAAAGGACATCATTTGCCTATAATTAACAGGAATGCTGCTCTTTTTGTATATGAGAGTAATTCAGAATCAACAATCTCCTTTCATTCTCTCTTGCAGTTTTTCTTCCTGAGAGACCTTTACCTGTTCTCCATCAAATCAATCTCCTCCTCTACCTCCAACCTCTACCCAGTCTTGGTTCTTCCCATGCTGTCTCAAATATGCTTAGTTTCCCATAGTTACTCTGTAATTCCCTACAAAATTCAAACTCTTGTAAAATGTAGACCTTGTGTGCTCTCTTCCCTATCAACCCATTGATTAATTTTTTAATTCTTTGCCATAGAGCTTCTACACATTCACATTAATCTATAACTGATCCTGGGTGCTAACCTCGGACTTCTTAGTTATCATTTTTATCTATAGACAATTGATTTTTGGAAATTGTTTAAGATTTTTTCCTCCATTCTGAACATAAATTCTTTTTTCTATATGTATGTCCAGTTGATCTAGCACCATTTAATTAGAGCACCATTGATTCCCCCACTGCATTGAATTTGCATCTTTGATGTAAATCAGGTAATGCCATACATGTGAATTGGCCTCTGGACTATTTTGTTCCCTTGGTTCATTTGTTATGCACTGATATGGTTTGGATCTGTGTCCCCACCAAATCTGTCAAATTGTAGTCCTCAATGTTGAAGGTGGGGCTTGGTAGGAGGTGGTTTGATCATGCAGGTGGAGTTATTATGAATAGTTTAGAACTATCCCCTTGGTGCTCTTCTTGTGATAGTGTTTGAGTTCTCATGAGATCTGGTTATTTAAAACTGTGCAGCACATCCCGCCTCGCTCTCTCTTGCTCCTGCTCTCCCAGTGTGAGATGCCCCACTCCCCCTTTGCCTTCTGCCATGATCGAGAGCTTTCTGGGAGCTTCCCAGAAGCAGAAGCCACTATGCTTCTTGTACAGCCTGCAGAACTGTGAGCCAATTAAACCCATTTATTTTTATTTTTATTTTTTTACCTAGACTCAGGTATTTCTTTATAGCAGTGTGAGAATGGACTGAGAAATGCATTGACATGACACTCTCTTAAGAACTCTACCTTATTAGATAACCAATAATGTGGTTCTCCAGTTTGTAGATTGCCTTTGTATTTTTAAGCACTTTGCATTTCTATGTGTATTTTAAAAATCTTGTCAATTTGCACAAAAATATCTCTTGAAATGTGCATAGGGTTGCACTGAAACTGTAGGTCCATGTGGAGAATTACTATCTTTATAATAATGCATCTTTTTAGGAATGTTACATATTTCGTTTAGTTCCTCTTAAATTTCTCTCATAATATTTTATAGTTGCTAGAAAAGATGGCTTGTATGCCATTCATCACATTTATTTCTGGTAATTTTAATGTTATTTAAATGGTATAATTTACATATAATTTTCTAATTGTGGCTATAATACAGAACATTAATAAAGTTTTAAACAGACCACACTTTTAAAATTCTACTTCAAAAATGTTTTGAATTTTCATTTACTTCCTGTTTTAGCTGCATTCTACAAAATTGGATGTGAAATATTTTATTAGCACTTAATTCAAAATATTTTGTATTTTTTTACCATGATTTCTTTCTTTACTCATGAGCATTTAGAATATTCTGCTGATTTTCTGTATTTAGTTATGTAATTATCTTCTTGGAGTTGATTTTTGTCTTAATTCTACAGTGTCAAGAATATATAATACATGATTTCCCCCCTTAACATGTATTAGAAATGTACCGTGTGTACCTAACAACAATATGTATTTTATCATTTTTGTTTATACATTTTATATGGATGTTTTTGTGTGCAACCATTGTCAATGAAAAATTATGGAAACTCTGGCTGATCAGATATATATATATAAATATAGATACCTATATAGATAGATATTGCTAAATGTTTTATTCATATTTCTCAAACTTCTTTGTTCTTACTGTTTTTGGGGGGATCTGAGTTTTCAATTCATTGCTGAAGAAGCATAATCTCCACATCGTCATTTAGTCCTGTTGTCTGGTAGCCTTCAATTTTCTGATGAATATTATATATCACCCATGAAAAATTGTGGACCTTTGATCTAGACAGTGTTGGCTTTTAGATTGATCTCTTTCCACTTTGCCGTTATTTCTAGGGCAGAGACCTTCAAAGATCTCACCTGAAAGCCTGGAGTGTTTGTAATGTTCCTTCTTATTTTTTGCACACAATGTATGATTCCATTTATATAAAGTATAAAAAAATCTATAAAACTAACCTATGCTATTAGGCATCAGATGGTGGTTACCGCTACAACAGGAGAGGCTGTTACTGTAAGTAGGCACAAAGGGACCAGCCTTGACCTCTAATATTTGTCGCTTCCGCACTATGAGACTGCTAACGTATCTACTTAGTTCCAAATCTCTTAGTGCCCACTTTCTACTTGATTTTTTTTCTGCCCCAATCTCAACATGTAGGCAAATTAGGCATCAGAAAATGCCTTCACTGGGAACTGCCTGTAGAATGTTGTGCTCATATCTCTGTGGTTTCCTTTTCTCTGGGATCTTGGTCTCACAAACCCAAGCAGCCTTCATAGCACCATCACCCATATTGTTTCTCCAGTCCAGGAAGACAGCTGTAAACTCGGAGCTACTGTTGGCTGTTTGCTCTGCAAGCCCTGTATTGCAAACTGGCAGATGTATGGGGGTGAAGAACATGGGAGAGAAGATGCAACAAAATACAGGACTCACCTTAGAGCATTTCTCTTTTCTCAGGGATCTTAGATTCTCAAGTCCTGGTTGCCTTTGTTGTCTTTCTGATGCTGTTTGATTTTTTTTACCTTTTTTTTTTTTTTTTTGGCCATCAGGGAACATATTAGTCTGGTTTTAGTCTAGTGTAGAGTGTCTAGACAGAGCCAGAAGCAGAAGTGTCTGGCAAATAGCTCCTCCATTGTACTTTCCTATTCCTTATCAGTGATACTACCAACAACTTAGACATACAGACCTCATGCTTAACTCTTTCCTCTTTCTTGTTTTTTTTTTTTTTTTAATTTTTTCATTTCAATAGATTTTGAGGGGAACACATGGTGTTTGGTTATATGAATAAGTTCTTTAGTGGTGATTTCTGAGATTTTGATGCACCCATCACCATCTGAGCAGTGTTTACTATATCCAGTGTGTAGTCTTTTATCCCTCGCCCCCCTCCCACCCTTTCCCCTAAGTCCTCAAAGTCCATTGTATTATTCTTATGCCTTTGCTTCCTCATAGCTCAGCTCCCACTTATGAGTGAAAACATATAATATTTGGTTTTCCATTCCTGAGTTACTTCACTTACAATAATGGTCTCCAATTCCATTCAGGTTGCTGTGAATGTCATTATTTCATTCCTTTTTATGGCTGAGTAGTATTCCATGGTGTATATATACACACACATACACACACACACATATATATATATATACACACAGACACACACATACATACACACAGAGACCACAATTTCTTTATCCACTTGTTGATTGATGGGCATTTGGGCTGGTTCTATATTTTTGAAATTGTGAATTGTGCTGTTATAAACATGCATGTGCAAAGATCTTTTATGGTATATGACTTCTTTTCCTCTGGGTAGATACTCAGAAGTGGGATTGCTGGACTAAATGGTAAGTCTACTTTTAGTTCTTTAAGGAATCGTCATCTTTCCTCTTTCTTTGAACTCCATATTTCTTTAATTGACAAATTCTCTAAATTCTGTCTTCAAAATTTCTCTTCCATGTCTTCACCCTTTGCATACGTACTGCAATCACTCTACATTATCAGTTTATTTAACATGAAGACTATAATTTTTACTGTATTTAAGTATGTTTTATTTGACAAAAGAAGTTGTATGTATTTACTGAGTACAACATGTTGTTCTGAAATACGTATACATTGTGGAATGGCTAAATTGAAATAATGAACAAATGCATTTCTTCACATACTTATCATTTTTATGGTGAGAACATGTAAAATATGTTCTTTTAGCAACTTTTCAGAATACAATACACTAATTATAGTCACCATGTTGCATAATAGATCTCTTGAACTCATTCCTCCTACTTAACTAAAATGTTGTATCTTTTGACCCAAATCTCCCCAACACCCTATACCCAATAGTTTAGCATTTTTAAGTTATCCCACTGTCCCACTACTTCTTATATACTTTGTATGAGAAAAGTTGTGTTAAAGAACTGTTCTAATTTCACTTCTAAATCATTCATTACCTTCTAATCTCTTCTCTGCCCCCCATTCCTTGTCTCTTCTAACTCCCACAATGCCTGATGAATATGGTACAAGCATCACAATATTTATTTATAACAATCTGTCTCAAAACTACTTTTCCTACATTATTTTTTAAAATATTACTTTGTACTAATTTTATAAAAATAGAAATATGCCTCACTTCCTATGGACGATAGCTCATATATTCTTACCTCCATAATTATGCTCATAACTTTCATTTTCATCTTAATGTTTTTTCTCCCTTTCCTTTCTGTAACCTGGTAAATTTTATGAAGTCTACATCAAATGCTATCCCATCCATGAATATTGTGTGGAGTTCCCCAAACAGAGGTAATTTCTCTCTTCTGTGAAACCCTATTGCACTTAAATTAGCACACATTGCATTTTGCCTTGCTTTATCATGATCTTTGAGCTTATCAGCATCTCCTAGAGTATAAGTTCCTTTCAGGGTGGGGTCTTTAGCTTCTTTTCTATTGCTCTACAGCACCTGGCAAGTGCCTGGCATAGGGAAGACCTCTTCAACAGAATAAAATAGAATTCTAATACATATCAAATGCAGAATATTACATGAGTCCTTGTGTGATTATAAATGTGTTTGAAAGAGGCATATTTATGAAAAAGTTCCCTGTTAAACCACTATTTCTATTTTAGAAATATGAATTCCTAAGACAGTTATAAGTTTGAATAAAAAGGAAAATGTGAATATATCGGTCAATATACAAGCACCATACTTTCCCCTAAAAAAATCTGTGTTCTGGTACTTTTACAGAAAATCCTTCATTTTATCACGTGAGCCATGTCTTATCATGTAT
This sequence comes from Colobus angolensis palliatus, assembly GCF_000951035.1. Taxonomy (NCBI): domain Eukaryota; kingdom Metazoa; phylum Chordata; class Mammalia; order Primates; family Cercopithecidae; genus Colobus; species Colobus angolensis. The sequence goes on along the minus strand of NW_012121598.1, from coordinate 9,837,231 downwards.
TTTTTTGTCTTTGAGTCGAATATCCAGGTAAGGCATATTTGAAATATGCAACACAATTTAATTAAATATGGTTCCCAAAGACATGCAAATCCTGTAATATCAACTTCATAACAGAAATTTCTTCATTCCAATGAAGATTATGTGAAGAGATTTTAGTGCTGCACAATTCAGGTGTAATTTTACAGGACTGTGAATTAGATCTGAGGGTGTGTGTGTGAAAATCACTACTTACAAGGAGTATTCAGGAACAGCATCCTTGAAGGTGGGAAGTTCACGCACATATTCATTATAAAACCATTTCACTTTGAAATGCAAGTTCATATAATCGGTGCTCTTGCATAACCGCTGATTTTCATGTTCTATAACAGATAAAATCAAATATTTAATAAAGCTTGGTTTGCCAACAATGCTGCTATGTTCCAATCTATTTTTTATTAATAGAATTTCTAAAAGGAAGAAAATAGTATATTAGATGTAAAGGTATAATGAATTGCTAAAAGCAGACCTAAAATTTTACAAAATGAAGAAATAATTATAAGTCCCACATAGAATAGGTCAAACAGTAATGCAAAATAACTTCAATGTTCTAATCCATCTTACTAAAAAATGTGAAAAGTCTGATGTAGTTACAGAGTAATAACATACTAAAATTTCTCTATTTATCTGCAAATTTTCATATTTTCACTGCTTTTAGCTTGATGCAAAGTGACAGAGAGAATTAAAATTTTAAGCATGCATAAAACATGAGTCAGGAGCTACAATCATTGATTAATTAATATTAGAGATATGAGGTGAGTAGATCACATTTCTGGCATATTTAACCCCTAAAGCATTAAAATAGCTGAAAAGGAGAGAAAATATTTCTAACTTGTGAGGCACATGATTTCTTCTTCATTCTGTAGGTTTACCTAAAATTATCTTGCACCCTTTGGCTTTTTTGATACATTTTTAGCAGGATTTCCTACTATGTGGCATTTTTTTCTCTCTTGCTCAAAAAATATAGCTTAAAACAGTTGTTAAGCTATTGTGACCTGGACATACAATGCTGAGGAATAGAGACAAATAATGTTACTGAGCATGTTTATCTATGCTATTTTTCCCTCCTTAATAATATTTGGCCAATTTTCGCTACAACTATAAACACAATGAAACCCAAAATATACCTAGCTATATCCAGGTTGAATGTGCCCTCTGAGAAATTGTGCTTGAGGTCTGTGAGTCTCCTAAGGACTTCGATTTATAGCAGAAACATCCTACACTTTACATTCTAAGCTAAATTCTTAAAACACTATCTGAAGCAATTAAATTGTTATAAACAAATTAAAGGCATCCCTGTTTTTCAAAACCTGATATGAGGGACTGAAATCCCAATAGTGAACGTAAGAGAAAACTCAACCCCAGGTCAACAGTTTCAAATTATCTGAACAAGGATTAATTCAAGACAAGTTGTACAGCAGAGAGAAAGATAGAGAGAGAGAGAGAGAGAAGGAGAGAGTGAGGGAGACCGGCAGGGAGGGAGGGAGCGGAACATAAAGACATGTACTCACATAGAAACAAGAGTAATTAATACTTCTAGGCCAAACTCCCAAACAAAATCTTAGTCAAGATGATATTTTGCTTTAGCTCCCTCCAAATTCATTTCGCTCTTTTCACCATTCAGTTTAAGCTCTCCCCTAACCTCTCTCTTCAGATGTCTACTATCCCTGTGGTCTTTAAGAGAAAACATTTACTTGATAAACTCAGGTACAAATTTAACACAATACTTCCCTGAAACCCAGACCGTTGGAGACCTTTGCTCTGGGACTGATGAATTTAGAAGGTTCAACTTATCACAAATATACACTCATCATTATATAGCTCTTGGGCTCCTCTATCACTTGGGATCTTACACTTGGCGCTGGCACAGAACAAGCCAGAATACTAAGCATTACCTCTCGTGAGTAACACCACCTGCTCTTATGATTAATGTCCTCTAAGACCCAGAGAAACATTTTGGACCATTTTTCCTCCTTCGTCCTAGAAACAAAAGGTGACAGTGTCCATCCAAATGCTACCAAGGTTTTCAGGTTGTACCACTGCCGACAAAGGGAAGATACTGCTTTAGAGTGTGGGGAGAAATTTGTGCTCTGGAAGCACTTAGGTAAGAGAAGAGGCAAACTAATTAACTTGCCAAATTCTTCCTTTGGATAGCAGAAATGCAGTAGATTATTGCATAATCAAGCATCATTAACAAGCACCCACTGCTTACTTTCCTTTGGTTCCACTGTATGCATCTGAAGATAATCATAAATCTCTGCAGTACCATTAATTAAAACAGGTGCACATAATGGTCGAGAACTATGTAAAATATTAAATAATTCATGTGATGTTTAAATTTGTGTATGTAAATTTCTATGTTACACATGAAGTCTGATACTTCTTTGCCAACTAGATGGCCATTTAATGTTAAAAGTGTCAATAGTTTTATTTTATTTTTAAAATCTAGATACATGAGGCTTAACTAAATTTTAACTGTATTCAAATGATTTACCATAGAAATTCTTTCTAATATTTATAATTTGTATTTTGTTTTCATTTAAATAAATATTTTGAGTACTTTAGAAAAAACTTTCTGAAAACTATATGTAAACTGTATCTGAGAATACAGATAGAAATCATTTTGTTTTAATTTTTGTATTTGAAAGTTTAAATTGAACCTTTGTATAAATTGTAGACTTAAATGTATATTTTGAATACAGCAACCTTTTATTTTTTAATCCTTTAAATATTAACAAGGTGTGTAAACTATGATTTGGTAGAAAAAGAAAATACATAGGTAGAATTTAGAAAAAGTAAAGGCTGAAAAGAAAAAAGAGAGAAAACATTTCAAAGTGAAGGTGTGCCTTAATTTTAAAAACAGAAAATAGTGAAAACAAGCAGATATCATGTGACTTAGGAAAGGTATTGTTTGGCACCACATTAAGCCAAATGTAAAATATTTGAAAATTTTTATTATAAGAACAAATTAGTGATTTTGCTAAAATAAAGGTGAGAAAGTATATTTTCTGAAAAAAAGACACTGATTTATGCATACATTTACTTAAAAACAAAAATATTACCAATCTAAGCATAACACTCAAATATGCATATTGATAATTACATTTTAACTTTTGCATTTTTCCAGCTTTTAGCATCTTAAAATATAACTGCTATTACATACAATTTTTATCATGTTGATATGAAGGGTTTTTTTTAGGTAGGAAGTTAGGATATGTTTTATTTAACAGTTCATTAGTTAGATTTATAAAATATAACTATTTAGGTCTATGGTATGTGGACTTTCATCTATGCTCTTGCCTCTGCAAATGTTAGGAATGAGCCTGAATTAATGTGTTATTTTTTCCAAGAGTATTTGCACATGAACAGATGCTAAAGAAAAAGGCAACTCAGTTTCATTAACTAACAAAAAATGTTTACTGGGGGAGTATCTTGCCCTAGTTTGCATGTGAGGCATTGAAAATATAAATATGGATACATTGATCTGAAGTGGATGGAGCTTAGGGAGGAAAGGGTGACATGTTAACTTTCAATTCAATACAATATGGCAAGTGCCATGATTGTCGACAGGTACAGGATGTTGTGGTCTCTTGGAGGAGATGAATTTAGCTCTACTTTGTGCTTTAAGTGAACAAGTTAATAATGAAATGATCTGCTGATAGTGGTATGTAGTGGGAGAGAGGAATTTATATCAAAAGAAACATTACATAAAACAAGACATTTTTTCTTACTTAAATAGGATCCTATTTAAGATGTGTGCATGTCTGTGAAATTATGTAACTATGTTTCCAATTAAAACCCTGAGCTTTTTCCTTTCTCTCTATTCATGTTTTTAAATATTTTGGCGGTAAGTTTGAGTGAATGTTGAATTTATGCCGTGCCATTAAAAAAAGAAAAGTTTCCCAATCCCTGTCCCTTGCAATGCAGTAGGCTCTATACTTTGGAAAGCAGGTAAAAGCCAGCAGTAGGCCGCATTCTGGTCAGTTTTTCAGACAAGACCTTCAGTTTATTCGCTTAATCCATCTGTACTTCAGTTCTCCATAACTGTAGAAGTTGTTTCTTCCTCCTTATTTGGCTGCTCTGCTCAGAACTTACAGATCTTCTCCAATTCATCCTTCTGGACTCTGCAAACTCCTTACATTCCTAGTCACTTCATTCCTGTTGTTCCCACAAAAGAAACACTTCTGTCTACTTTACTGCAGCCACACATAGGCAGACCACTTCCTCACTTCACAAGTCTTCCTGTTGAGGATGGAAATGGGCAAGGAGATAGGAAAGATACCTTAATCTTTCTAAAGAATTAAAACTGGTTTTACTCTTATCTAGAGACTACTCATTCTAGTTCCTAAGAGTGTACCTGCTATGATAACTCTTTCAGTATCAGGGTTTTATCAGCCTCTTTGCTGGGAAAAAATATTAGAAAAATTACTAATCATTTTCTCCTTACAAAGTTGCTTCTAAACCCATGGGAATTAATCTTTATCCCTTTATGCTGTTTCTCTCATGCACTATCAGCTGATATTTATTGTTCTCTGTGGACAGAAACAGGGGAGATCAGTATCTGTTTGCCCATTCTGCCAGTTCAACAAAAGAGTAACTGGGTTCTTTCATTATGCACTTTAACCGATATAATAAAAGATTTTCAATATATTGAGTTAATTGGTGATATAGGTCGATCTCAGGGACAGTACAAACAAAAATGAAAAGAAATGATATGATTCTATATAATGAGATCTACCTGTGATGTTTGCCCCAAGTGGCAAATACTAAATACAAGATTTCGTTTGTTTGTTTGTTTGCAGTGACTTGTAATACAGAAATCATCAAGAATCCCAGTATTTGGGGCAGGTTTAACTAACTGGTTATCAGACTATGTCCTTTTCCTCTCAGGCACACAACCAGACTACATTTTCTAGATTTCCTTGCTGTATGATTGAATCTGGGGCTCTGCTACATCACAACAAGATTTTCCAAGCTTAAGACCCACTTATTAATTACCCACCATAGTGCTCCGCTTTCTAATTTCTTGCCTCTTTCTTCTTGTATACATACATGTAGATGTATATACACCCATATACATTGAGGCTGTCTCCTTGCCTTGTTGGAACTGTATCAGTGTAACTCTAGCTGACTCCACTGTGAATTGATGAACCACTGCACAGAAAACCAGTTAATCAAATTTGTTAAGTTCATGTCGAGATAAAAGTATATAGGCTTTGAATGGGGAGTAATCATAGAAGTAAACTACATAGGCTTTGTGGATAGTCTAATAAATATTTTACTTTCCTGTCATCCTTGTTTCATATTCGTGGTCTCTCAGTTACATTCTGGGTACTTAATGACTCTCAAATGATTCTATAAAAAGTGAGCTGTTGTTGTTCCGAAATCCAAGTGCCTGTTTTTCTTATGTGTTCATATATTCCCTCCATAATGGGTACTCACATATCATACAAGAGATATTTAAAATAAACTACAATTATATCCTAACTAATGCCCACCAAATAATCAATGTAAGATATCGTCATATCAAATTCAAAAATATACTTCAAATTACCTTAATTTCTACTCAAATTATCTTCTGCTTAGTGGTAGACTGCGTCGACAAAATGGCATCAATCTCATATGATATGAATGACTCTCAGAATTTATTTAGCCATCAATCCTACATTTTTAATTTTGGCAACAAAGATTTCACTAGCTCATTACATTTACAAGATAAAACATTTAATTAGTTTTCCAAGCTGCAGTATACTTTTGTACAAAATTTAATCTTTGAATTTCAATGAGAAATATGAATATTTTACTACCAGAATAAAAATGGTTCATTAAAACTGTACAAGGAAAAAGCTTGGCAATTTGGAAGAATGTGACTATTTTCCTTTAAATGGTGCTTACCAGCATTCACTTGAAAATAATGTATCTTCTTCAGAAAGTGTTTATTCATGGATTTTTTTTCTGTGTAATGCAGAAATGTACAATTATGTTTTGGTTTACACAATAGGAATGGCATATTCTTGACCCATTCTCATGCCAAAGGAAAATTTGCTGCTATCATCGGAGTGTCATTTTTCAGTCCTTACTTTGTGACATCATTTTATTGCATAAACACTGCTTTACCGTATACATATGATTTCATTAAGACTATTTTAATCATCCCTCCCCCTGCCTGCTCTAGCTCTAATAGGTGGTAACATAAACGGTCTGGAAACAACATGAAATAAAAAACCTGTATTAGGATTCAGTATGCACGATGTTTTACTAGCTATTGCGTGCTCACAAACAAAAAATTTTATCACCAAGAAACTTTGTTCTAAACTATGACAGACTATTATAGATACAAAACACACATAGGCATTTCCAAGGTAATTATAACTTCATATTAACAATATTTAGATCATGGGTTCTTTTTTGTATGCTAAGAATGGTAAGCCATGTAATTAGAAGTTAAAAAAATAAGGTAGGATGTGTTACCATTTTCCATTTTAGAGAAGGTTATAAAGATCTTATAATGTTGGGAGATCTTTGGAGGCAAATCATCATCAAAATCCTGGCTGCCAAAAGTAAGCTATAGTGTTAACAAGGTTAAAGGTTAGAGTAATAAAAATGAAAAAAATAAATGACTACACATAATATGTCAGAAAAAATCATCTAGACCAATGTGAATTCTCTAGAGAGGAAAATAGGCAAAATGGAAAGATTAGTCACAATTGTAAATTATAGTAATCAAATTTCTTTTCTCTCTCTCTTTTTTTTTCTTTTTTTTTTTAAGATGGATTCTTGCTCTGTTGTCCAGGCTGGAGTACAGCAGCACAATCTCAGCTCATGGCAACTTCCACCTCCTGAGTTCAAGCAATCATCCTACCTCAGCCTACCAAGTAATTGAGATTACAGGTGAGTGTCACCACACCTGGCTAACTTTTGTATTTCTTTTTTTTTTGAGACGGAGTCTGGCTCTGTCGCCCAGGCTGGAGTGCAGTGGCCGGATCTCAGCTCACTGAAAGCCCCGCCTCCCGGGTTTACGCCATTCTCCTGCCTCAGCCTCCCGAGTAGCTGGGATTACAGGCGCCCACCACCTTGCCAGGCTCATTTTTTGTATTTTTTAGTAGAGACGGGGTTTCACTGTGTTAGCCAGGATGGTCTCGATCTCCTGACCTCGTGATCCGCCTGTCTCGGCCTCCCAAAGTGCTAGGATTACAGGCTTGAGCCACCGTGCCCGGCCTTGTATTTCTAGTAGAGATGGTGTTCCATCATGTTGGCCAGGCTGGTCCCAAACTCCCGACCTCAAGTAATCCACCCACCTTAGCCTCCCAAAGTGCTGGGATTACAGGTGTGAGCCACTGTGCCCAGTCATTATAATAATAAACTTTCTTAAGAATCAATGACTTTGGAGGAAAAAATATAGTCAATTTTTGTAGGGTAAGAAAAAAGATATAGAAGTTTCTTTCATGACACATTTCTGATATCAAATCTTAGCAAAATACCAGGAAAAAAGGCAAAGAAAATTAATGAAATATTGCCTTACTTTATGACCACTGAAACTCATGCCAGAGGAAGTTTCATTCTTGAGAGGAGTAGCAGTTGGTAGTTTTGCTCATAGTTACAAACAATTCCTCAGCAGAAACCCGGAATGAATCCAGGATCCCTGGGTTCATTAAACCAGGAGTGATGTGAGGTTGGATATACCTCATAGATACACTCTCTGATTGATCTACTTAGAATTCTGGCCTAGATCTATGAGGTATGTTCTGATTGGACATTCCTCTTAGATATACTCTCTGATTGACCTACTTGAATTCTGGCTTATATCTAGTTCTGGTCTGGATCTAAAGCTATACTGGTATGTTTAGAGGAAGAGTCACTCCACGATACGACTTGGAAGAATGCTGCATGACTCGTCCGAGCCACAGACCTGAAAAATTAGGAAGCAGTATAAAGGTAGATCCACATAATCTGATGTTGGAAATAGAGACGGATAGTTATGAAGAAAAACAGTGGGATGGAAAGGGAAAAGGTATTTTTAAAAAAGAGACAGTCAACAGGCTGGATCATGATAAAAGATAGGCATCCAAAGAAGCTCTTGGCATTAATTGACAAATCATTGACCAAGTGTATTTAAAAAGTAAGTTTCACTTACTTTGCATATTGACCCATAATCCTAGAAATAAATACAGTACAAAATGTATCTGTGAGAATTAGAACTGAGGACTAAAATGTGGATTTCATTCCTTTATACAACATATATTTATTGACTATTCTACTATGAAGCAGGTACTATTTTCATTTTTCTTTTTTCCTTTTTTCTTTCTTTCTTTTTTTTTTTTTTTTTTTTTTTTTTTTTTTTTTTTTTTTTTTTTGAGACGAAGTCTCACTCTGTTGCCTTGACTGGAGTGCAGTGGCATGATCTTGGCTCACTGCAGCCTCTACCTCCCAGGAGTTCAAGCAATTCTCCTGCCTCCGTCTCTGGAGAAGCTAGGATTACAAGCGCCCACCACCAAGCCCAGATATTTTGTGTGTGTGTGTGTGTGTGTGTGTGTTTTAAGAGAGACAGGGTTTCACCATGTTGGCCAGGCTGGTCTCGAACTCCTAACCTCAGGTGATCTGCCCACTTCAGCCTCCCAAAATGCTGGGATTACAGGCATGAGCCACCATGCCTGGCCATCAGGTAATATTTTCTATACAGGAACTACATCAAAGAAAGAGACACCATGTCCCTGCCATCATGGAGCTTATAGTGCGAAGTGGCAGACAATAAATGACATTCAATATAATGTGAAGTATAATGTGAGGTATGTGTTCTGGAAAGAAAATATATATATGAGGAAAGGGAGGAAGTGGATCTAGAGTCCCTTTTTTGATAGGGTGCTCATGGAAGGTGGCTCATGAGATGACAAGAGAGCAGAACTGAATGAAGTCAAGAAGCAAACCACAAAAAGCTCTTGTGGAAGAGCATTCCTGGTGGAGAATACAGTGAAGTGGCCCTCAAGCAAAAAAGTGTGCTTGACAAGCTCAAAGAGATGCAAGCAGGCCAGTGTGACTGAAGCAAAGTGAGTTCGGGGAGTGTTGAGATCTGGGTTCAGAGAGAAAACCGAACTAAGTCACATAGGATCTTGTAACCCATGACTGAGACATTTTCCTCTAAGAGTTATGGAACAAAACTGCATGATTTTGGTCTGATTTACATTTGTAAAATATAACTTCGGTTGCTATCTGGTGAATAGATGACAGGGATGAGAAAGTGGAGGCAGAAGGATATGCAGAAGGCTACTGCAGTAGAACAAGCGACTTGGACACTTGGGTGGTAGCAGTGATGACTGTGGTGGAAGTGGTGAGGCATGAAGTCTAATCTTGGTTCTGTGTCTTTCCACTACACAGCCTTACCTCTCACCTCTTTCCTTCCTAAATAACCTGAGACCAAAAATGGTAACTTATTGAAATTTTGTATCCCTGCACAACCTTGTTGCTTAGAACCATAAATGGATGAATAGTAGAATAGATAAATGGATAAAAGAATGTAAAGACTGCATGCAGTTTCTTTGCCATTTCCCTTTCTTCATTTTCTTCTGGATCTTACTGGGAATGGAGTGGATCATCAATCAGACTAATCAACATTGGACTTGGCCTACAACTTTGCTGGTGTATAGCTTCCAATGGGGAAGAGGCACTGCTGCATCTTACTCATTTTTATTTTCTGTATTAAAATAAAAGGCCCTGAATGTGTCAGTAAATTTTGTTGCTAAGAATTGTTGATAAAACAAAAACAATTTCATCCATAACAGTTCAAAATAACTACTCATAAATAATCAGTTTCAAGTATGTCTCAGAATCTTATAACTTTTATTATAAAATCATTACTTACAGTTTTTTATTAAAAGACTCAAATCTTTGTGGATTTTACCTCTTGAAATTTATGGTACATTTTCTCATTACTTATTGAAATGTAACCTGTAATTGAGATCTTTCTGGGGGAGGGGAGGAAATTGATTTCTATCAATTATTTACAGCATACAAAAACAAACAGTAGGAATTTCTCTTTTTGGTAGATTTCAACTAAGCTATTTTTTCCTTAGCTTTTCTGAGTTTGCCTTCACTTCCTTATTATTTACCAAGGAGATGGGCCCAACTGATAGGTCATGAAGATAAAGTGAAAACATGTTCACTTAGTTTATATTTTGACAGGAATTAAAACATCCTAAATATTGGATTAATTTAAAATTTATTATTGGTGGGAATAGTTATTTACTTACTTTATTGATAATATATTTCTTTAGTAAGTCTAAGTTTCCTTTCTCTGTATGCCTATTTTAGTTCTGACATGTTCAATTTCAGCTCATGGTTTTAAAATAACATCTGGATAGGAGTTCCTAATGTATCACGTCTCAGTTTTACACTGAAAACGCATAAGTGGACACAGAAAATCATGAATACTTACACACTCACTAAAATGTAAAACTGATCAATAACCATGGCTAGAACCTAGGGGAAATTTTCAAAACAACTGGATCTATAAAACTGCAATACAATGACCCACTCAGATGTGTTTGAGCACCTAAGAGCATGTCTCACATTACAATCCTGACTTTTGCTGTTCATCTCTTCCTCACCTCCAGTTGCTTGCTAGGTATGAATGAGAAAACTGTGTAGCTAATCATCAGCTTCCTAGATGCTGTTTTTTTGTTTTGTTTTGTTTTGTTTTTCAGGGAAGCTAGAGTTCTGATTCGTAATCCTTCCCAACCCTGCAACAAATAATTTAATGTATGAAAGGTATGGAAGACCACTTCCAGAAGATAACTAGCCAGGAAGTGTGTGAGCGTGCATGTGTGTGTATGTACTGTGTGTGTGTATGTGTGTGTATGTTCTGTGAATATGTGTGTTTCTGTTGGTAAAAGGTATGGAAAAAGGTGAGAGGGAGACAAAGAAATGCCAGCGGCATTTTGCATTGTAGGGAGAGTGTTTCTCACAATTAAAATAACCTTAACATCCTATGCAATGGCAGAGACAGAAAATAAATAATGTGAAGAAAACAGGGCCAGGTGTGGTGGCTCACGCCTGTAATCCCAGCACTTTGGGAAGCTGAGGTAGACAGGGTGAAACCCCGTCTCTACTAAAAATGCAAAAATTAGCTGGGCATGGTGGTGCGCACCTGTAATCCCAGCTACTCGGGAGGCTGAGGCAGGAGAATCGCTTGAACCCGGGAGGTGGAGGTTGCAGTGAGCTGTGATCCCACCACTGCACTCCAGCCTGGTGACAGAGTGAAATTTTGTCTCAAAAAAAAAAAAAAAAAAGAAAGAAAAAAAGAAAATAGGATAATTCTCATGAAAAGAAATTAAAAACAAAGAAAAATTGCATCATCTGGATTATTTAGAGCAGGAGTTCACAAACTTCAGTCTGAGCTTGTTAAAATGCAGATTCCTGACTCCTACTCTCAGAGATTCGGTAAGTCTGGAATAAGCATTCAGGTGAGTATAAGAATTCAGATGAATATAATGCAGGTGACCGGGGTGGCATATGTTGATTGACACTGTCACCAAGGTTAAGACAGATCTCTGAAAAAGCAGCTGAAGAGCAGAAGATAAATTTAATTTAAAAGTGGCAAAAGTGGGGCGACAGAGCTAGACTCCGTCTCAAAAAAAAAAGGTGGGAAAAGTGGTAAGATGATGTCTTATTTTCTACGAAATAAGAAAACAAAGCTACAAGAAGAAAAGACACTTAGAGAATAAGATGACAAATTATGACAGAGTTGCAGCTCTAGTATTCACTATACTAAAAAATTAATATTCACTGTAAAATTTAAATTGGATAATGTTAAAAACTACCTAAATGTTTAGAGTGCTTCTGACAAATAGTTAAATTTTCTTAATATTCAAATGATTTTTATAAATTAATAATAATTAATAAACTAGTTCATTACAAAGTTAGAGGATAAGAAATTCTCATTTACAATGGCCTTTAGACATGTGAAAAATGTATAACTATGTTCATATTTAAAGAAATGACAATTTAATGAGATATTTGTCAGACTGAAAAATAGTAAAATATACACTGCTTTTCTCATTAGGGAAAAATTGGTAATATATATCAAAATTTTAAATGAGCAAGAGACTTTAAGATGGGTAAACTAGAGGTACCTGGCACTTGCCTCCTCCACACAGAGGGACCTAAACACCAAGTAGGTAACCACATGTGGAATACAGCATCTGGGAATTCAGCAGAGAAGAGACAGAGAACCTCTGAGCGAGGAAGGAGAGAGAAGTGAAGTAGCTGGCCCCTCAGGATCAGCTCAGAGCCAGAAGGAACTTCCCATTGTGGGAAAAAGGTGAATAAAAGATCCCCAGTGGTTGAAATTCCCACTGCCCACTCCTACAGTCCTAATACAGGAGAACCCTTTTGCTCTCACAGGCCCTGAGACTGGAATAGGAGCTGCTGCGAGTTCACTTGATAGGATTAATTCAAAGAAGGAGTTCACGCTGGGTCCTGTAACCCCTCCAAGATCCAAACAGCAGCAATACTGCGCTATATTTAGAGCCCAACCCTCACTAGACTACACTGTGCCCTGAGAGCTAAAAGCTCCTCCATCTACATCACTGAAGCTCTGTTGATATCCCCCTATGTCCTTCCTGAGGAGGACTGCAGTATCATGACACTAACTGGACCCAGCAGTGCAGCTGAGTTTCCACTACTCTAGCCCATGCAGTGCCTTACACCCCAGGGCACATGTGGTACAGCACACCAGAGAGGCTGCCACAAGAAAAACTGAGCCAAAGTGTATATTCCCCAGGGCTTGAGAGCCACCTGCCTAGGGCCACTGCCATGGAGAGCAATCCTGCCCCCAACAGGAGCAATACTGCCACGCACCTACAAGTGCCTTCAAGGGCCTTGGTTATCGGCCCGTCCACATGCCATCCTGGGACCTGAAGACAGACTTGTCCCGCACATCATCACCGCTGCCGAACCCACACAGGTCAACTGGAGGCCTGGGGACTGGTCCATCCTGCCTGCCACTGCTGGCATCCTCATGCACCATCGGGGACAGGATAGGGCTGCTCTACCCACCACAGATGCAGCAACTCTTCATGTCCTCTGGATTCTAAGGATTGATGTTTCCTGCCTGCCACCACTGGTGCTTGCACACACCATGCAGGGACCCAAAGACAGGCCCATCCCTGCCCCATAAACCACCCAAAACCTAAGCAGCTGCAGCACTGTGCTATTTTGAGAGCTCAGCCTCACCAGACTATATTGTGCCCTGAAAGCCACTGCTGCTGCAACCAGTACCTGCATGTATCATCCTGGACCCTGGGGACTGATCCAACCCACCTGTCCACTGTGGGTATATACACACACACACCTTTTAAGATCCTGATCAGCTCACCCTGACCCCCACTACTGTAGCATGTGCATGTCATCCAGGAGCATTAGGAAAGGCCAATTCCTTTCTTGCAGTCTGCACCCAAGTGTGTTTCTCAGTGGCCAGGGACTGGCCTGCCCAGTCCTGCACTGCCACTACTGGCTCCAGCATGCACCATTCATGGGCCTGAGGGTTGACCCACCACTGCCACTGCCACTGCCAATGTTATGCATACAGACGCCACCACCACTGGCACCTGAGGACCAGCATGCCTAGCATCCCATCCCCAGCAATGCATTGCCATAGCCTCCACTAGTAACTGCAGCTTAAACCACAGAGGAACTCCAATACATTAATGATACTGATTACAGCCAACAGAATGATACAGAGAACACACTACTGCACCCTGCCAAAAACAAAGCCAAAGCATCCTACCCAACCAATACTATAGTTACATAGGTTTTGCGAGCCAAGCCCTCATGAGAATACATTGTACGCTGAGACCCTAAAGCTGCTGCATCTACAGATGCCTGAAGCCCTGCTGACATCCCCCTCTGCTGCTAATCTGATTTCCTTACACGCGACTATAGAAAAAAGCATTTCCATATAAAAGCTAATTCATAAAATCAGAAAAAGTGACTGTTACATCAGATGTGCAAATAGTAAATGCAAGAACCCAAGAAATAAGAGAAAGCAAGAAAATATGACACCTGCAAAGCAACACAATAATTCTCTAGTAACAGATTTCATAGCAAAGGAAATATATGAAATACTTAAAATTTAATTTAAAATGGTAATATTAAAGAAACGCAGTGCCAGAGAACACAGATAACAACATGAATAAACTAGAAAAACAATTCATAATCTGAATAGGAAATTCAACAAGGAGATAAATCATGGAACTAAATATTTAATGAATGAAAAAACATGATTGAGAACTTCAACAATAGATAAGGTCAAGCAGAACAAAGAACTTATCAACCTGAAGACAGGTCTTTTGAGATAACCCAGTCACACAAAATTAAAAAAAAAAAAAAAAGAGAGTAGAAAAATAATTAACAAAGCCTATGTAACACATGAAACATTATAAAGTGACAAAATATTCAAAACTTCAGTGTCCCAGAGGGTGAGGAGAAAGCCAATGGAATAAAGAAATATTATATTTTAAAATATAATTGCTTAAATAATAAAGACCACAGCAGAGCTAAATGAAGAGTTCTCAAGTCTTATAATAAATGTGGACATTCAAATACAGGAAGCTCACAGATCTTCCAACAGATTCAATCCAAAAGTTTCCTCCAAGAAATGTTATCATCAAACTGCCAAAAGTCAAATACAAGGAAATAATTCTACAAACAGTAAGGAAAAAGTCAACTCACATATAAGGGAGCCTCCATTAAAACCAACAGTGGCTTCTCAGTGGAAAGCTTTCAGGCCGGGAGAGAATAGGATGAAATATCCCAAGTGCGAAAGAAAAACGAACAAACAACAACAACAAAAACTGCCAGTGAAGAATACTATACCCAGCAAAGCTACTATTCAAAACTGAAATGCAAGTAAATTCTTTCCCAAACAAAAACAGAAGGAATTCATCACCACTACACAGGCCTTACAAGACATGCTTAAGGAATCCCTCCATTTGGAAGTGCAAAGATGATATCTACCATAATGAAAACAAAAAAAGTATAATATTTACTAGTTGAGGGCAAACAGAAAAAAAAAATTAAAAGGAACCCAACATTATCACTATGAAAACCCACCAAATTGTAAAGGCAAACAACAAAAGATGGATAAGGAAAAATGGATATATGAAACAATCAGAAAACAATTAACAGAATGACAGGAGTAAGTCATCATCTAACAATAATACCTGGAATGCAAACTGTTTTAAATTTCCAATTAAAAGATGTAGACAGGTTAAATGGATTTAAAAAATCTGACTGCATGCTGCTTAAAGAAATTTATTTCACCTGTAAAGATACATATAGACTGAATGTGAAGGAATTAAAAAAATTATTCCACAAAAATGAAAATCAAAAGCATACAGGAATAGCTAATAGCAGACAAAAGAGACTTTACATCAAAAACACAAAAAGAGGAAAAGAACATTATACAATAATCAAGGGATCAATTTAGCCAGATGATATATCCATCATAAATATATATGCACTCAATATCAAAGCACCCAGATATATAAAGCAAACATTCTTAGAACTAAAGAGAGGGAGACCCCCACAAAATAACAGTCGGGGATTTCAATACCCCCACTTTCAGCACCAGACAGCATATATATTCAAGTATTTATAGCCAATTGAATTTTTACAAAGGCACTGCAAATATACCTTGGGGAACAGATACCCTCTTCAACAATGGTGCCAGGAGAGCTGAATATCCCTATGTGGAAGAATAAAACCAAACCCCTGTCTCTCACTATATACAAAAATAAACTCAAAATATATTAAAGACTTAAACATCAGAACTGACACTACAAAAACACAGAGTGAACACTTAAGAACACTGGTCTAGGCAACTATGTTATGACTAAGACCTCAAAACCACAGGCAACAAAAGAAAAACCAGACAAATAAGACTGATATAGTTTGCCTACTTGTCCCCTCCAAATCTTGTGTTGAAATTTGATCCCTAATGTTGTAGGGCCTAATAGGAGGTATTTGGGTCATGGCGGTGGATCTCTCTCTCACTAATGGCTTGGTGTCCTTCTTGTGTGATTGAGGGAACTCTCACTTTTAGATCCCATAAAATATAATTGTTAAAATGTATCTGGCACCTCCCTTCCCTCTCTCTTTTCTCCTCTCTTGTCATGTGATGCCTGGTCTCCTTCTTCTTCTGCTATGAGTGGAAGCTTCCTGAAGTCCTCACCAGAAGCAGATACTGGCACCATGCTTCTTGTACAGCCTGAAGAAATGTAAGTCAAAAAGTCATAAATTACCCAGCCTCAGGTATTCCTTATACCAATGAAAATGGCCTAAGACCAGGACTATATTAAACTGAGAACCTTCTGCACAGCAAAAGAAACAATCAACAGAGTGAAGAGACAACCAATAGAAAGGGAGAAAATATTTGCAAACTATTCATCTGACAAGGAAATAATATCCAGAATATACAAGGAACTCAAACAAGTAAACAGCAAAACAAAACAAACAAACACAACAAACAATTACATTAAGAAGCAGGCAAGGGACATGAATAATTTCTCAAAAAATGGCATACAAATGTCCAACTGGTATATGAAAAAATGCTTAACATCACTAATCATCAGGGCGATGCAAATCAAAGCCACAATGACATATTATCTCACTTCAGTTAGAATGGCTATTATCAGAAGGAAAAAAATAACAGATGCTGGTGAGGCCGCAGAGAAAAGAGAACTCTTACACTTTTCATAGGAATGTAAATTAGTATAGCCATTATGGAAAACAGTATGAAGATTTATCATAGAAACTAAAAATAAGACTACCATATGTTCTGGCAATTCCACTACTGAGTATTTACCACCCCTCCCAAAAAAAGCAAATCAACAAATCAATGTATAAAAGAAATACCTGCACCCCCATGTTTGTTGTAGCAGTATTAACAATAGCTAAGATAAGTTTCCATCAATGGATGGATGGATTAAAAAATGCAGTATACCCAATGGAATATTATTTGGCCATAAAAATAATGACATTATGTCTTTTGCAGAAATCCAGACACAGAAGATAAATATCACATGTTCTCATTAAAAAAGGTGTACACATAGACGTAGACAGTGGATTGATAGATTAGAGACTTAGAAGGGTGACAAGGTAGGAACACAGGGGTATAGATATGTTCACTGAAAGATATAGAGAAGTATGTTTATAGCAGCACTATTCATAAGAGCCTAAAATCAGAAACTATCCTTCTTTGTCAGTTTGGGCTTCTATAACAAAATATCATAAACTGCATAGCTTATAAACAACAGAAATTTATGTCTCATAGTTCTGGTGGCTGGGAAGTCCAAAATTAAGGCACTGTCAAATTTGGTATCTAGTGAGGGCCCACTTCCTGGTTCATAGATGCTGCCTCCTTGCTGTGTCCCCATACAGTGGAATGGGCAAGGTCACTCACCCCATTCATGTGGGCTGCACGCTCATGACCTAATCACCTTCCTAATAGAAGGCACAACTCTTAATACCATCACATTGGTGATTAGGCTTCAACAAATAAATTTTGTGACACAAACGTTTAGACCATACTACTATCCACATATACCTCACCAGTAAAATGCACAGCATTGTATTTGTACACCAAAATATAATACAGCAATGGCAATTAACACAGTGTAAAAATTTCACACAAGAAATAACATTGAATAAAATAAATTCAGCACAAAAGATAATGTACTCTATGATTTAATGTAAATGAAGTTTCAGAATAGGTGAAAACTATTCTATGATGTTAGAAGTGAAGGTAGTGAGCACCTCTATGAGAGGAATTGGGCAATGACAGGAAAGGGGCATGAAGTGGGCTTCTGTGGTTCTGTTACTGTTAAGTTCAGTGTGTAAAAATGTATCCAACTATACACCTATGGTGTGCAGACTTTATGTGTGCTATAGTTCAATAGAAAG
Organism: Colobus angolensis palliatus; assembly: GCF_000951035.1. Taxonomy (NCBI): domain Eukaryota; kingdom Metazoa; phylum Chordata; class Mammalia; order Primates; family Cercopithecidae; genus Colobus; species Colobus angolensis. Next base: position 9,819,240 of record NW_012121598.1, on the reverse strand, counting down.
TTTTCTTAGTAAAAATAAACTCATCCTTTAGGCAATGGTTGGTGATTCAATGTACTTCATATAATTAAAGAATTATGAACATAGAAGTGACATGAAGTCAATTGCACTATGTCCAGGTAAACACTTACCAAAACAGACATAATGTGAAAGACACAAGCACCTTGGTATATTTTCCCTACTTAAAACTTACTATCACTCAAGACCAGCCTCACCAACATGGAGAAACCCTGTCTCTACTAAAAATACAAAATTAGCTGGGCATGGTGGTGCATGCCTGTAATCCCAGATACTCAGGAGGCTGAGGCAGGAGAATCACTTGAACCTGGGAGATGGAGGTTGCAGTGAGCTGAAATCACACCATTGCACTCCAGTCTGGACAACAAGAATGAAACTCCGTCTCCAAAACAAAACAAAAAAACAAAAAACCTTACTTATAATTAGAATTCTTACCTGGAAGTTAAAAATGCCAAATATTTTGTATCTTTTAATTATGTTTTAAATACTACATTTATATAATCAATTCTTTGTTTGTATACATACATCTATTTTTCATTGTGTCAGTTAACAAATTTTACTTCTTAGGTTAAATTTTAGACAAGTAGAATAGATGTATACAGAGAACTATTTGAACACAAACTTTTATTCTTTTTCTTTCTTTTTCTATTTATTCATACATTTTTTACAAGTTAAGTATTTTTATTATCACTATTTTGCAGATGAGAAAACATGACTTGTCAAAAATTACAGAATTATGAAGTGTTAAAGGCACGATTCAAGTCCAGGCTGTTTGTATCCAAATCACATATTGTTAAATACTATCTTATTTTACTTCTCTATGCTCACTGTTGCTATTTTATATGTTCAATATGTCTTTCATGTTTAAATGAATTAACCCACTTCCATATGCCTTCCTCCTCCATATTCCACTGAAAATTATCTGAATAAGTTTTATATTACATTTTAATGTAATTCAATTCAACAAGTATTTTTAATTGCTTATCATATGAAAATCATTGTTCTATGTGCTATGGGAATAAAAAGATTCCTAGGACATGATCTCTTCCTTTAAATAAAAGTGTGTAGAAAGACTAATATTTCTTTTGAATAAGATGGATGCACTGGAGGACAGACTTGACAGAATAAGGGAGCCAGAGGACATGGGCTTTAGTGTTGGCTCTGCCATTACTGGCCTTGTCACCAAAGGCAAACCATTTTGCACCTTGAAGACTCAGTTTCCTCATATGATAAGTAGGACTATAACTTTACATGTATTTCAGTTTTTTTTTAAATCAAATGATGTAACATGTATAAATGTCTCATCAACAAAATGCACTGTATAAATGGCAGTCTTCTAAATAGGGCTAACACTCCTACTACAAGAAGTTTCTTGTAGTACATTTTTCATTGTAAAAAAGTGTAGTTTTAAAACTGAATGATAAGATGTGAAGAAGGGATCCAGTTTCGGCTGTCTGCATATAGCTAGCCAGTTTTCCCAACACCATTTATTAAATAGGGAATCCTTTCCCCATTGCTTGTTTTTGTCAGGTTTGTCAAAGATCAGATGGTTGTAGATGTGTGGTGTTATTTCTGGGGCCTCTGTTCTGTTCCATTGGTCTATATGTTTTGGTACCAGTACCATGCTGTTTTGGTTACTGTAGCCTTGTAGTATAGTTTGAAGTCAGGTATCAAGCATGATGCCTCCAGCTTTGTTCTTTTTGCTTAGAATTGTCCTGGTTATGCAGGATCTTTTTGGTTCCATATGATATTTAAAGCAGTTTTTTCCAATTCTGTGAAGAAAGTCATTGATAGCTTGATGGGATAACATTGAATCTATAAATTACTTTGGGCAGTATGGCCATTTTCATGATATTGATTCTTCGTAACCATGAGCATGGAATGCTCTTCCATTTGTTCGTGTCCTCTCTTATTTCCTTGAGCAGTAGTTTGTAGTTCTCCTTGAAGAGGTCCTTCACTTCCCTTGTAAGTTGTATTCCTTGGTATTTTATTCTCTTTGTAGCAATTGTGAATGGGAGTTCACTTATGATTTGGCTCTCTGTTTGTCTGTTATTGGTATATAGGAATGCTCGTGATTTTTGCACATTGATTTTGTATCCTGAGACTTTGATAAAGTTGCTTATTAGCTTAAGGAGATTTGGGGCTGAGATGATGGGGTTTTCTATATATGCAATCATGTCATCTGCAAACAGAGACAATTTGACATCCTCTTTTCCTAATTGAATACCCTTTATTTCTTTCTCTTGCCTGATTGACCTGCCCAGATCTTTCAACACTATGTTGAATGGGAGCGTTGAGAGAGGGCATCCTTGTCTTCTGCCAGTTTTCAAAGGGAATGCTTCCAGTTTTTGCCCATTTAGTATGATATTGGCTGTGGGTTTGTCATAAATAGTTCTTATTATTTTGAGATACGTTCCATCAATACCTAGTTTATTGAGAGTTTTTAGCACGAAGGGCTGTTGAATTTTGTTGAAGACCTTTCCTGCATCTATTGAGATAATCATGTGATTTTTTTTCATTGGTTCTGTTTATGTAATGGATTACATTTATTTATTTGCATATGTTGAACTAGCCTTGCACATCAGGGATGAACCTGACTTGATCGTGGTGGATAAGCTTTTTGATGTGCTGCTGGATTCGCTTTGCCAGTATTTTATTGAGGATTTTCACATTGATGTTCATCAGGGATAATGTCCTGAAATTTTGTGTGTGTGACTCTGCCAGGTTTTGGTATCAGGATGATGCTGGCCTAATGAATTGAATTGGGGAGGATTTCCTCTTTTTCTATTGTTTGGAATAGTTTCAGAAGGAACAGTACCAGCTCCTATTTGTACCACTGGTAGAATTTGGCTGTGAATCTGTCTGGTCCTGGAATTTTTTTGGTTGGTAGGCTGTTAACTGCTGCCTCAATTTCAGAACTTAAAAACTGGCTAGCCATATGCAGAAAGATGAAACTAGATGCCTTCCTCACACATTATACAAAAATTAACTCAAGATGGATTAAAGACTTAAATGTAAGACCTAAAACCATCAAAACCCTAGAAGTAAACCTAGGCAATACCATTCAGGACATAGGCATGGGCAAAGATGTCATGACTAAAGCACCAAAAGAAATTGCAACAAAAGCCAAAATTGACAAATGGGATCTAATTAAACTAAAGAGCTTCTGCACAGCAAAAGAAACTATCATCAGAGTGAACAGGCAACCTACAGAATTTTTGCAACTTATCCATCTGACAAAGGGCTAATATTCAGAATCAACAAAGAACTTACACCAATTTACAAGAAAAAACAAACAAACAAACAAACAACCTCTTCAAAAAGTAGGCAAAAGATATGAGCAAACACTTCTCAAAAGAAGACATTTATGCAGCCAACAAGCACATGAAAGAAAGCTTATAATCACTGTTCATTAGATAAATGTAAATCAAAACCACAATGAGATACCATCTCATGCCAGTTAGAATGGCGATCATTAAAAAATCAGGAAACAACAGATGCTGGAGAGGATGTGGAGAAATAGGAATGCTTTTACACTGTTTAGGAGTTTAAATTAGTTCAACCATTGTGGAAGACAGTGTGGCGATTCCTCAGGGAACTAGAACTAGAAATACCATTTGACACAGCAATCTCATTACTAGGTATATACTCAAAGAATTATAAATCATTCTACTATAAACACACATGCAAATGTGTGTTTATTGCAGCACTGTTCACAACAGCAAAGACTTGGATCCAACCCAAATGCCCATCAATAATAGAATGGATAAAGAAAATGTGGCACATATACACCATGGAATACTATACAGCCATAAAAAAGAATGAGTTCATGTCCTTTGCAAGCACATGGATGAAGCTGGAAAACATCATCCTCAGCAAACTAACACAAGAACAGAAAACCAAACACTGCATGTTCTCACTCATAAGTGGGAGTTGAACAATGAGAACACGTGGACGCAGGGAGGAGAACATCACACACCGGGGCCTGTAGGAAGGTGTGGGGCTAGGGGAGGGATAGCATTAGGAGAAGTACCTAATGTAGATGTTGGGTTGATGGGTACAGCAAACCACCATGGCACGTGTATACCTATGTAACAAAGCTGCACATTATGCATGTGTAACTCAGAACTTAAAGTATAATTTTTAAAAAGGATGATAATATTTGGTAGTGAGGTAAGAGGTTTTATGCCTTCTTATATTTTGTTATTGTGTTGCAAGATCTTAACTGTTTCCACTCCTTCTTTCATCTCCTACCTCCCAGAAAAGTAGCAAAACTTCTTCTGTTTAACCTCTTTTCAAGAAGCAATGGTGTTTCAAGACACCATTTTAGTTTTTTACTTTAAGTTCTTTTTTCTTTAGGTTCTGCCTCATTTAAGTACTTATGATGGTACTTTTGTATTAATACACACTTAGGGTAGATTTTCTCTTTTGGGACTAAGGTAATCTTTTGGCCTTCCTTTCCCTTCTTTGCCATCTTATGTAGTTTCTCCAGACTCCCTTCCTCTTTCTTTGCAAAGGGAGAGACCTGTTGTGAAATAGTGTAAGCTATCTCTGTTGGAATTTGTTATTTATAGTTAATTTGACATTTGTAGTCAGTGATATCAGAAATATGGTAGAATAGGAGGGTCCTGACTCTGTCTCCACCTAGAGACACACTAAGTAAACATCTATCCACAGATCATTTCCATCTCAGAGAAATTCAGAAACCAGTTGAGAGACTCCTACTCCCTGTATACTGAGAAAACATCTACATCAAATGGGTAGGAAAAGCTGAGACACTAATGGGGCAGATAGACAAAAGCTCTCCCACAGCCTAAACCAGAGCTTGGCACTGCACAAGCCTTTTCCTGGTTTACCTAGGTGATAAATTCAGGTCTACTCATTCTTCCTGGGAAAAGTTAGTCCACATGCCAAGTGCCACAACTACTGTAGATCCCACCCATGTGGGAAAAAACAGGGAAATATATTTCAAATAAAAAACAAGATAAATCTCTGGAAACAAATCCAGTGAAGTGGAGATTTGTGATTTATCTGACAGAGAATACAGAATAACAATCATAAAGACGATCACTGAGGACAGGAAAGCAATTCAAGAACAACTAAGAATTTCAGCAAACAGATAGAAAATATTAACAAGTATCAAACAGAAATCACAGAACTGAATAGTACTGTAAATGAAGTAAAAAATTCAGTTGGGGGCAGATTAAAAGCAGATTAGATAAAACAGAGAAACATCAGTGATTCAAAGGCAGGTCACTGGAAATCACTCAATCTGAGGAGCAAAAATGAAAAATGAAGGACAGAGTGAAAATAGCTTAAGAAAAAATATGAGACACTATGAAGTGGAATAACATACACATTATTGAGTTCTAAAAGAAAAAGAAAAAGAGGGAAAGAAACAGAAGTCATTTTCAAAAAAATAAGGGCAGAAAACTTTTCAAGCCTGCAGAAGCAAAGTGAAACCCATACAAAGGAAGCCCAAAAGACACCCAATGAGATGAATTCAAAGAGACCCGCTCTGAGACACATCATAATTGAATTATCAAAAGTTAAAAACATGGATGCATCTGGAGGCCATTATCCTAAGCAAGTTAACAAAGGAACAGAAAATAAAATACCACAACATCTCACTTTTAGTGGGAACTAAGCATTAGGTACTCATGGACATAAAGATGGCAACAACAGACACTGGGAAGTACTAGATGGGGGAGGGAGAGAGGGAAAACAGGGTTGAAAAACTAACTGTTGGGTACCATGCTCACTACCTCAGTAATGGGATCGTTCATATTCCAAGCCTTAGCATAATGCAGCATACCCATGTAACAAATCTGTATATGTCCAACTCCCCAGATATGAATTATGTTTAAATTATTTAAAAAAGGGAAACAAGTTAAAAACAAAAAGAGAGGCTTGAAAGCAGTAAAAGAAACACAAATTGTTACACATGTGATAACCTCTATTAGATTATCAGTACATATTTCAGAAGAAACATTCTAGGCGAGAAGTAAGTGAGATGATATACTCAAAATTATGAAAGAGAAAAAAACTGTCAACCAAGAATACTATACCTTGCAACTCTGTTTTTCAGAAAAAAAAGGAAGGAGAGATAAATACTTTCTCAGACAAATAAAATAAGAGAATGGCAGGTCTAGTTTATCACTAGTATATCTGCATTAGACCTGACTTAGAAGAAATGCTGAAAGCAAATTTTTAAGATTAAGGAAGAGGACGCTAATTACTGACATGAAAACGTACAAAAGTATAAAACTTACTGGTAAAAGTAAGTACTTTTTAATGAAAGAAAAGTAAAATCCAAAAACCGCAAAACTGACATAACAATGGGCAAGTCAATGATATCTTCAGTAAAAAGTTTAAAACGCAAAACTGTTAAAAACAACTAAACTTTAAATAATGTGTTAATGGAGGCATATTATAAAAACATGTAAACTGTGACATCAAACACAAACAAGGGGAAGGGGGAATACAAGTGTAGAGTTTTTCTTGGCTATCAAAGCTGGGTGATTATCAGCTTAAAATAGCCAGTTTTAAAGTATGAGAGGATTTATGTAAGCATCAGGGTAACCACAAGAAAAAGGCTATAATAGATGTACAAAGATAAAAAGGATAGATCCAATCCATCTTATTACAGACAGCCATCAAACCAGTGGAAGAAAGCAAAGGTACAGAAAAGAATAAAGGATATACAAACAATCATAAAACAAATAACAAAATGGCACCTGTACGTTCTTATCTGTTAACAATTGTTTTAAATGTAAGCAGATTAAATTCTCTAATCAAAAGGCATAGAGTAGCTAAATAGATTAATTTTTTTAAAAGACCCAACTATATGCTAGCTACATATAGCATATAATTTGATCTTTTTCACCTTATAGACAAGTCATAGGCAGATAATCCAAATAGAAAATCAATTTAAAAAGCATTAGTTTGAAGTATATCAAACAGACATAACACACACGCAGAAGATTCCATCCAACAGCAACAAAATATACATTTTTTTTCAAGTGTACAACGAAAATTTTCCAAGATAGATCATGTGTTAGGCCACAAAATAAGTCTTAACAAGTTAGACTATACCTTATGCTACCTACATATAGCATATAATTAGGTCTTTTCACCTTATGGAAAAGTCATAGACAGAAAGTGAAGGAATAAGAGAAGGTAGCACGTGCAAAGAAAGCCAAAAGGGAACAGGGGCATCTATACTTATTTCAGACAAAACAGACTTTAGGCCAAAAACTATAAAAACAAAGGTCATAATAAGATGATAAAGGGTCAATTCATTAAGAAGATACAACAATTGTAAACATCTATACACCCAACTTTGAAGCACCTATATATGCTCTGAAGATCTGAAGAGAGACACAGACTGCAACACAATCATTGTAGGAAATTTCAGTATCCTGCTTTCAACAATAGATAGATAACCCAAATAGAGAAATCAACTGAAAAAGCATTTGCTTGAACTATAACAGACATAATACACATATTCAGAACATTCTATCCAACAGTAACAAATGCACAATCTTTCTAAGTGCATACAGAATATTTTCCAAGGTATATCAAATATTAAGGCACAAAATAAGTCTTAACAAATTTGAGAAGACCAAAATCATATGAAGTATCTTTTCCAACCACAGTTATACAAACCAGAAAGCAGTAATGGAAAAAAATATGTAAAATTAACAAATATATGGAAATTGAACAATATGTTCCTTACAAACTACAGGGTTAAAAAAAAGAAAAACAATTGAAAATATCTTGAGATTATGGGATGCAGCAAAAGCAGTTCTGAGAGGGAAATCTATAGCAATAAATGCCTACATCAAAAAAGAAGAAATATCTAAAATTAAAAAAAGTTACACCTCAAGTAATTAAAAAAGGATGAACTAAATGCATCATTAGCAGAATGAAGGAAAAAATAAAGATCTAAGTAGAAATAAATGGAATAAAAACTAGAAAAGCAATTTAAAAGACTAAGGAAACAAAATATTGATGTTTTAAAAGATAAACAAAATTGAAAAAATCTAGCTTTTTTCTTAGACTAAGAAAAAAGGGAAAGCTCAAATAAATAAAATCATAAATGAAAAAAGATACTGTAGCTGGTAATACAAAGAACAAAAGATCATAAGAAAGTACTGTGAACAACTATATGCAAGCTAATAAGACAATCTAGAAGAAATGGATAAAGTCCTAAAATCATATAACCTACCAAGACTGAATCACAAAGAAACAGCAAATCTGAATAGGCCAATAAAGAGTGAAGAGATTGAATCAGTAATTAAATAGCTCCCATCAAAGAAAAGTCCAGGACCAGAGACATCACAACAGAATTTTACCAAATATTTAAAGAAGAACTAATACAAATTTTAGTCAAACCCTTCCAAATATTGAAGAGGTAGGAATACTTCCAATTGCATTTCATAGTCTAATAGTCTAGCATTAAATTGATACCAAAGCCAAACAGACACATTTATTTTCATTATATCCCTGATGAACATAGATGGGCAAAAATCCTCAACTAAATTATTAGCAAACTATATTCAGCAGTACATTAAAAAGAATGAATACCATGACCAAGTGGGATTTATCTCTGGCATGCAAGGATGGTACAATATATGCAAATCAGTACATGTGATTCATGTTATATTAAAGAATGAACAAAGACCATATGAGCATCTTAATAGAGTCAGATAAAGCATTTAATAAAATTAAACACCACTTTATGACAAAACATACCACTCAACAAATTAGTTTTAGAAGGAATATTCCTCAGTAAAGACCACATATGACAAGCTCACAGTTAACATCATACTGAATGGGAAAAAGTCAAAGACTTCTCCTCTGATGTCAGGAAGAAGATAAGGATGGCCACTCTCCCCACTTCTGTTCAGCATAGTACAGTAAGCTGTTCAGAACTGTTGGTTTTGCATCATGGATTCAACCAACTATTGGTTGAAAATATTCACAAAAAAATTCCACAAAATTCCAAAAATAAAAACTTGAATTTGCTGTGTACCAAGTACTACACTGAACCCACATAAGTGAAGTGATGTGTTGGCATTGTATTAGGCATTGTAAGTAAACCAGACAGGATTTTATGTATATGAAAGGATAGGCATTAATTATATGTAAATACTAAGCCATTTTAGATAAGGGGATTGAACATGCACAGATTTTGGTATCTGTATGGGGTACTAGAACCAGAGCCATTTGAACACTGATGGATAACTGTACTGAAAGTCCTAACCAGAGCAATTAGACAAGAGAAGGAAATGAAAGCCATCCCAATGGGAAAGGAAAAAAAATCTGCTTGCTTATGGCATGATTTTAGATAAAGAAAATCCTGAAGATTCCATAAAAAACATTCCTAGGAACTCATTAAAGGAACTCAGTGAAGTTGCAGGATACAAAACCAACTTATGAAAATTAGTAGCATTTCTATACAGTAATAATAAATTATTTGAATTAGTAATTGAGAACACAATCCCATCTACAATAACATAAAAAATGACATAGAAGGAAATTTAGTCAAGGAGGTGAAAGATCTGTATGCTGAAAACTCTAAGACATTGATAAAAGAAGTTGGAGGTAACATGAGAGAACAGAAAAACATCTCTTACTCATGGATTGGAACAACTAATATTGTCAAAATGTCCATATTGCTAAAAGCAATCCATAGATTCAGCAAAATGCCTATGAATATTTCAATGCTATTTTTCACAGAAATAGAGAAAACAATCCTAAAATAACTAAGGAATTACAAAAGTCCTGAAATAACCAAAGTAAACTTCAGCCAAAGGAGAAGCATCACACTACTGGATTTCAAAATACTTACAAAGCTATAATATTCAAAATGGCATACTATTGACATAAAAACAGATATATTGAGTAATGGAACAGGATAGACAGCCCAGAAATAGATACACACATTTATCGTCAATTTATTTTTGACAAAGGTGCCAGTGCACACAATGGGGAAAGGACAGTATTTTCAACAAATCGTACTGGGAAAACTGGATAGCCACATGAAAAATAATGAAAATGGACCCTTAACTCACCCTTTATACAAGAATCATCTCAATATAGATTAAAGACTCGAAAGTATGACACAAAACTCTAAGAAGAAAACATAGGAGAAAATCTTAATGACATTGGTCAGAGCAGTGACTTCTTGGGTAAGATTCCAAAAGTACAGGCATCTAAAACAAAAATGGATGGAATGCATCAAAATAAAAAGCTTCTGAACAGCAAAGGAAACAAAAAAATGAAAAAACAACCCACAGATTGGGAGACAATATTTTCAAATACATACATTGGATAAAAGACTAATATCCAAAATATATTAATACAATGAACTCAAACAACTCAATAACAATAAAACAACTCTATTTAAAAATAGGCAAAAGGAGGGCAGTTCCAAGATGGCCTAATAGGAACAGCTCCAGGCTAAGCATGAGCAACAGAGACGATGGGTGATTTCTGCATTTCCAGCTGAGGTACCGGGTTCATCTCACTGGGGTGTGTCAGAGAGCGGGTGCAGGACAGTGGTGCAGCCCACTGAGCGAGAGCCGAAGCAGGGGGAGGCATGGTCTCATCTAGAAAGCACAAGGGATAAGGGAATTCCCTTTCCTAGCCAAGGGAAAAAATGACACACAGCATCTGGAAAATCAGGGCACTCCCACCCTAATACTACGCTTTTCCAAGGGTCTTAGCAAACGGCACACCAGGCGATTATATCCCACACCTGGCTCAGAGAGTCGCACACCCATGGGGCCTCCCTCATTGCTATCACAGCAGTCTGAGATCTAACTCCAAGGCCACAGCGAGCCTGGGGGAGGGGTGCCCGCCATTGCTGAGACTTGAGTAGATAAACAGAGCAGCCTGGAAGCTCAAACTGGGTGAAGACCACTGCAGCTCAAGGAGGCCTGCCTGCCTCTGTAGACTCCACATTTGGGGACAGGGCATAGCAAAACAAAAGGCAGCAAAAATCTCTGCAGATTGAAATGTCCCTGTCTGACAGCTTTGAAGAGAGTAGTGGTTCTCCCAGCATGGAGTTTGAGATCTGAGAACGGACAGACTGCCTCCTCAAGTGGGTCCCTGACCCCCAAGTAGCCTAACCAGGAGGCATGCCCCAGTAGGGGCAGACTGACACCTCACACAGTTGGGTAGCCCTCTGAGAGGAAGATTCCAGAGGAACGATCAGGCAGCAACATTTGTTGTTCAGCAACATTCACTCTTCTGCAGCCTCCACTGCTGATACCCAGGAAAACAGGGTCTAGAGTGGACCTCCAGCAAACTCCAACAGACCTGCAGCTGAGGGTCCTGTTAGAAGGAAAACTAACACCGAAAGGATATCCACACCAAAACCCTATCTGTACATCACCATTATCAAAGACCAAAGGTGGATAAAACCACAAAGATGGGGAAAAACAGGAGAAAAGCTGCAACTTCTAAAAATCAGAGCACGTCTTCTCCTACAAAGGAACGCAGCTCCACGCCAGCAATGGAACAAAGCTGACAGAGAATGACGAGTTTAGAGAAGAAGGCTTCAGACAATCCAACTTCTCCAAGCTAAAAGAGGAAGTTCGAACCCATCGCAAAGAAGCTAAAAAATTGAAAAAAGATTAGACGAATAGCTAACTAGAATAACCAACGTAGAGAAGTCCTTAAATGACCTGATGGAGCTGAAAACCATGGCACGACAACTATGTGACAAATGCACAAGCTTCAGCAACCGATTTGATCAACTGGAAGAAAGGGTATCAGTGATTGAAGATCAAATGAATGAAATGAAGCAAGAAGAGAAGTTGAGAGAAAAAAGAGTGAAAAGAAGTGAACAAAGCCTCCAAGATATATGGGATTATGTGAAAAGACCAAATCTACATGTAATTGGTGTACCTGAAAGTGACGGGGAGAATGGAACCAAGGTGGAAAACACGAGGAGAACTTCCCAAACCTAGCAAGGCAGGCCAATAATCAAATTCAGGAAATACAGAGAATGCCACAAAGATACTCCTCGAGAAGAACAACTCCAAGACACATAATTGTCAGATTCACCAAAGATGAAATGAAGGAAAAAATGATAAGGGCAGCCAGA
>NW_012121598.1:9806386-9806732 GCF_000951035.1 Colobus angolensis palliatus | reverse complement strand
ATGCTAGGAAGAAACTGCATCAACTAATGAGCAAAATAACCAGCTAACATCATAAGGACAGGATTAAGTTCACACATAACAATACTAACCTTAAATGTAAATGGGCTAAATGCACCAATTAAAAGACACAGACTGGCAACTTAGATAAAGAATCAAAACAAATCAGTGTGCTGTATTCAGGAGACCCATTTCACGTGCAGAGACACACATAAGCTCAAAATAAAGGGATGGAGAAAGATCTACCAAGCAAATGGAGAACAAAAAAAAAGCAGGGATTGCAATCCTAGTCTCTGATAAAACAGACTTTAAAGCATCAAAGATCAAAAGAGACAAAGAAGGCCATTAC
>NW_012121598.1:9804918-9805223 GCF_000951035.1 Colobus angolensis palliatus | reverse complement strand
AGGAAGAAGTTGAATCCCTGAATAGACCAATAATAGGCTTTGAAATTGAGGCAATAATTAACAGTCTACCAACCAAAAAAGTTCAGGACCAGATGGATTCATGGCTGAATTCTACCAGAGGTACAAGGAAGAGCTGGTACCATTCCTTCTGAAACTATTCCAACCAATAGAAAAAGAGAGAATCCTCCCTAACTCATTTTATGAAGCCAACATCATCCTGATACCAAAGACTGGCAGAGACACAACAAAAAAGAGAATTTCAGACCAATATCCCTGATGAACATCGATGCAAAAATCCTCAATAA
>NW_012121598.1:9804278-9804596 GCF_000951035.1 Colobus angolensis palliatus | reverse complement strand
ATCTCACTAGGGAGTGCCGGACAATCGGTGCTGGTCAGCTGCTGCAGTCCGACCATTGACAGCTGAAGCAGGGCGAAGCATCGCCTCACCTGGGATGCGTAAGGGGTAAGGGAATCCCTTTTCCTAGCCAGGGGAACTGAGATACACAACGCCTGGAAAATCAGGTAACTGCCACCCCAATACTGCGCTCTACCAAGGGTCTTAGCAAATGGGCACACCAGGAGATTATATCCCATACCTGGCCAGGAGGGTCCCACGCCGACGGAGCCTCCCTCATTGCTAGCACAGCAGTCTGCGATCTAAGGGCAAGACAGCAGC
>NW_012121598.1:9803760-9804121 GCF_000951035.1 Colobus angolensis palliatus | reverse complement strand
CCTGCCTGTCTCTGTAGACTCAACCTCTGGGGACAGGGCACAGCTAAACAACAACAACAACAACAGCAACAACAACAAAAAAGCAGCAGAAAGCTCTGCAGACACAAACCTCTGCAGACTCTGTCTGACAGCTTTGAAGAGAGCAGTGGATCTCCCAACATGGAGGCTGAGATCTCAGAACGGACAGACTGCCTGCTCAAGTGGGTCCCTGACCCCTGAGTAGCCTAAGTGGGAGACATCCTCCACTAGGGGCAGACCGACACCCCACACCTCACAGGGTGGAATATACCCCCGAGAGGAAGCTTCCAAAGCAAGAATCAGACAGGTATACTCACTGTTCAGCAATATTCTATCTTCTGCA
>NW_012121598.1:9799457-9801636 GCF_000951035.1 Colobus angolensis palliatus | reverse complement strand
TACACCTAATGTAAATGATGAGTTAATGGGTGCAGCACACCAACGTGGCACATGTATACATATGTAACAAACCTGCACGTTGTGCACATGTACCTTAGAACTTAAAGTTTAATAAAAAAGTAAAGAAAAGAAAAGATTTTAAGAAGAAAAAATAGGCAAGAGACCTAAGTAGACATTTCTCCAAAGAATATATAGAAATGGCCAACAGATACAAGAAAAATGCTCAATATCAGATAAATGCAAATGTAAACCACAAGGAGGTATCACCTCACAGCTACTAGATTGGCTATGATCAAAAAGATAAAAGATAAAAAGGACTGGTGAAAATGTGGATAAAAGGGAACTCATACATGCTGTTGGTGTACTGTAAATTATTCATGGCACTTTGGAAACCAGTACGGAGGTGTCTCAGAAAACTGAAAATGGAGCTATTCTATGATACAGCAATCCTACTTCTGGGTGTATAGCCAAAGGAATTGAAATCAGTATGTTAATGTGGGAAACAAGTGATCAACATTTAATGAATGGATTTAAAAACATGGGATATATATTTGAGCCTTAAAACAGTAGGGCAGTCTGACATTTTTGACAACATGAGTGAACCTATAGGACATTATACTTAGTGAAATAAGCCAGGTACGGAGGGACAAATACCATATGATCTCACCTAGACATGGAATCTGAAAAAGTCAAACTCAAAGAATTAGAGAATAGAATTGTGGTTATAAGAGGCTGATGGGAGAGCAAGGTAGATGGGGAAAGGGGAGACATTAGTGAAACCATATAAAGTTTAGGTTAAACAAGAGGAATAAGTTCTGGTGTTCCATTGCATAGCATGGTGACTATAGTAAATAATAATTTATTGTGTATTTCAAAATAGCTAAGGGAGAGGAATTTAAATGTTCCCAAGGAAATGATAAATATTTGAGGTGATGAAGAAAATAATAAAATTGAGGACAATTTAAAATCTTGTAAAAAGAAAAAAAAAGAAATTTGTAGTCATCTCTGTCCTCTAGTTATACTCAAGCTAAAGTTTGTGTACTTTTTGGTTTTTGGTTTAGAAATTGTTGGCAAATATTTGGATTTAAATAGCCATCATTATCTTAATTAGTTTCATCAAATAACTACAATTTTGGAAAACTCCTTCATCATTTACCGAAAAATTATTCTCGAGTTATTTAAATTTATGTTCCCCTGTTAAAATATAAGCCCCATGAATGAAGGAACCATGTCTATCTTGTTCACAGCTGTATTTCCAGTCCTTGTTTAAAAATATAGATAATATGGTTTTGTGCCCAGAAATTCTCATTTAGAAGCTCCAATATAGGTCCCAGAAGTCTGAATATTTTAACAACTGTCATAGTTTATTTTAACGCACAGTCAGGTTTGGAACTATTTCTCTAGAATAATGCTGTTCAATACAGTAGCTCTGGAAATTCACAGGTCTCCTAATTTCTTTAGGATCAAATATTAGTTTCCCAATTTATTATAATATTTTAAGAAGCTTCTTGTCACCTTTATTTACTGCTTAGTTGCATAGCCATTATTAATCTTTTATTACTTTTTTTCTTTTTGAATTTTATTTGATATTTTTCAAATTACTAAAGTAATACCTGATTGCTGGAATAAATGGGAAAATCAATCTTCCAATCCCACTCCACCTCCACTGAATGGCCATAGAACACTGATATGCTTCTTAGGAATACAAATATGTGTGTGTGTGTGTGTGGGGTCTCTTTTTATTTGCCAAAAGAGAATAATCACAGATGTAATTTTTTTGTCTTAAAGATGCAACATCCTGTCTCCATAGTCTCTCAAGATCAATTGACTTCCACAGCCAAATTCAGCCCGAAGTTGATCTCCAACGTGCCCTTTTTTCACATACATCAGAATAGCAGTATCTAGAATTCAGCTGACGTTTATGGAAATTGATATATAATAGCTGTAGACGTTAATGGGGTACATGAGATATTTTCATACATGCATACTATGTGAAATGATCAAATCAGGGTAATTGAAATATATATCATCTCAGTCATTGATTGTTCTTCTGTGTTTTGAAATTCTAAATCTCTCAGTTATTTTGAAATATACTATAAATTCTTGTTAACTATAGTCACCCCACTGAGCTATCAAACTCTAGAAGTTATTTCTTCTATCTAATTGCATTTTTTTTTTT
>NW_012121598.1:9751249-9793897 GCF_000951035.1 Colobus angolensis palliatus | reverse complement strand
TCTCGGCCTCCCAAAGTGCTGGGATTACAGGCTTCAGCCACTGCGCCCGGCCTCTAATTGCATTTTTGTACCCATTAACCAACCTCTCCTTCCCCACCTTCACAACCTCTGGTAACCACCATTCTACTCACCACCTCCATGAGATCAATTCTTTTTAGCTCCCACATATGAGTGAGAACATGCAAAATTTGACTCTCTGTGCTTAGTTTATTTCACTTATTGTAATAACCTTCAGTTCCGTCCATGTTGCTGCATGTAACAGGATTCCATTCTTTTTATAACTTAATAATATTCCACTGTGTATACAGACCATTTTTTCATTATCTATTCATCTGTTGATGGACAGGATTCCATATCTTGGCTACCCACATAATCTTTTTGCACATTGACATCTGAAAGCACTTTTTCTAGGAATAGTTCAGGCTTTCAGGGAAAATAACTTAAATATATGCAACATCATGCTCCTTATACTGCTTCTTGTGTGGTCCTAACCTGATATCTTTGTTCTGATAATTCTGTTTCTGAATTCCAAAGTCTAATCCTCATTATGTATCCCCAATCCTGTTAGCTGAATATCTGTCATATTAAAATGCCACATTTTGGCCATCTTTCTGGAATCATACTACTATTCCTACCTCCGTGCATTCACATTGGCTATTTTCTCCCCATCTTGAATGAATTATCATTTTATCTAGCCTCAGCCATAGTCATCATTTTACTTAAATGTAGCTTCAAATTCTCATAATTCAAGAAGTTATTACTAACTAGTACCATTCCATGTTGACCTCTTACTCAGTAGGGAGTTATACTAATGGCTCATTTCATTTTCTGATTAACCCTTCCCCCTAAGCAGGCTATAACTCAGATTCTTATTTGTTTTATCATATCTACCAAAGTACTTATAAAGCATAGAAAGCATAAAATGTTTAAATAAATGAATTTAAATTCAGCATTCAGAGGCCAAAAGGATTGGCTAAATGAATGATGAATAATATAACATTTAAGTATTTTCTGGTGTATTCTTGATGACCGATTGACTGTATTAGGGTAATTTGAAGATAAGTGGAATCACATACTAGCACAGTTCATTTGAAATCTTAGAATTTACCCTTTTCTTGTCACTGTCTTATTGACTATTTCCTTTAAGATTTATTCATTACTTCTTTCAAGCTGTGGTACCTCACAAGCATATTCCCAAAGGAGATAACAATAGCTTCAATATATATTGAAATTATATGATACTGAGTGCTGCCATCAGATATGTATCATCTATGTAATATACAGAAAAAGCATAACATATTATTTGTATGTATTTGTTATAACAAATCAACTCCTATAATCATTGGGGCTAGACAATGAATAACAATTTTAGTGACGCCTGTAATAGAAGTTCTAAGAGGAAAAAAAAAAAAAGCAATCCATGAATACCTTCGAATACTATTTATCATTTAAAAGCTTTCCATTTGTAAGTTCTTAGTACCTTTTATTGGCCAGGAGAATAGTCAATAAACATGTATTTCTCCTAACATTACATTAATTTATCCTCATTATCTACTGGATAATCTGAATTTATCCGGAGCAATACCACCTCTTCTATGTGTGTAACTGCTATTGGGAATCTAAGGCTCTTCCTTCTAAAATTATTCAAATAAAAGATTGATTTAAAAGTTTTTGAACTTAAGTCCTTTTCTTTGTACTATGACCACTACAGACTTTTCAAAAACAAATTTAACTCATATACAATGAGTTTTCAGCCTTTAGAATAAAAAGTCTACTAAATACATCTCGTCATTCTGATGTTCTATGTACAATCAACTAATAAATAATCATAATGTTTATTTTCAAGAATAAACAAATTTAATGTTTCACTAAAATATCAACATAGAAATAATTGAAAAATGCTTGCAAGATAAATGATAGCTCAGAGAAAGTTTTCTCTATTCCAGGAAGATTTATTTTAAGTAGGTAATAAAAAATGAATATGCTGGCAGAAAAACTGACAAAGTTCATGAATGGAAAATGTAATAAAAATGATCATACAGAAAAGGGGACTCAACTGTATCAATTACTGAAAAGGAAAATTCAAACTCCAAGATATTGTTTTTCACTTAGGATATTAGTAAAGATTGAGCATATTGATAATACCTAGTGTTGGCAAGATATGGAGAATTAGGCACTTTTAATTGCTGTTAGTGGAAATATGACATGATAAAAATTTCATAGAAATTACTACTGATATTTATAATTTACATTTGTTAGCTAACTGCTTCTTTATCTTCACCATCACTCCTGTCATCCTTTTTTGTGATTTTAATAACTATGTAGATGACCTATTTAGTGCCCTGGCTCTCAGTCTCTGACCTTCTCTTCTCCATTGGGCTTGTCCCTTCTTCCACCTCAGCCATCCCCTCCCACGATCTTACCCTCTGTCATGTCATTAACAACAATGGCATTCCCTTCAACTCTCAATTTCAAGAATTCTGCCTTTTGACAAGTATCCTACTCCTTGACCTGGATTTCATTTCACTCCCTCTTATATCCACTAAGATTTACATTTGCTCTATAAATAATTCCTTCATAATTCTATTTTCCTTTTATTAAGAGTTTATAGCTCATGATTGTAGTCTCTCTTTATATACATGCTCAACTACTTGGTCTCTCTTTTTCTTCATCCACACACCTGGCAAAGGCCTAACTTGGGTAAACTCAAATCCGTATCTATTCTGTGCTTGTATCCCAGTACCTAAATGTGACTGGAAAACATACAACTCTGCTGACTGGTCCTACCTTCAAGCGACGGCCACAAAGCTCAAAAGGTTTGTGGTAATCACTTGAAGATAAGACCAGCACTGAGAGCGATGTCCACATTTCACTATCTTTGCTTCCTACTCTCAGAAGTTATTATTTCATACCAGTATTCTTCTTTTTCTTCAAACATTGAACAACCCCTCAACTCTCCTCACTCTCAACTGAAAACTTAGCATCTACATCCACCATTACCACATTTACCAATCTGCCCTCTTCTGTAGACATATATTTTGCCTCCCCTTCTGCTACTATGGCTGACCTACTCACACTACTATCTAAGATTAACCAGTCTATTTATTTACTGAATCCTACCTGATTTACTCAATGATTCAGTTGTCACAATTGTGTACTTTCTCTTCTGCATTATCAATTTTTCTCTGTCTATTTATGATTCCCATAATCATAAATACATGTGGTATTTGCCCCATTATTAATGGATTTTTAATATTAAAATGAAGACCATGGAGATTAAAGAACTAACATCACACATACATTATAGACTAACAAAATATTTTGCTAGATAACATTTGAGCTAAAAGAAACCATAAATACAGAGATATATTATATGATATACCGGTTAAATATCCTTTATCTGAAATGCTAGGGACCAGTAGTGTTTTGGATTTTGAATTTTGGAATATTTGCAATATAGTCACTGACTGAGCATCCCTAACCTGAAAATCCAAATTCTAATATGTTCCAGTGAGCACTTCCCTTGAGTGTCATGTCAGCACTCAAAAAATGCCAAATTTGAGAACATTTCAGATTTTGAATATTTGGATTTGGGATGCTCAACCTGTAATAAGTCTTTACAACAAAAATAATATAACTTGAATAAAAATATCCTAAGAAAAATATATGCAGCAATTGTTTTAAAAATTAAAAATTATATTTTATAAATAAGTCACAAAAATAAAAAATTCCAACGGTATTGATTGAATTGAAGGCCAATATTTAAGGGCAAAGTCATGAATAAAAATGCAAGAAAAAAAAGTAGTCAACAAACATAAAATATGTTCCACTCTTTTGTTATAAAAGAAAGAAAAAATAGAAACAAACAATAAGGTGTTAATTTATAACTATTACAACAGCAAATTTAAAGTTATTCCCATATTCTAGACTTGAGAGGAAAATAGCCAATAGGAGAGAGGACTAACATGCAGCTCCCACTTGGGTGGACAGAAGAGTGTGTGGAGATTCATTTTGTGAACTTTTGCTCCAAGAACCACTGTACGATCATACCAGAAAAAGCGAAAAAATTCACAGACCCTTTGAAAGAAGCAGCTTCCCACTGCAAATGTTGCAAGACAGCTGGAAAACTCTGAAGACAAAGGACATAAACTCTTGGGAGCTCTATGGCCCCTCCCATTACCTGAGAAATCCAAGTACTTATCCTGGCCAACTTAGGGCAAGATTATATCCCCCTTCTATTACTGGAGCTGGTGCTCTCTTGAAAGTGCCACCTCCTGGCTGGGGGCCAACCAACGTGAGCCGTTACAGCCACTCATCATAGAACAACCCTGCTCCAAAGAAGGAGAAGACAACAGCTAATTCCACCGCCAGCAACACTCTGGCTAATCAGAGGTCCTCAGTCTGCCCAAGTGACAACTTCACTGTTAGCATAACAAGCATTCAAGAAAACCAGCACACTAAACAAAACTACAACCAAGGACTCCCACAGAGTCCACTTAACTCCCATGCCACCTCCACTGAAGCAGGTGCTGGTAACCATGGCTGGGAGACATGAAGATGGATCACATCACAGGACTCTTTGCAAACATTCCACAGCATGAGCCCAGAGCCCAGTAGCCCTACTGGGTGGAAAATCTTAGAAGGGCAGTAACAATCACTCGAGTCTGGCTTTCAGGAGGCCCCATTCCTAGGGGGAGAGCACCATATCAAGGGATCACCCCATGGGGCAAAATAATCTGAACAGCAGCCCTTGAGCTGCAGATATGTCCACTGAAACAGTCTACTCAAATTAGAAAGAACCAGAAAAGTAATTCTGGTAATACGAATAAACATGGTTTTATAACACCCAGGAAATATCAAGCTAGCTCTCCAGTAATGGATCTAAACCAAGAATACATCTCTAAATTACCAGATAAAGAACTCAGAAGTTTGATTATTATTATTAAGCTACTCAAGGGGGCACCAGAGAAAGGTAAAAAGTAATGTAAAGAAATCAAAAGAAAAGAATACGGATGCAAAAGTCTCCAGATAAACAGACTTCACAAAGAAAAGACAAGCACAACTTTTGGAAATAAAAGACACACTTAGAGAAATGCAAAATACACTGGAAAGTTTCTACAACAGAATTGAACAAGTAGAAGAATGAACGTCAGAACTCAGAGATAAAGCTTTCAAATTAACTCAATCTGACAAAGACAAAGAAATAAGAAAAAAAATGAACAAAACCTCCAAGAAATGTGGGATTATATTAACCAAACGTAAGAATAATTGCTGTTTCTGAGGAGGAAGAAAAATTGCAAAGTTTTGAAAACTTATTTGAGGGAATAATCAAGGATAACTCCCCTGGTCCTGCCAAAGCGCTTCACATCCAAATACAAGATGGTCAAAGAACACCTGGGAAATTCATCACAAGAAGGTCATCACCTAGGAACATAATCATTAGGTTATCTACAGTCAAGATGAAGGAAAGAATCTTAAGGACTGTGAGACAAAAGCATCAGGTAACCTATAAAGGAAACAGTAGATTTCAGATTAACAGTAGATTTCTCAGCAGAAACACTGCAAGCCAGGAGGGACTGAGGTCCTATCCTTAGCCTCCTTAAACAAAACAATTACCAGCCAAGAATGTTGTATCCAGAGAAACTAAGCTTCATAAATGAAGGAGAGATAAAGTCTTTTTCAGTCAAATGCTGAGAGAATTCACCATTACCAAGCCAGCACTACAGGAACTGTTAAAAAGAATTTTAAGTCTTGAAACAAAACTTCAAAATACACCAAAATAGAGCCTCTTTAAAGCATAAATCAACAGGACCTATAAATCAAGAGCACAATGAAAAAAAAAGATATTAAGTCAGTAACTACTATGGTGACTAGAACAGTACCTCAAATCTCAATACTAACATTGAATGTAAATGGCCTAAATGCTCCACTAAAAAGATACAGAAAGGCAGAATAGATAAAACTCAACAATCAAGTGTCTGCTGCCTTTAAGAGACTCACCGAACAGATAAGGGTACACATAAACTTAAGGTAAAGGGGTGGAAAAGATATTCCATGGAAATGGAATCCAAAAGTGAGCAGGAGTAGCTATTCTTACTTCAGAAAAAAACCAAACCTTAAAGCAACAATGGTTTAAAAAAGACAAAGAGGGACATTGTATAATGATAAAAAGATTAGTCTAATAGGAAATATCACAATCCTAAATATATATGCACCTAACACTGGAGATCCCAAATTTATAAGACAGTTATTACTAGATCTAAGAAATGAGATAGATGGCAACAAAATAAAAGTGGGGGTCTTCAATGTCAACTCCACTGACAGCACTAGAAAGGTCATCAAGACAGAAAGTCAACAAAGAAACAATGGACTTAAATTATACCATAGAACAAATGGATTTAACAGATATTTGGAGAACATTCAACCCAATAGCTGCAGAATATACATTCTTTTCATCAGCACACGGGAAATTCCCCAAGACAGACCATATGACAGGCCACAAAAGAACTCTCAGTAAATTTAAGAAAATTAAAATCGTATCTAGTACTTTCTCAGACCACAGCAAAATAAAATTGGAAATTAACTCCAAAAGGAACTCTTAAACTATACAAATACACAAAAATTAAATAATTTGCTCCTGACTGTTCTTTGGATCAACAATGAAATCAACATGGAAATGTAAAAATTCCTTGAACTGAATGATAATTATGACACAACCAATAAAAACCTGTGGGATACAGCAAAAGTGGTGCTTAAAGGAAAGTTCACAGCTTAAATGTCTACATCAAAATGTCTGAAATAGCACAAGTAGACAATACAAGCTCACAACTCAACTAACTGGAGAAACAAGAACAAACTAAACCCAAATCCAGTAGCAGAAAAACAACAACAACAACAATGAAAAGCAGAGCAGAACTACATGAAATTGAAACAAAAAAATACAAAAGATAAAGGAAACAGAAAACTGGTTCTTTAAAAAGATAAACAAAATCAAAAGATCATTAGCAAGATTAATGAAGGAAAAGAAGAGAGAAGATCCAAATAAGCTCAATTAGAAACAAAATGGGAGATATTACAACTGATACCACAGAAATACAAAAGATCATTCAAGGCTACTGTGAACACAAACTGGAAAACCTAGTGATATGATCATATACCTAGAAAACCCTAAACATTCATTCAAAAGGCTCCTAGATCTGATAAGCAAATTGAGTAAAGCTTCAGGATACAAAATCAATGTACACAAATCAGGAGCACTGCTATACACCAGCAGTGACCAAGATGAGAATCAAGTCAATAACTCAAACCCTTTTGCAACAACTGCAAATAAATAAATAAATAAAATACATAGGAGTAAACCTAACAAAAGCGGTGAAAGATCTCTACAAGGAAAACTACAAAACACTGCTGAAAGAAATCATAGATGATACAAACAAGTGGAAACATATCCCATGCTCATGGATGGGTAGGATCAATATTATGAAAATGACCAAACTGCCGAAAGCAATCTATACATTCAATGCAATTCCCATCATAATACCATCGTCATTCTTCACAGAACTAGAAAAGAACAATCCTAAAGTTCATATGGAACCAAGAAAGAGCTTACATAGCCAAAGCAAGACTAAACAAAAAGAACAAATCTGGAAGCACCACATTACCCAATTTCAAAGTATACTACAAGTCTGTAATTACCAAAACAACACGATATTGGTATAAAAAACAGGCATGCAGACCAATGGAACAGAATAGAGAATCCAGAAGTAAGGCGAAATCCTTACAGCCAACTGATTTTCCGCAAAGTGGGGAAAGGAAACCCTATTCTACAAATGGTGCTGGAATAATTGACAAGCCACAAGTAGAAGAATAAAACTGGATCTTCATCTCTCACCTTATGCAAAAGTCAACCCAAGATTTATCAAAGACTTAGTCCTAAGTCCTTAAATCATAAATATTCTAGAAGATAACGTCAGCAAAACTCTTCTAGACATCAACAAGCAAAGAGTTCATGACCAAGAACCCAAAAGTAAATGCAACAAAAACAAAGATATGTAGACGGGATTTAATTAAATTAAAAATCTTCTGCACAACAAAAGATATAATCAGTAGAGTAAACAGGCATCCCACAGAATGGGAGAAAATCTTTGCAAACTATGCATTTGACAAAGAACTAATATCCAGAATCTACAAGGAACTCAAATAAATCAGCAAAATAATCATAATCATAATCATCATAATAACCCCATCAAAAAGCAGGCTAAGTACATGAATAGATAATTCTCAAAAGAAGATATAGAAATGGCCAACAAACATGAAAAATTCCTCAGCATTACTAATGATCAGGGAAATGCAAATCAAAACCACAATGCAGTATCAACTGACTCCTGCAAGAATGGCCATAATTTAAAAACAAACAAACAAATAGATGTTGGCATGGATGTGGTGAAAAGGGAACACATTTACACTGCTGGAGGGAATGGAAACTAGTAAAACCACTGTTGAAAACAGTATGGAGATTCCTTAAAGAACTAAGGGTAGAACTACCATTTGATCCAGCAATCCCTCTACTGGGTATCTACCCAGAGAAAAATTAAGCCATTATATGAAAAGGACACTGCATATGCATATTTGTAGAAGCACAATTTGCAATTGCAAAAATACAAAACCATCCTAAATGCCCATCTACCAATGAGTGGATAAAAAAGTTATATATATATATAGAGAGAGAGAGAGTGAGAGAGAGGAATATGACTCGGCCATAGAAAGGAATGAAATAATGGCATTCATAGCAACCTAGATGGAGTTGGAGACCATTATTCTAAATGAAGTAACTCAGGAATGGAAAACCAAAGATCATATGTTATCACTTACAAGTGGGAGGTAAGCTATGATGATGCAACATAATAATGATACAATGAACTCTGGAGACTAGGGGGCAAGGGTGGGAGGGGTGAGGGATAAAAGGCTACACTTTGGGTGTAGTGTATACTAGTGAGGTGATGAGTACACCAAAATCTCAGACATCACCACTAAAGAACTTATCCATGTAAACAAACACCACCTGTTCCCCCAAAACCAATGAATGAATGAATGAATGAATAGATGAATGAATAAATAAATAAATAAAATTTAAAAAAGAGATGGAGTACTGAGAGTTGCTACACTGTGGATGAAACTTGAAAACATTATATTTAGTGAAAGAAACCAGACACAAAAGGCCATGCACATATTGTATGATTCCACCTACATGAGGTACTCAGAATAGGTAAATGTATAGAGAAAGAAAGTAGAATAGACGATATCAGGGGCTTGGAGGAAGGGAATGGGGAGTTATCGTTTTCTTTTGCTTTTTTTATTCACTATTGTTGCCTGGGCTGGAGCACAGTGGCATGACCTCAGCTCACCGCAACCTCCACCTCCCAGGTTCAAGTGATTGTCCAGCCTCAGCCTACTGAGTAGCTTGGATACAGGTGCCTGCCAACACGCCCGGCTAACTTTTTGTATTTTTAGTAGAGACGGGGCTTCACCATGTTGGCTAGGCTGGTCTCGAACTTCTGACCTGAAGTGATCTGCCCACTTCTACCTCCCAAAGTGCTGGGATTATAGACATGAGCCACCGCACCCAGTCAGGGAGTCATTGTTCACTGGGTACAGAGTTTCTCTTGAGGATAAAGATGAAAACGTCCTGAAAATAGATGGTGATAGTAGGACAACATTGTGAACGTAGCACCTCATGCCACTGATTTGTACATACATGAATAGTCAAAATGGTAAACTGTACGATATAGATATATACACAATAAAAAATTATACAAAAGGAATAAAGTACTATTATATGTTACAATACGAACCTTGAAAACATTATGCTAAGTGAGACAAGCCAGACACAAAAGGCAACATACTGTATGATTGCATTTATATGAAATGTCTGGAATATGAAAATCCACAGAGCTAGAAGGTAAATGGATGGTTACCAGATGCTGAAGGAGGGGGAAATTGACAATATTTTGGAACCAGATGGGGTGCTTGTTGCACAATCTTGTGAATAAACTAAATGCCACTGAGCTGTATACTTTAAAATGGTAAATTTTATGTGCATTTTGTCTAAATTAAAAATAATATACCATATCAAAAAAAGTAACTCCTACATTCTATTTTGTCAAAGGTGTGCTAAAATGTGAATATCTATTTATAGCCGGTAGCAGTGAACACTGTTGAAAACATTAGAAAATAATTTGTCAATATATTTCAAAAGGCATATCATGTTAATCATCTTTGACTCAGTAAATTAATTCCCGATAATTTGCACAAAGATGTAAACAAAATGAGGAAAAGGCAAAATACAAGAACATTTTTACTGTAGCATTATTTACAGTACTTAAAAAAATCTAACAACCTGATTATCCAAATATAGGGTGTAGTTAAAAAGCTGAGGGTTATGGATTTGGTGGAATATTATAACCATCTGAAGAGGGGTTTCAAGATGGCTGAGTAGAGGCATGTAACAAATAGTGAGCTGGTAATTATGCTTTCAATAGATCCTCTAAGAGAGAACATCAGGATTCAACAGAGAAGTGACAGGAGACATGTAAAAGAAGGAAGGACAGAGAAGCAAGGTAGCCCGCTCAGCTAGTACCATCTGGGAGCCCAGGAGACTCCACAGTGCAGGAAAAGGGTAAGTGAGAGATCCCTGGCAGTCTACATTCCCACCACGGACCCGTCCAGTCCTACCAAAGGAATGTTTCTTGACACTTGTGGGCACAGAGATAAACGCAGAGAGCTGCCTGGAGACTGTGCAATGGCATTGCTTTAGAAAGTGAGAGAGAGCTCAGGCTCGGTCCCTCATACTGGAAAGTCAAATCCTAAGCAGCTACAAAATGGTGCCATTTTGAGAACCTAGCCGCCATCAGAACGCATCCTGTCCTGGGGCCCAAAAGCCTCTGCATTTCCACACCCTTAGAATCCATTGTCATTCCCTGCTGAGAGCCACCGCTGCTGCTGGCTACTGCCACCTGGGCTAAACTGTGAGCCACTGGCAACAGCCCTATTTTCCCAGAAAGAAGGGCTGCTGTGCATTTTCATGCACGTTGAAAAGTGGCTGCTCCACTGGCAGCTGCCACCTGGGGCTGAAGTGCACACTTCCCAGCCAGCTACCTATGGCTGCTGACACTGAAAGCAACCTGGCCCTTAGCAGCAGCAGGACCTCAGTGAAGATGCAGCCATCTCCACAAAAGCATGCTGCTGGGGTCTGAGGATCACTCCATCTGACCATAGCCTCTATGCACCATGGGGAGATCTGAGGACAGGTTTTCCCAACCTGGCTTTCTCCAACTTCCCCTAGTACCTGAGCATGCTGTACAGGAATCTTGGGATTGCCCTGCCCTATCCACCAGCATTTGCACATAAGCATTCCTCTCAGCAGCTGAAGATGGGCCCATCCAGCCTGCTGTTGCCACCACAGTAGGCACCCACCCCCATATACAACCTGTGGGACAGAAGACTAGCTTGCCCAGCCTGTAACGGCCATGTTCAACACCAGTGCAGATGGCTTGGGAACCAGAGCATTAAGCCACCACTATAACTGCCACCATCCATGCACTATACAGGGCCACAAGGACCCACCCACCTACCTGACCCACTGCTGCCACTGCCAGCATCTGAGCAAACCAAGTGGAGACCCAAGAATTGGCCCTCCTGGACCTGCCAATACAGAGGCCAGTGTACATTGCTCTTGGGCTCAAGAACAGCTACATTTGCTCCATCACTGCTCACAATGGGGTCTCAGGACTCACCTAGATGATGTCCCCATTCCAAACAAAGCTTCACCACAGTCTTCACTAAGAATCATACCCTAAGTCACTGAGGAAATCACAGATACCACTGAGTTGGCTGTGTACAGTCAAATAAATGATACAAATAATACACTACTGCATGCACCCAGAATCAAAGCCAATGTTCCCTACCTAACCAAAATCACAGATACATCTTCAGTATGAAGTCCTTCCCTATGAAAGCAAATCCAAAAAACTGGAAGAGGCAACTGTTATATCAGGTGCACAGATACCAAGATAAGGAAACAAGAAACATGACAAAGGAAGGACATATGACACTTCCAAAAAAAAAAAAAAAAAAAACACACAATAATTCTCCAGCTGCATATTCCAATGAAAAAGAAATTTATCAAATACCAGAAGAATTAAAACTAATGATATTAAATAAGGTCAGTAAGGAACAACACAACATAGATATCTAATACAAAGAAATCAGAAAAACAATTCAGGATATAACTGAGAAATGTACAAAAGAGATAGCTATAATATAAAATAATCAAAAAATCCTGGAACTGAAGAATTCGTTGAATGAAGTAAAAAAATGCATTTATTCAAGAAAA
Organism: Colobus angolensis palliatus; assembly: GCF_000951035.1. NCBI lineage: Eukaryota > Metazoa > Chordata > Mammalia > Primates > Cercopithecidae > Colobus > Colobus angolensis. Next base: position 9,781,506 of record NW_012121598.1, on the reverse strand, counting down.
GACTACATTCAGCATAAGAAAAAATTTCAGAACTAAAGACAGGTCTTTAAAATAATCCAGTCGGACAAGTTTTTAAAAAGAGAAGAAACAAAGCCTACATGACATATGGGACAGCATAAAATGACTAAATATGTAAATTTTCAGTGGGCCAGAAAGAGAGGAAAAAATAAAAAACAAATCTGTTTAACAAAATATTAGGTAGAAGCTTACATCTCTTACATAGATGATATATTCAAAAGTCTGAGAAAAGTATCCACCAAAAATACTATACCCCCAAAATTTTCCCTTCATAAATAAAAGCAAAATAAAGTTTTTCCCTGACAATCAAACACTGAGGTAATTCCTCACCACTAGACTGACTCTATGACAAACTCTTTAGCATAAACTAAATATGTGAATTTTCAGTGACCCAGAAGGAGAGGAAAAATATTTTAAAAACTCTATTTAACAAAGTAATAGGTAGAAGCTTACATCTCTTACAGAGATGATATATTCAAAGTGCTGAAAAGAAAAAGAAAGTATCCACCAAAAATACTATACATAGTAAAGTTATCCTTCATAAATAAAGGCAAAATAAAGTCCCCAACACGCAAAAACTGAGGTAATTCCTCATCACTAGACTGATCCTAAAAGAAACTCTTAAGCCATTTCTATACCTGGAAGTGAATGGATGACATCCGTCATCATAAAAATGCACAAAAGGATAAAACCCAGTGGTACAGCACACACACAAATTAGGAAGAGAAAGGACTTACATGTTACCACTGTAGAAAATCCCAAACCACAATAATAAATAATAGGAGAGAAAAGTGAAACAAAGGATATATAACGATCCAGTAAACAATTAACAATATACCAGGAACAAAATCTCATATGTCAATGATAACCTTGGACTGAAATAAATTAAATTTTCCTAATTAAAGGACACAGACTGGATGAAAGGATAAAAATATATGATACAATTATACGATACTTACAAAAGATAACTTTTCCTGTATCTGACATATATAGAATGAAAGTAAAGGAATGGAAAAGACATATACATATGTCATATACATATATATGTATATATGAGACATATATATGACATATATTATATATATTTATATATATACCTATATCAAGAGTGAAGGGATGAAAAATGGTATTCCACATCAACAACAACCAAAATTGAGCATGAGAAGTCATATTTACACCAGATAAAACATACTTTAAGTAAAATAAAAGCTATAAAAAGAAACAAAGGAGGTTATTATATAACGATAAGGGATCATTCAGAAAGAGGACATAGGAGTTCTAAATATGTATGTAATCATACTGGAGTATCCAGATATATAAAGTGGATATTATTAGATCTAAAGGGAAAGATGAGCTCCAATAAAATAATGGCAGGGAACTTACTGTCAGTATTAGACAGATCATCTAGACAGAAAATTAACAAATACACTTTGAATTTAAACTAAATTTTAGAGCAAGTGAACTTAATATATCTTTACAGAACCACTTTATTCAACAGCTACAGAAAATACATTCTTCTCATCAGTATATGAAATATTCTCCAGGATAGAGTATATGTTAAGCTGTAAAGCGAGTCTCAACAAATTTTAAAAATCAAAATCACATCAAGTATCTTCTCATACAGCAATTAAATAAAATTAGAAATCAATACAAAGAGGACCTATTGGAAACTACACAAAAACATGAAAATTTATAAATCATGCTCCTGAATGATCATTGGGTCAATGAAGCAATCAAGATGGAAATCAGAAAGTTTATTGAAACAAATGAAAACAGAAACACAGCATAGCAAAATATATGTGATAAAGTCAAAGCAGTGCTAAGAGGGAAGTTTTTAGCAATAAATGTTTACATCAAAAAAGTAAAAAGATTTTTAAATAAACAATCTAGTGCTGCTCCTCAAGAAACAAGAAAAGCAAGAAGAAACCAAATCCAAAATTAGTTGAAAGAAAGAAATAATAAAGGTCAGACTAAATCTAAACAAAAGAGAGACTAAAAAACACAAAGGCTCAATGACACAAATTGGATTTTCGAAAAGATAAAATTGATAAACCATTGGCTTGATGAACCAAGAATAAAAGAAAAAGATCCAAACAAACATAGTCAAAATTGAAAAAAGAGACATTACAACTGATTCTACAGAAATGTAAAAGATCATCAAAGACTATTGTGAACAAATAGATGCTAACAAACTGGAAAACCTAGATGAAATGGACAAATTCCTGGGCACATATAACTTTCCAGGATGGGATCAGGAAGAATAGAAAACCTGACCACATCAACAATGAGTAATGAGATTGAATCAGTAACAAAGTCTGTGAAGAAAGAAAAGCTCATAACCAGATGACTTCACTCCCAAATTTTACCAAATATATAAAGAAGAATTAATCCCTACTAACCTCAAATTATTACCAAAAATTAAGAGGAGAAAATTATTTCCAGTGAATTCTATGAGGCCAGAATTATGCTGACATTAAAACCAGAAAAGGACACAATAACAAAAATAAACTACAGGTCAATATTCCTGATGAACATAGATACAAAATTCCTCAACAAAATACCAGCTAACAAATCCAGCAGCACATCACAAAGACAGCACAATATGAACAAGTGGGGTTTATCCCAGGAATGCCATGATAGCTCAATATATGTAAATCAATAAATGTGATACATCACATAAAAGAATGAAAGACAAAAAAAAGATCATCTCAATGGATGTAGAAAAAGCATCCTTTCATGATAAAACCTCTCAATAAATTAGGCATAGTAGGAACATAACTCAACATAATAAAGACTATACATGACAAACCCACAGCTAACATCATACCAGGTGAGGAATTCTGAAAGCCTTTCTTCTGAGAACTAAGGCTGCGCATGGTGGTTTACATTTATAATCCGAGCACTTTGGGAGGCTGAGGCAGATGGATCACCTGAGGTCAGGAGTTCAAGACAAGCCTAGCCAACGTTGTGAAACCCTGGTCTCTACAAAAATACAAAAGTTAGCTGGGTATGATGGCAGATGCCTGTAATCTCAGCTACTCAGGAGGCTGAGGCAGAAGAATCGCTTGAACCTGGTAGCCAATGCACTCCAACCTGGGTAACAGAGTGAGACCCTGTCTCAAAAAAGAAAAAAAAAACTGGAACAAGTGGTGAAAGATGCCTAACTTCATTCAATTCAATTTAGTACTGGAAGTCCTTGTCAGAGCAATCAGGCAAGAAAAAGAAAAAAAAGTCATCAAAATTGGGAAAGAATAAGTCAAATTATGTCTCTTTGTGGAAGACATTATATTTGGAAAAGAATAAAAGACTCCATCAGAAAATTCTTAAAATGTATAAACAAATTGATAAAATTACAAGATACAAAGTCAATACACAAAAGCAGTAGTGTTTCCATATAACAATAATGAACTAGTTTAAAAGAAAAGAAGAAAATCCCATTTATAATAGCTACAAAAATATCCTAAGAATAAATTCAACAAAGATGATAAAAGACTCTACAATGAAAACTACAAAACACTAATGAAAAAAAATGAAAAGGACACAAATAGAAAGATATCTCATGCTCATGGATTAGAAGAATAAACCTTGTTAAAACAAGCATACTACATAAATCAATCAATAGTTTGAGTGTACCCACTGTTAAAATACCACTGTAGTTTTTCAAAGTAATTTAAAAAATCATAAAATTACTATGTAGCCACAAAAGACACCAAATAGCCCAAGAAATTCAGATCAAAAAACAAAGCTGGAGACATCATACTATCTGACTTCAAAACATATTACAAGGCTATAGTAAACAAAATAACATAGTATTGGTATAAAAACAGACACATAGAATAATGGAACAAAATAGAGAACCCTAAAATATATTCACATATTTATAGCTAAGTGATTTTTGATAAGGGTACCTACTGATTCTCTCCAAAGCTGCCAAGAACATACATAGGGAAAAGAATAACTTCTTAAATAAATGGTGTTAGAAAAGTTAGATATCTGTATGTAGAAGAACAAAACTGGACCCCATCACTCACCACACACAAAAATCAACCAAACATAGATTAAACACTTAAACATAAGACCTGAAACAATACTAAAACCACTAGAAAAGAACTTAGAGAAAACACTTCAGGATATTGGTCTAGGCTAGAATTTCAGGGCTAATACCTCAAAAGCACAGGCAATAGAAAGAAAAAAAGACAAATGGGACTGGGACTATATTAATCTAAAATGCTTCTGCAGAGCAAATTAAATAATCAACAGAGTAAAGAGACAACCTGTAGAATGAGAGAAAATATTTGCAAACTATTCATTTCTGAATCAAGGAACTAATATTCAGTATACAGAAGGCACTCAAACAACTCAACAGTAAGAAAATAAATAATCTCATTAAAAAGTAGGCAAAGGACATGAATAGACATTTATCAAAAGAAGACATACAAGTGGCCAACATGTATATTAATAATGCTCGACATCACTAATCATCAGGGAAATGCAAATCAAAACCACAATGAGATATAATTTTATCCCAGTTAGAATAGCTATTATTAAAAAGATAAAAAATGACAGATGCTGGCAGCGTTGTAGAGAAAATGGAACACTTATAAATTGCTGATGGAAATGTAAATTAGTATTGCAACTACGGAAAACAGTATAGAGATTGCCCCCAAATCTAAAAATAGAACTACTGCAGGATCCAGCAATCCCACTAATGGGTACCCATTCCGAGTAAAGGAAATTATCTGTATCAAAGAGATACCCACAGCCCCATCTTTTTTGCAGCACTAGTCACAATAGAAAAGATATGGAACCAACCCAAGTGCCTATCAACAGATGGATGGATAAAGATGGTGTGGTATTTATACACAATGGAATACTACTCACCCATAAAAAGAATGAAATCATGTCATTTGGAGCCACATGATTGAAATTGGAGGTCATTATGTTAGGTGAAATAAGCCAGGCACAGAAAGACAGTACTGCCTGTTCTCATTCATATATGGGAACTCAAAAGGTGATTCTCATAGCATTAGAGAGTAGAATGATAACGTGTTAATTTATTTTCACACTGCCATAAAGAAATACCCAAGACTGGGTAATTTATAGAGGAAATAGGTTTAATTGACTCACAGTTCTGCATAGCTGGGGGAGGCCTCAGGAAATTTACAATCATGATGGATGGTGAAGGGGGAGCACCTTGGACCTTCTCACATGACAGGAGAGAGAAGCAGAGGCAGGAGAAATTCCAGACACTTGTAAAGCTGTCAGACCTGTGAGAACTCACTCAATATCAAGAAAACAGTACGGGGGAACCCACCGCCATGACCCAGTAACCTCCCGCTCGGTTCCCCTCTTGAAACATTATGGGGATTACAATTTAAGATGAGATTCGGGTGAGGACACAGCCAAACCATGAGCGACAGATACCAGAAACTGAGCAGAGTGAATGGGTAGGAGTGGGGGTGAAATGAAGAGAAGCTGGTTAATGGTTACAAACATAGATAGAAGAAATAAGTTCCAATGTTCAACAGCAGAGTAGTGTGAGAATAGTCAACAATAATATATTGTGTATTTCAAAATATTAATAGCTAGAGGCAAGGATTTGAAATATTCCTAATTCATAAGAACGATAAATATTTGAGATGATGGATACCCCAAATATCCTATATTGATCCTTACATATTATATGCATGGAACAAAATATCACATGTACCCCATAAATATGTACAAATATCACATATTGATAAAAAAAAAACTTAAGACTTTGTATCAATATGCAAAAACATAAAAATACGTGAAAATACATAAATGCATCTACGCTATTATCACAATTATATAAAATTTTGTATGCTTATGTAGGACTAGAAAATGGGATGGTAGGATCTTGGTAATTTAAAATTTAAAATTTATTTCTATTATAACTGAGCAATATATATGGAAGTCAAATAACTCTGTTCAAAATTATCAGAATTCTCATTACCAACTTTATTTTCCTTGAAGAGAATTTTATCCTTTTTATATATTTTAATTTAAACTCTAGATTACATAGTCGAAAGAAACCTACCAAAGGCACTGGGTTCTTACTGACCTTCTGGGAGTAGTAATACACCTGCACATAAATGGCACTTTCATGAAGGATTAGGTAATTAATTTGTTTAAACGATCTTGGACTTACTACTGTTATTACTGGTATCCCAGTGAAGTGTTTTGTATTTCAAACTCTTCCATGTAACAGAGATTATGAGAGAGATGCGCTGAGTTTAGATGGATATTGTACAGCAGCAGGACATAGGTAATTTGAGCAGCCTGGCACCTAGGAAGGATTCTATGGGAAGATAATGTTGACCTGATCTAGTGCAGTAACAGGTAAGTATGAGAAGAAGGGGAAAGAGAACCAGATACTTAAGAGTGAGAACTTTATAAGTTAAACTTTTAAAACTCATTAAATCAAAAAATGCATTCGATTAAGCTATTTACAAACAACACAAGGTATTGAGTTAAGAGCTTGGACTCTGAATAAAGTGTAAAGGAGAGAAGAACTTAATGTGACTTGGGGGTCTTGAAGGGTTATTGAGGTCAGAATGAAACTGTCAAGTACAATTAAAAATATGATATGCCGGGAGCGGTGGCTCAAGCCTGTAATCCCAGCACTTTGGGAGGCCGAGACGGGTGGATCACGAGGTCAGGAGATCGAGACCATCCTGGCTAACACGGTGAAACCCCGTCTCTACTAAAAAAATACAAAAAACTAGCCGGGCGAGGTGGCGGGCACCTGTAGTCCCAGCTACTCAGGAGGCTGAGGCAGGAGAATGGCGTGAACCCGGGAGGCGGAGCTTGCAGTGAGCTGACATCCGGCCACTGCACTCCAGCCTGGGCGATAGAGGGAGACTCCGTCTTAAAAAAAAAAAAAATATATGATATATAGGAGAAAGAACAGCTTTGAGGAGAGGATAAATTCTTGATGTGCTGGTGGAGTTCTAGAAATATTTCCTCACCACCAACTCTCTAGAGGCGCTAACTGCAACTCATAGTTGTATAAATTATAAGCAGTTTAAGAGATTGAGAAATTTTACCTAAATATCAAATTAGAGATATTATGCCTTGATGGCAAGGACATAAACATTAAGGTATGTTCTGCTTGCCATTTTAGAGATTGGAAGAAAATTCTGGTTATATAAAACCAGGAACTTCGAAAGAGGACTCGTTATGTTGATTAAAGCAGAGTGGTCAACCCCGATTAAATCTACATTTAAAAAATGTGCTTGCTTAGAATTGGTGAACACAAAGACTTGGACAAAAGAATTCAATATTTAAAATGCAGCTCTCTTGTAGACATGGACATATCTTGTAGCTTCTACTAGAAGAAGAGCAAACAATTGGGCATCTTTATATTCCATCCATATTTTAGTAGAGGAATCAGAGTCATTAGAAGACACACATCAGAGAATCCATTGGGATTGGAAAGATTTAGTCACTAACTTCATGCAGTTCAGAAGTTCTACGGGACAACACCTGCTGGATAGGTGATTTTACATTGAAAAGTTAATGTGAGCTCTTCCAGACATGTGCCTTTTTTTTTTTTCTATAGATGAGCCTATAGGCTTTCCTTAAGAGTAACCCCACCAAATATTTTGTAAAGAGACTAAACTGGTGATGACTTGAAATGTATTTTACCCTAGTTTCCTCTTATGAATGCACTTACTCCTGCTAACTAGAAAAACGTGTGAGTTTTAGATAGTCAAAGAATGCAAGATAAGAGATCGACGGACATAGGAATGATACATTGCTTTTATTGTATACCCAAAATTTGGCAATATCTTGAGTTGCTTTTAAGTACCTTACTTAAAATCCTTTTAATTTCATGGATTTCAAAACTTGGTCTTAATCATGATCCTATAAAATGTATAGCAGAAACCATACTGGATAGACTCTGCAGATGTGCGTTCAAACATGTCCTCTGTGTTCCAACCACCTGTGTGACCTTGAGTGATCATTATTATTCCTTGTCAACAGTGTTCCTGTTTGCAATCGATCAGAACTGGACTAACTGACTACCCTCTGATATGCCTTAAGGGCTAACCCAGCAAGACTCTCCCCTCCAAAACTATTGTATCATTAAACTTTGTGGCGTGACTTATACAAACATGGCTCAATCCTGAAGAAATGGAACATGTGGGAACCTCAAAAATAAACAAACTAGACAGATCTAAGGAAGGAAAAGTTGTAATGTGAACAATCACATCAGTCATAGATGACACTCAGATTTTATTACCAAGAAGCCCAAATGTTTTGAGAGTTACTAGTTTTATGAATTTTAGAGCATCTGTTGAGTGAGTTTCTTTGAAGCTTATATAATAGATGCAACAACAATATTTAGATGCTATTGAATATGTATGTAGAGCTTGCCAGCTGGTAATTGTTTCGTGACTAAAATATTATGAGCATAATCAAATAGCTAAAGATGGACATATATTTCCTCTTTTGGAACTTTCTGGGGATTTGCCAACACACAAAAAACATATTTGAGGCAAAACGGTGACCAGTGAAAGCAATTATCCAAGAGGATGCTAATTTTACAATGGGGAAAAGACAAGCTTGTTACCAGACATGCCAAATTGGTGAATGCATATGCACATAAACTAAATAATCTCATTATAGGCAGCCAACAGAGAAAAGCAAATTTCAAATTTTGCAGGCTACGGACTAACAGGGTCAGTGTTAATATTTAAAATCAGTAGCTTAAATAAAAATATTTTGTTATGCATTTATTGCTTATAATTTTTTCATTAAAATTAATGCAATAACTGCATAGCAAAAATGTATTTTTTCTATTCATTTTTTAAAATTTCTTTTTCTTTTTATTTTCTTAATTTTACTTTAAGTTCTGATATACATGTGCAGAATGTTCAGGTTTGTTACATAGGTATACATGTGCCATGGTGGTTTGCTGCACCCATCAACCCTTCATCTAGGTTTTGAGCCCCACATGCATTAAGTCTTTGTCCTAAGACTCTCCTTCCTCTTATGTCTGTTCATATCCTTTGCCCACTTTTTTATTTTGTTTTTGTTTTTTTTCTTGTACATTTATTTAAGTTCCTTGTAGATTCTGGATATTAGCCCTTTGTCAGATGGATAGATTGCAAAAGTTTTCTCCCATTCTGTAGGCTGGCTGTTTACTCTGATGATAGTTTTTAATTTTTATTTATTATTTTCTAAATCTATTATAAGTTCTGGTCTACATGTGCAGAACGTGCAGGTTTGTTACATAGGTATACATGTGTCATGGTGGTTTGCTGCACCCATTGATCAGTCATCTATGTTAGGTATTTCTCCTAATGTTATCCTTCCCCTAGTCACCTACCCACTGAGAGGCCCCAGTGTGAGATGTTCCCCTCCCTGTGTTCATGTGTTCTCATTGTTCACCTCCCACTTACAAGTGAGAACATGTGGTGTTTAGCTTTCTGTTCTTGTGTTAGTTTGCTGAGAAGGATAGTTTCCAGCGTCATCTATGTCCCTGCAAAGGACATAGCTCATCCTTTTTTATGGCTGCATAGTATTCTATGGTGTATATGTGCCACACTTTCTTTATCCAGTTTATCTGATGGGGATTTGGGTTGGTTCCAAGTCTTTGCTATTGTGAACAGTGCTGAAATAAACATATTATGTGTGCATGCGTCTTTGTAATAGAATGATTTATAATCCTTTGTGTATATATCCAGTAATGGGATTGCTGGGTCAAATGGTATTTCTGGTTCTAGATCCTTGAAGAATCACCACACTGTCTTCCACTCTGGTTGAACTGATTTAAACTCCCACCAACAGTGTAAAAGCATTCCGATTTTTCCACATCTATGCCAGCATCTGTTGTTTCCTGACTTTTTAATGATTGTCATTCTAACTGGTGTGAGATGGTATCTCATTGTGGTTTTGATTTCATTTCTCTAATGAACAGTGATGATGAGCTTTTTTTCATGTGTTTGTTGGATGCATAAATGCCTTATTTTTAGAAATATCTGTTAATATCCTTTGCCCACTTTTTGATGGGGTTGTTTATTCTTGTAAATTTGTTTAAGTACTTGTGGATTCTGGATATTAGCCCTTTGTCAGATGGATAGATTGCAAAAAATTTCTCCCATTTTGTAGGTTGTCTGTTCTCTCTGATGATAGTTTATTTTGCTGTGCAGAAGCTCTTTAGTTTAATTAGATCCCATTTGTCAATTTTGGCTTTTGTTGTCATTGTTTTTGGTGTTTTAGTCATGAAGTCTTTGCCCATGCCTATGTCTTGAATGGTATTGCCTACGTTTTCTTCTAGGGTTTTCATGGTTTTAGGTTTTATGGTTAAGTGTTTAGTCCATCGTGAGTTAATTTTTGTGTAGGGTGTACGGAAGAGGTCTAGTTTCTGTTTTCTGCATATGGCTAGCCAGTTTTCCCAACATCATTTATTAAATAGGGAATCCTTGCCCCATTGCTTCTTTTTGTCACTTTGTTGAAGATCAGATGATTGTAGATGTGTGGTGTTATTTCTGAGGTCTCTCTTCTGTTCCATTGGTCTATACATCTGGTTTGGTGCCAGTACCATGCTGTTTTGGTTACTATAGCCTTGTAGTATAGTTTGATGTCAGGTAGCGTGATGCCTCCAGCTTTGTTTTTTGCTTAGGATTGTCTTGCCTATATGGGCTCCTTTTTTGTTCCATATGAAATTTAAGGTAGTTTTTTTCTAATTCTGTGAAGAAAGTCAATGGTAGCTGATGGGGATAACATTGAATCTATAAATTACTTTGGGCAGTATGGCCATTTTCATGATATTGATTCTTCGTATCCATAAGCATGATATTTATTTCCATTTGTTTGTGTCCTGTCTTATTTCCTTGAGCAGTGGTTTGTAGTTGTCCTTGAAGAGGTCCTTCATGTCCCTTGTATTTTTATTACTAGGTATTTTATTCTCTGTGTAGCAATTGTGAATAGGAGTTCACTCATGACTTGGCTCTCTACTTATCTATTATTGGTGTATAGGAATACTTCTGATTTTTGCACATCGATTTTGTATCCTGAGACTTCACTGAAGTTGCTTAATGGGTTTTCTAAATATGCAATCATGTCATCTGCAAACAGAGACAACTTGACTTTCTCTCTTCTATTTGAGTATCCTTCATTTCTTTCTCTTACCTGATTGCCCTGGTCAGAACTTCCAATACTATGTTGAATAAAAGTGGTGAGAGAGGGCATTCTTGCCTTGTGCCAGTTTTCAAAGGGAATGTTTCCAGGTTTTACCCATTCAGTATGATATTGCCTATAAGTTTGTCATAAATAGTTCTTATTATTTTGATATATGTTCCATCAATACCTAGTTTATTGAGAGTTTTTAGCATGAAGGGATGTTGAATTTTATTGAAGGCCTTTTCTGCATCTATTGAGATAATCATGTGGTTTTTGTCATTGGTTCTGTTTATGTGATGGATTATGTTCTTTGATTTGTGTATGTTGAACCAGCCTTGCATCTCAGGGATGAAGCTGACTTGATCGTGGTGGATAAGTTTGTTGATGTGCTGCTGGATTTGGTTTCAGTACTTCATTGAAGATTTTTGCAAAGATGTTCGTCAGGGATATTGTCCTGAAATTTTCTTTTTTCATTGTGTCTCTGGCAGATTTTGGTATCAGGATGATGCTGGCCTCATAAAAGAGTTAGGAAGGAATCTCTCTTTTTCTATCGTTTAGAATAGTTTTAGAAGGAATGGTACCATCTCCTCTTTGTATCTCTGGTAGAGTTCTGCTGTGACTCCATCTGGTCCCGGGCTTTTTTTGGTTGGCAGGCTATGCTTCAATTTCATAACTTGTTATTAGTCTCTTCAGGGATTCACTTTCTTCCTGGTTTAGTCTTGGAAGGATGTATGTGTTAATGAATGTATCCATTTCTTTTAGACTTTCTAGTTTATTTGCGTAGAGGTGTTTATAGTATTCTCTGATGGTAGTTTATATTTCTGTGAGATCAGTGGTGATATCCCCTTTCTCATTTTTTATTTTGTCTATTTGATTATTCTCTCTTTTCTTCTTCATTCGTCTGGCTAGCAGTCTGTCTATTTTGTTAATCTTTTCAAAAAACCAGCTCTTGGATTCATTTTTTTTTGAAGTGTTTTTCATGTCTCTATGTCCTTCAGTTCTGTTCTGATCTTAGTTATTTCTTGTCTTCTGCTAGCTTTTGAATGTGTTTGCTCTTATTTGTCTAGTTCTTTTAATTTTGATGTTAGGGTGTCGATTTTGATCTTTCCCACTTTCTGATGTGGGGACTTAGTGCTATAAATTTCCCTCTACACGCTGCTTTAGCTGTGTCCCAGAGATTCTGGTACTTTGTGTCTTTGTTCTTATTGGTTTCAAATAAATTATTTCTGCCTTAATTTTGTAATTTACCCAGTAGTCGTTCAGGAGCAGGTTGTTCAGTTTCCAGGTAGCTGTGAGGTTTTGAGTGAGTTTCTTAATCCTGAGTTCTAATTTGATTGCACTATGCCTTTTCAACTGGTTAAATTCTGCTTGTTTGTGAAATCTTGGCACAAAAATCACTTCCTCATGGAACACTTTTCTGAATCATCTGACAAAATCCCCCTCTCAAATGTTTTTCTAACACCACACACTCATTTTTTCTAACAGGTATCACAGTCGCTCTTACTTAAATAAGCTAGAATAATTGTTAAATATCTATCTCCCTGACAAGACTATGGACTCTATTAGGGCAGAGATTCTATGTCTTTATTGTCTCAAGTACTTAGCACAGTGCCTGACACAGAGTATCTATTTAAATATTAGCTGATTAAATGGTCAAATGAGTAACATTTTTGTGGTTGTTAGAAATGTATTTAAATATAAATACATAGAAGTCACACCTTTTAAAACTGTTTATTTTATTGATACATAATAGATGTACATGTTTTCAGGGTACATGTGCTAACCTGATACATTCACATAATCAAATTAGGGTAATTAGAATATCTATCACCTTAATATTTATCTTTTAGTTACTCTAGGAATATGTCAATTATTTTCTCCTAGCTATTTTGAAATGTAAAATTGATTAATGTTATCTCTAGAAAGAATCTGTGCAGTAGATTTTTAAAATGATCTTAGAAAATGACTATCTGATACTTCCAAGTATTATAGCTACAGAGACCATATGGTCTAATTCTCTGAGCTTGTGCTTATTGCACATATGATTTTCCACTTTATACAGAAGATTTTTACCAAAGAAAGTAATTTAAAGAATGTAAAACCAACAGTCTTCAAAAGTACATCCTCAGTTGCAATTAATTCATACTACATAGACTGCAGCACATATTAACTTTAAGTAGATCTGTTTTATAAAAGTTGGATTTTGCAAGAATAGTGAAACAATAAAAATATCTGACATCAAATTTTAGAGTTTAAAATAGATAAAACCAGATGGACGTACACTCTAATATACTAGTATGTACTGACAATATATGATATTGCATATTAGATACCCTATTAGACATTCCAAATATTTAGCCATTAATGGAAAAAGGAGCTAAGTTCTCAGAACTACTGTGAAGACACAGAAAAAGTATTGGCTCTCTAGGCAGAAAATAAAAAAAGGTTGTTATTCAGAAAGGTAAAGTTGGCTGAGGTGATCCCCCAATATGGCGAAACAATATTTGAGAAGATCTAAGATTTAAAATTGTTAATTATTCCAGGAAATTTACTCATGTTATAAACCTGAATTTCTGCTTTATACATTAAATTTCTTGGATATATAATTTAACAAATGCAAACGTTCACAAAATAAATCCCCAAGTCCAGTACTCTGTCAGCAATAATCATTCTGAATATTCTTCATTGAGTAGTGACTTAACAAATTATTGTGTTTGCAGGGGCAGTAGGAAGTAAAAAGTGTTAATGTAACTGCTTTGGGTGCTACCATCTTCTGCCTAGGTTTTCTCTAAAGAGAAGTTGCAACATAGTTCATGACATCTGAAATTTCCCGTGGGAAGACTTGGATCACTAAGGAGGCAAGATTTGTTCAAACCCACTCACCAACTGTTCCCTCAGTTACATTAGCTATTTAAATATTGTTGCCAAATGCCAGAACCTCTCAGTGGAATAACTGAATGAAAGACCTCCATTTCCCAGAAAGCTCATTCTAGTTCTTGAAATTCCTGAGATAGTATTTAGTGCAGTGCAAACAAAATGTGTTTTAAATTCTCATGCAAAATTTTATTCAGTTAGTGGAAATTTAAACAAGATAAAACAAGACAAGATAACTCCTTTAACAGCAATAGTATAGAAAATGTAATTTGACAAGTTGTTTAACCTCTGTGTACCTTAATTTCTATTAATATTTAATGCTGATTTACCTTATACGGTGTTGAGAAGCTTAATAGGCTAATGAGTTTGAGCAATTAACATATTAAAAAAGTCTAAACCTTCAGTGTGATAAGAAAGCAAAAAACGTCCAAACGTATAAATGAAAGGCAAAATTCAATATGAAAGAAGCATGAAAAGACTAGTGGTAAAATAATTTTGGATTTCTTTACAATGATCACAAATTTTTCCAAAATTTTCATAGCTGATATCAGTTGGGCTTGGTCATCAAGCAGTAACCAAGATTCTAGAGACACTTTCATAATTTGAAGAGTAAAAAACTAAATATAAAAATGCTTTATCACCGTAAGTTAAGTGGTCTAAGAATTGATAAAGCACAACTTAAAAAAATAGACTGGTTTATTTTTTCTTATTCACAAAAATCTGAATATAGAATCTGAAATTTTCACTTATCAAACATGTCAACATACTATTAGATTAGAGGTTGTCTTAGGGTTAAATTAAAAAATGCTGAATGTATAGAATACTGTAAAAAATAAGCAATAGTTACATAAACATTTGTTCCCATGTTCCTACCCTCAAATTGGCATATTATTTTGGAAATAAAGTGTTTTAGTTACAAGTGTGCATTTTGATGTATCATATGCATTTTTAACTATAAAAGATAAAATACCATTAAAATTCAGTTTTATTCTCCAAATCAAATCACTTAAATTTTTATCCAGAACTATATCACTTTTTACTTTCTGTTACTTACTCCCAGAGTGACTTGACATAGATCTCCTTAGGCAAATAGAAACAAATTAAAGGAATAGCAAAATGGCAATGCTGTCATTACACTGCCTTCAAAGTGTCAATATCAAATTCCCATGGAGATAAATAATAAAAATTAGTAAACGATAAAATCTGAATGTACTTTGCATCGAATTCAATTAAGAAAAAATCTAATTAAAATTACAAGTGATTAACTATTCACAAATAGCAACACCTATTTATAATGGAAATATCCACCTCTATTATGCTATACATGAAAGAATTTGATTAAAGAAATGATGGGAGAAATACCAGTTATAGTTAATATGTTAAGGCTAAATATAGCTATATGTTTATTTACTGCCTTTTATTATTTGTAGGAAATAACTGTTGTGATTTGAGAAAATTATGGATAATCTGATAATGTTAGAGATCATTATACTTTTTAAAAGGTAAAGACATGGAAAATATAGGAAGTTCATAAAAGAATAATGCTTTAACTTGTCCTCAGAAATTTCTGTATTACTCTTTAAATCATAATAATTAAAAACATTTGAATAAAACTTTCACTTATAAATTACTTTTTATTGAGATAATGATTTATATATCATAAAGTTTACTCATTTAAAGTCTACAGTTCAATGAGGGGGAAAGACAGAGAGTGACTGCTAATGGGTACAGAGGTTCTTTTTGCAGTGATGAAAATGTTATAAATTTAAATTATAATAGTGATTGCATAACCCTATAAATATAATGAAGCATTTTGAGCATTGTTTTCTTTCATCTCTACAAAATCCTTTATAAGCCTAGACTCTAGAGAAGAATAGCATTCACATGCAAGAAACTTTAAGGAATTACACAATATATGGGAAATACTGGACCAGATTGTGGGCAGAGGGGAAGAGAGAGAAGCACGTGAGGAACAGCTGTAAAGAAAGAGGCAGAAATTCTTCAGTGCTTGATCAACCACCAGTCTGAGAAGGGGTGGGGCAGGAGGCAGGGAGCACCATGGGATAGTACAAGCATATTTGCAATCTATCAGCATTTGGGGAAGCAAACAAGGGATCCAAGGGCACACTCTCTGGGTATTCTGCAGCTGTGCTTACTCATAGCCACTTTAGATCTAGCAAAGAGAGCATACCAGGAACCTAATCTGAGGAATTTACTCATGCAACATGTGTTATGTACCTACCTCCCACAAGACAGATGCTTTTCTAGATGCTAGGGTTATAACAGTAGACAACATAGAAAAGTCCCTTTCATAGAGCTTACAGTCTAAGGTGGGAAATAGGCAATAAACAAATAAGCTTATCAGTGGGTGATAGATTGGGGGTGGCTCTACTTTCCTATTTTATAAAGTAGTAAGGACTTCCTTATCAGAGACCTGAAGTGGATATTCACGAAAAGAGTATTCCAAGTAGAGGGAACAGATATGCAGACAACCTGAGGGACAGGTTTGTATGATGTGATTGGGGAAGGACAAAGAGTTCAGAGTGATTGTCGCAAAGGGAAGTGCTGGGAGTCATAGGAGATGAGCTGAGAGAGAGGGCCTCCAACAACAATGCAGGGCCTTCCAGTTCAGGGTAAAGACTGGATTTCATTCTGTGTGTGATAAGGGTCATGAGCAGAAGAGAGACATGATTTGATTTTTGTCAGATCAAAACAAAGAAACAGTAGAAAGATGTTTTTAGAATTAAAGAGATATCTGAGTCTACCAATTTTAAGCACTCAAGGAGTACCAGGCACAATTAACAAGGAAAGAAACCCTTCAGTTTATTTTCAACCTTGAAATAAATAAAAAGTATTATTCACATCTAGGCTGAAACAAAACAGAACAGGCTGTGTTCAAAGAAGAAAATTATTCTGGTCTTATAATTCTTTGCTATAACCCTATATACCAAAAGACAATGAAAAACTATCCACAGGGTTCTGAGAGAAAATAGGTATCACCTAAGAATTGTATACTTAGCCACACTGTCTTTCAAGCACAACAGAGGTAGTTTCAGACATGCAGGGACTTACAATGTTATAATACATGAACATCTCCCTTCAAAAAAATGACCTGGAGACATAGGCTGACCAAATAACTAAGTCAAGAACATGTATGACTATAAAAAGAAAAGTTATCAATAGTAAAATATAATAAGCTACAATTTCTTTCACAAAATGTATTTTGGTTAATTATTATATAAAAATTAAAGTTATAAATGTTTTATATAAAATTATATTAAATGTGTGAAAAGCAAATATGTAGGTATATACATAATTTCTGGATAAATGCACTGGGTAATTTTGAAGTTCTTTGTGCTTTGCATTTTTCAATTTTTTTTAAGTTTTTAAATCAGAAAAATAATATACTGTTTTAGTCTATTTTCATGCTGCTGATAAAGACATACCCGAGACTGGGAAGAAAAAAAAGAGGCTTAATTGGACTGATAGTTTCACATAGCTGAGGAAAGACTTAGAATCATGGTGGAAAGAGAAAGGCACTTCTTACATGGTGGCAGCAAGAGAAAATGAGGAATAAGCAAAAGTGGAAACCTCTGATAAACCCATCAGATCTCATGAGACTTATTCACTACCATGAAAATAGCATGGGAAAAAATGCCCCCGTGATTCAATTATCTCTCCTTGGCTCCTTCTCACAACACATGGGAATTCTGGGAGACACCATTCGAGTCGAGGTTTCAGTGGGGAGACAGCAAAACCGTATCATATACATTTTCAACAGTAAAGGAAGAAATTATTAGGTCATATTATCCTCTGGTATTTAGTAAAATGTTATGCTTTATATATTCTAAGAGTAGAAAAATTGAATTTGTAGGTCATTAATGAAACATATAGATTCTTAATTTAGATATAGCTTTAGAATATATCTAGCTGAATGGTTAACTCAGGTTTTAGCACTTAATTCTTCATTCAAGTGAAGATTAATTATCATTATCACCAAAGCTAATATTTGAGCACTTATTACTATGTACCAAGAAATTCTCTAACCAATTTGCCTATAGCACCTAATTTAATCCTCACAACAATATGATTTTTCAGAAGAAGAAATTGATGTATAGAGTTGACAGAACAATTGCTCTGTGTTGCATGGCGGGTAAGTAATGGAGACAGATTTTTGTACTCATCCTGTCTGTCTAAAGCCAATGTCTTTGAGGCTAAACAACACTCCATGGTAGGTGGCCTTTAAAATAATCCCAGAGAATCTCCACTTCCTACTGTTTACCCCCCTGGGGTAGTCCCCTTCCCTTGAACATAGACTTGACCTAATGACTTGCTTCTAATGACTAAAATACAACAAAAGTTATGAGTTCTCACTTCTGTGATTGAGTTACAAGATATTACAAATTTTTTGTTGTTTTCAGACTCTTCTGGTTTCTTTGCTTGCATACTTTGTAAAGCAAGACACCATGTTGGAGGGGTCTACTTGTGAAGAAACTGAAGGTGGCCACAGGCCAAATGCCAAGGAAGAAGTGAGGCCATCAGTGTGATAACTTTTGAGAAACTGAACTCTGTCAACAACCATACGAGATAATATTGAAGCAAATCCTTCACCAGTTGAACTTTCAGATGAGGCCAAGTCCCGTATGACACTCATTTCAGCCTTGTAAGACAATCTAGGACAGAGGACCCAGCGAAATCATGCCCAGATTACTGAATATGAATATGTTCTGTTAAATGACAAAGAAGAATTAAGGTTTCAGTTGGAATTAAGTTTGCTAATCAGCTGACTTTAAGATAAAAGATTATGCTGGATTTCTAGTTCTGCTCAATGTAATCAACAGGATATGTAAATGTGGAAGAGGGAGGCAGAAGAGTCAGTGTTAGAGTCATGAGAAAAATACTTGGATATTGCTGACATAGAATTTCGAAGATGGCCACAGTCATGAAATGTGGGAAGCCTCTAGAAGCTTGTGAGAGATAGGAAAATGGATTTTCTCCTATAGTCTCCAGAAAGAAAGGCTGTCTGCCAACAACTTGATTTAGCCCAATGAAACCCACATCAGACTTCCTGACCTACAAAAGTCTCTAAGATTATATATTTGTATTTGCGTTGTTTTATGCACTAACTTTGGGGATAATTTGTGGCATAGATGACTAATAAACATACTATGTCAAACAGAGGAAAAATTAGCTGGCCAGTAGTCATTCTTCTCTGAACCTTAGCTACCACCATAGCAGTCCCTGAAGTTTTAACTTAGTGTTCCATACAACACAGTGTGAAGACCACTGATCTAGACTAACTTCTCAGGAGGTGAATACATTTCTTTGAATAGTATCACTAAGAGCGACTACAATAATTGAGAAAGGAATCACTTAATTCTAGGTGTCATTTGCCTTTGAGTCTATTAGTAAGATCTCTCATGCCTGGTTGTCCATGTAAGGTTTTCTTATATAGAACAAAGCATGAAAATTCTTTAGCCTCATAACTTGGGTTATGATTCACCTGTACTGTGAATTCTTCTATTTGCAAACCACTTACTACTGGTTGCCTCCCTTCATTGTAGAATCTTCTCTTGTAGCCCCATCCTACCAACCCAGGTCCAGTTTTTATCCTTTTACTTACTGCTTTTGTATTTTACCAATAAGCCAGAGCAGTGATTTGGGGTCATGGTGTCATTTAACTCTGCCATCTACATAGTGAATTGTGAGTTTTTACTCATTATAATGTGTTTCTACTCATTCTAGGGATGGTACTAAGGTTTACAAATTATTTATTTATTCTTGAAAAAGAATAAACTATATCCTAATGTCACTCATACTCTTTCACATGCTGAAGTCCCTGGCAGGCCAGAAAGGCCTGGAGTTTCTTGCAGCACATGGCATTGTATACATAGCATGTCAGCCTTGGCTCGTCGGGACACATTTTGAAGTTAAGATCAGCGTTTTGGAGCATTCCTAAAGAATCCTTCCAATGGCAAGCAATACAGAGTGCACTGAAGTTTCTTGGAGAGACGCAGAGAGGGTGACCAGCACAGAGCACAGCACAATACACTCATTTCCCCAAGAAACATTTTTGTTTTCTCTCCAAGATGTTCTCCATGCTCCAATCTGCTCCTGTCCTTTCCAGCCAGCAGACTGTCAATAGGTCTAGCCTATATCTTCCTCTCCTACTTAGATTCTAAAAATGCCATTTTCTTGACCCTAATTCTATTGCTTTCTGCCAAATTGAATACCCCATTGATACAGGATTAATATGTGTCTGAAGTTACTCACCAAAAACCATTCACAGGTATTTTCTTGATAGCATAACACACATGTGAATGTTATCTATAATGCTTGAAAAGGTTTGATCTAAAGCATAAATGGGCTTTAGCCAAGTCCTTTCCCCTTCTCCTCAAGTTGCAGCCATGTCGCACTTACAACAAACATGTATAATTGACAGTCACCCCAAGAGAACCAATACGAGGTCATTTCTTCAGAGCTTTCCCTGGAAGATTTCCAAATAAAAACAAAACAAAAAACATGGTTTCCTAAGCTTCTCATCAGGAGAAAGTTT
This sequence comes from Colobus angolensis palliatus, assembly GCF_000951035.1. Taxonomy (NCBI): domain Eukaryota; kingdom Metazoa; phylum Chordata; class Mammalia; order Primates; family Cercopithecidae; genus Colobus; species Colobus angolensis. The sequence continues at coordinate 9,760,904 of NW_012121598.1, read as the reverse complement.
CTGGAAAGCTGATTTTATGCCAATTGCTACTTCCTTCCCAAGTTTCTTTTGTTGCCAAAACGTTTTCACTGACTGAGTATCAACAGTCTCCAAACAAAGGCACAGATTTTTTTTACCAAAATATTACAAAAATAGTCACAGCTATTTTTTTCATTCGTAATATCTGCATATCTGCATGCATTGTTGGACTTGTGATTCATTTGATTTAATGAGGAGACAGCTAAATTTACAAGTTCCCCAATTCAAGTTCAAGTAGTTTAGATAATATTCATTTGTTCCTAAATAATTTTATCCTCTTTATTATCTACCATAGGTAGCAAGGCAGCAAGGAGCATCTAAGGCCATCACATGTAAATATTTCTGTTTCCTTCATAAAATGAACTTTTCTTAAACTAATTTTAACAATTGCTTTCAATTTACTATCTCTCAAAAAAAATTTTAAAAACCACTAATAAGGAAGAAAAATCTAAGCAAGTTTTCATCACTTTATCTTTTCTTTTTTCTCCTATCTCTTCCCAGATGGTACATGGCTGAAAAACTAATAGCAAGAAAATGATAGAAAAAAATATAAAGTTAAATATGTAATTCTCACATAAGTGAAAAACTACCATGTTATGATACTGACATATGCAAAATGCAATTAGCTCATTCCCTTGTTTTCAGCCAATACCAACTTTATTTTCTTGATTGAACTCTTACTGTATTTTTCCTCCTGGCACTAATGGCTTTCTATAGATTTTTATATTCAAATGCCGCATTCAAATACCTTGCCCAAGAGATGTGATCATTCACCAGGAATATCTTAATTTGTTTGAAGAGAAAACATTTTTATGCAGAAATATAACACTTTCTTTATGTATATTTAGAAATAAAGAGCTAGGTACACAAAGACAGGCCCTAAATTGTGTCACACTCCAAATATTGTTGGGGAAATTATCTATATGTCATATTATATTGGCAAATTTATCAACATAGAAATATATCTGACTATATCTAAAATATATATTTTGTGAGATTTAAGGTGGCATAATATATTTTTAAAATACTCAATTATTTTTTGAATAGGAATATTCAATTTTAAATGAAATTACAAAGTTTCATACTCTATGAAGCTTATTTTTAAAAGCAGTGTTGTTAAACTGCTAGCTTCAACCTCTCAGTGGGTCATAACATCAATTTAGAGGGTTATGACCAGAATTTAAATATATATACATAAATTATATGCATATATATATACATAAATTGTATGCTATATATTATAAACATGTAATATCTTCATATATATACAGATACATATATAAAATGTACATTCACACCTATGAAGAAATAAAATTTCAGAATTTGTTATCTTTATCATGATGTTTATGTTTCATGAAGTTTTTGTTTTGGTTGTGTGTGTGTGTGTGTGTGTGTGTGTATGTGTGTGTGTGTATACTATATTGCTGCAAAAGTGTATTTTCTTTTTGCTTTGGATTGTGACCAAAACATGTACAAACAGAAAAAAGGAAAAGCCATCAAAAACAGAAAAAAAGTAGTAAAGAAGTGAACAAATAACCAGGCTAAATAATATGATTCAGATATAATAACTGTTTGGGGGAGAAAAAAGAGTTGGAGATGTTTGGGAGTGTTGTGAGGGATGGGATGGTCAGGGTAGGGTTGTGAAGGAAGGTGACCATGAAATGAGACTTGAAGAATGGAAAGGAGCCCTCTATGAAGAGAAGGGAAACAGCTTCATAGGCAGAGAAGCAAGCAAATATGAATGCCTTGGTGTGGGAACACATTTGTCTCAGCTAAGGAAGAGTCATAAGGACAGTGTGGCTACATTTGAGTGAGAGGAAACTGAATAGGTAAAGTTGGAAAGATGAGTAGAACCCAGACTACATGCTACATTATAAGCCATAGTAAAAATAATGGATTTTGGTCAATTGAAAGAAGAAGCCTTTGGAAACTTTTATATACCAGGGAATGTCTTGATGTAATCTAAGTGTGTGAAAGTCAATCAGAATGTTACGAGCTAATGGATCATAAGAAAGCAAGAGTGGAAATGTGCAAACTACTTAGAGGGCTATTATAGGTATCAAAGTGAAGGGGTTCTGCAGCTAGAACTAGTTGGAGGTAGTAGAGATGGAGCGAAGTGTGAGAGCCAAATATGCTTTGGAGGTAGAACAGGTAAGTATTTACGGATTTGTCTATGTCAAGTGTCTGGAGATGGTGATAGAGTAAGAGAAATAAGGAATCAAAGATAATGTCTGATAATCCACAAATAGTAACATATTTTGCTTAATAAAAAAAGACCAAGAGAGGAAGAGGATGTGGGTGAGAAGGTTGTACTTCTAGATTTACTTTAAACATTTAAATTAGAGATGTCTAACGCACATGCTTTTCATCCATATCACTGATTAAATCTTATATGTTTATTTGTGTAATTATTTGCTTATTGTAAAGTAAAAGGTTTCTCAAGGCAGGGATCATGCCTGTTGTGTTGCATTGAGCCTCGCTAGCATAATGTCTGGCACAGAGCAAGCATTCTGGAGATTCCTTGAATACACAATCTATAAGTGTTTGCATTAATGAAAAAGTAAATGAATATTTGTGATTAATTTTCCTTTGGTGATCATTTTTTACCAAATAAACCAAGTTTTAACAGAATATAGTTTCTATTTCCATAAGGATGAGCCAAGAACAATGAGATGTCTACAAAGAACCATGAAGATGGGTTCATTTACCAGTTAAATCACCTGCTTCCACAAGCGGTTTTCTAGTGCAGTGGTTCTCAACTTTGGTGCACATTAGGTGCAACTGGAAGTTTTGTTAAAACAGGAATTGCTGGGCCCTATTCTCAGGATGTCTGATTAGGTAGATGTGGGGTGGGGCCCAAGAATTTGCATTTCCACCAACTGCCCAGCTGATGCTGTTGGTCCAGGGATAATCACTGCTCTAGCAAGCAAAAGTTTTGAACCTGGGGTTCACGAATCCTTGGAAGAAGTCAATGATTGGGCTATAGGGCATTTGTATACATATATTTGAGAGAATATACGCAGAGTTTTGATGTGTAGGCTATTTAGCATTTTTCTAGTAATACAGTCTACATATTTTACCGGATTTTCAAAGAAGGCCTCCAAAATGTAATTAACATTACGAATAACGGTACTCAATCATGAATACATCAATCTAGTATGAATACATACTAGAACCACCAGGAATCTTGGCTCTTCCATTCAATTGCAATGTAATTTCAGGCAAAATAACCTCTCTAAAAGGGGAATAATGATAGTATTTATTTCATAGGCTTGTTGTGGGAATCAAATAAGTTAATATTTGTAAATCATTTAAACCAGTACGTAGCAAGTGCTAAATAGGCAATTGCTAAATAAGATTAAAAATCTGGGTGTGTTTCAAAAGGCTGAGGCTCCACCCCTGGTGATTCTAATGTATAGTCAGTGTTGAAAACCACTGTTCTGAAATGAAGAGAGCACAATAGATCAATGAATGCCTTTCCTGAAAGTGTCTAGTTAATTTCTTTCCAGTGAACCAGAATTCCCTTACCAGAGGAGCTTGGCTAGGAAAACTAGAGAGGGCTAACAAGAACTTTAGCATCTCAGACAATAATCTATTTTTATAAAATTTCAAGAGTTATTTCTTGCTCACCTCATTTTCTTTTTGTTATGGGAAGAGCTGAGGGAAATGAAGCCAAAGGAAAAAAAAATGGTTTTATCCACATTGACTATTATTTTTTTTTAAAATCATCACAAACAAAATCCTTACCTAAAATAAGAATATGCTAATATTATATAGAAATGATCAGAGAAGCAAATGCTAATTCTGCTAGCCAGGCTTCAAGATGACACCTGTGATCCTTGACTTTTAGAGTTCATATCCTTGTATATTCTCTCCCACGCTGAACAAGCTGAACTGTGTGACCAATGAGATATTGTAGAAGTGACTGAGTGTGGCTTCACAGTATAGATAATAAAGATGGCAGCTTCTGCCTTTTCTCTTGCATTGTCCACTTTGGGAAAAGCTAGCAGCTGTATCTTGGAGATGATCAAGGAGTTTGTGGAGAGGTCCATGCTGAGAACAACTGAGGTCTCTTGCTGACAGCCTGCAACTACTCAACAGCCATGTGAGTATGTCACCTAGGAAAGCAATCCCCCAGCCCGACAGTTCTTCAACAACAGCAGCTACTTATGTATGTTGCCAGGCACTATATTTTGGGATAACTCATTATATCATAATAGGTAACTGACACACTAACGCTAAACCTTATACTTTTTAGGTATCCAAGCTGAGAGTTTCTCTTTTACTATTTTGGTGCTACTGCAGGGTATCTGTTCATTTTATTCTTTTCTGACTCCTTAAGCCTACCAAAAATAATTAGCTACTAAAACAATTAACTAGAAAAGTGGGTATGTTGTACAAGGGAGAGAGAAAGATAACCCAGTCTCAGCCTTATAGTCTCCTGAGGCCTCACATATGAGAGAAACAAAACAGTTGTCGCACTTGAGTGAGTACCAAGGTCAACAGTGAGAGACCAGCTGTATCCATGACAACACGGACTCTAAATTGAGTTAACAAGAAATTTAAATTCTAATACCATCTCAAACGAAAAATGTGAGGAAGCTCAGTGTTTTCTAGGAACAGAGATGACCAGGTAACTTAACTAAATCCTTGAATGTCAGTGTCCACTGTTCCTTATTTCAAAACCAAAGAGTCAAAATTATATGAGATAAAACTAGAATCTTAGAGTTTGAGTTCAGTCAGGGATAAAATAACCATCAAGACCTTGTGTTCTATTTATATAGTGACCATGTACTAATTAAAAATATCTAAACAGGTAAAGCTCCATATCCTGATTCTAATACCAGCTCAGTGGGCTTTTGAAAACGCATTTCCATTTACGTGAGATTCTGCTAGAGTTCACCATTGTATAACAGAAAGACAGACTTAAAAGTTACGGAATTTATTAGCCATTGAACTTCTAATAATATCAGAACACACAGCTGTGTGTTCAACAAATAGATTTGCCTATACTACAAGAGGGACCACATTCATAGCCTGAGAAGTTAGTGTAGCCCTGTTCTTACCATTTGATTACATTTTAAGTTGGACCAGAGAAAGTGGCTGACCAGTTAATTACATACATTCTCTGAAGTATTCATCTCTATCAAAAGAGCATGGTATATTACTCAGGTAAACACATTTTAATTACCTTTTACTGAAATAGATAACGAAGTGATTTAGATAGTCAAAGGTGTACCTGAATAATAGCATTACAAACACTCCTAGATGTCTATTTTTCTTCTGTTGTTTAGAAACCAAATATTTTAGTCAGCATGTTTCTAGATTAGGTATACAGAGCTCGCCTTCTCTATCTACTCCAGATATACAAAACAAGTAGTTTCAACTTAATTGCAAAGGAGGAGGGAGTGTGCGGGTTGGAAGGGAACTGCCAGTGGAGGAAACTGTGAAATGCACTTACTCTAAGTGTGAAAGAGGATCTGTGCTTCCAAGTTTAGATCAGTGGAATTAACACTGCTGCTTTCCTTCAATGTAAAGATGAAAGGAGGCAAGAATCTCCTAAATCTCTGAGATGTATGTTTAGAGGTCAAAAGCAGATGCTAACAAGTTTCATTTCTTGCTTCCATTTTATTGTCTTTTATGTTTATTCCCACATGGCCACTTCCAGCTCATCAGTGTATGTGGGTGGGATATATTTGCCAACCCCTACCATCCCAGTTTTTAATTATAATGTGTTTATTTCCTTATTTTGATTTCAGATCTTTTGGAAGGGATAACCACGATGCCCCAAATACTTTAGTGTGTTTAACTTCTTGGAAAGCCCTGATTGCACCAGGTACTTATAAGATATAGATAAAGAAGGGGCAGGGCAGACAGGATGTGGGAAGAAACCCACAGAACAAGCAAGCAGAAGAAGGTGAGGCTGAAACACATTTGTCCACTTTGGTCTTGCCCTGCTTCTCAACGTCTATTCTCCCTGATCTCCATTTCCCCACTAAAATGACATAGGGGATTAAATGGAATATTTTTAGACTTTGTATTAGACAGCCTGACAGCTGATTTTTATTAACCAGTCTGTGAAATCTGTTTGATGGCTAAAATGTGGCTTTATTTCATAAAAGCAGCATCTTGCCATATGTTCTATGGATTGTGTTTGCTAATGTAAAACAGATTGTTATATATTAGAAAGCCTTTGGGTAAGGATTGAGGCTAAAAGGCATTCTGATGAGCTAAAGCTTTACTATTCTGTTGTGCAAATATCAATATGGGCAATTAAACTGATGAACAATGTAACTTCGATATAGAAGGGACTAGAAAACAGCTACTTGGGAGGTTGGGGTAGGAGAATGGCTTGAATCAGGGAGTTGGAGGTTGCAGTGAGCCAAGATCACACCACCACACTCTAGCCTGGTGACAGAGCAAGACTCCATCTTGGAAAAAAAAATACAACTGCCTTGCTATAATATAAATGAAAATAATTCTGAATTATGTCGCTAATCTACACATATGTATTCATTTACACACTGCTTTAGTGCACCTTAGATTTTCATGCAACCATTATTTATTGAGCAACTACTACATGCCAGGCTTGTGTTAAGGACTGACACATGGTTAACATAGTTCTTTTTTTCAAAAAGCTCTAATCTCATATAATTGAAAATGTCACTAATAAGACTATCTATTCTACTAAAAAGCACTAAAACATTTTAATCTTCAAAATATATATGAAGTATGCTGAATCATAGTTAAATATGGAAAATATGGTTATGAAGAATTGTACATAAATCCTCAGTTAAATTTACTCTAAGACTTAGATTTAGAGTAAATTTTAAATTTACTCTAAAACTTAAATGGCAAAGTTAATTATCAACTTCCTATAACATTTGGCTTATACATTCTGATACAAAAAGGCATAAATGTTTCAAAATGCACTGAGTTTTGTTCTACTCAAACAAAAGGGGAGAACAATGAAACACAAAAGTGTTGAGCTCTTGGAATGTTCCCAAGGTTTCACAGCAAAAGACAGTCACAAATTGATGTCTCCTCTACTACCCTTTCCATTAATCCATTGAGTTGGGATTCCCTGGTAAAACTGGTAATTTATTGTTCAACAAGTAGTTATTGAGTAGCCTCTATTTTCTAGGCATCATTATAGGCAATGTAGATATGTTGGTAAAAGTCACAGACAAAAAAACTACATTGTGGTAAAAAAAAAAAAAGACACATAAGAAATCATCAAATCAACAAATAAACAAATAAAATTAGTTGTTATGCAGCAGATTAAAATAAAGTTATTCCTGGGAGCTACTACAGATAACGCTGTGAGGGAAATCTTCTCTGAGGAGGTGTTGTTAGCTGAGCCCTACATGGCTGCTCATGAAGATTGGTGGGAAGAAAAATCCAGGCATCAGAGCCGCTTGCCAAAAAATCCCTCATGCGGGAGTAAACTTTTATTGTGGTGAAGACAATAAAGGAATCAAAGATAACCCATATGTGCTTAAGTAATTGTGTAAATGGTGGTACCAATAACTGCTACAGGGAACAGCAGGGAAGAGTAGGTTCTGCCAGAAGAGATTAAGAATCTATATCGATGCTAAAAATTGTCAGATGCCTAATAGACTTTCAAGGAGGATGGGAGAATGCAGTGAATGCTATCTGAAAAAAAATTTATTTGCTCAGTGGACTGGTGGTTCCTGTTTGATTTAAGAGATAATTTTGGTGTCCCAAAGAGACAGTGAAAGCAGAGAGATGTAAAAGGATGTGGTTAGTAAGAGGCAAAGACGGAAGAGGTAGGAAGGGCTGGGTCATTAATAAACTGTAGAAGAAAAACTTCATTGCAAAGTAAGGAATTGTACCTCTGAGCAGTTCTGGTGTGATTTTAAAGATTAGATAAACCTCTCTATTTGTGAGTGGGAGAGGCTGACTTTATCAGAAAACTAGATGTTATGATCTATTGAGTACCTTTTTCTTCCAAATGAGAAAATGTTCCCTCTGCAACCTGGTACAGGCAAGCTATTAAACAGGAGCATGATAAACATGAACTCTGTAAAACCTGTCTTACTCTCGCAACCTGTTTTCCATATTGTAATCAAAATGATTTTCCTAAGTTGCAAATCTAAGTAAGACACGTACCTGCTGAAAATCCTTTATGGGACTTTGTTTTTCTCAGCAGAGTCAAACTCCTCACAATGGCCCGGAAGTCCCTGTCTGCTGGTCCCTGCTAATTTCTCCTGTCTTACTTCTTGCTACCTCTTTCTTGCTCATTGGGCCTACTGAGCTCTCTCTTCTCAAATGCACCTTGTGCTTTCTCTGATTGCTAGTTCTCTGTCCTACCAAAAGCTCTTCTTACTCCTACCTATCCTTTAGGTCTTTATCAAAGTTACATTTTCTTAGAGGAATTTCCCACAGTAAGCCTGCCTTGTGCCCTAGCCCCAGGTCTGATGTAGGTGCTTCTCCAGACATTCCGTCATCATTAGTCCTCACCACTCCATATTGCAACTGTTTGCATTCTTGTAGCCCTCTTCCATAATCTTGATGAGGGTGGGGACCAGGGCTATCTTGTTCACTGTTGCATCCCCTAGATCCAGTGTAACAATGGTCATTTAGTATCTATGGGCTCAACATATATTTACTGAATAAGTACAAATAAATTTTTCTACTAGGTTGTTAGTTTCTAGAGGACAGTAACCTGGTCTATGCTTCTATCTCTAACTGTCAACAGAATGTGGGTGCACAAAGATTATTTATAGAATTATTTAACTTAGAGCTGTATTTCTCTTTTTCTACATCGTATGATTTGTACTTATTCAGAGTGGAGTTTCGGGTAAAGACCTCTGCCATTGTTCTTGTGTAAACTTGGTAGAATTTTGACCCGCCTCCCCATGGATACTATTTCTAAGTCTATGCAGACAAATATCTGGACTAAACTACTCATCCACCTCCTCAATATGGCCTGTTTTGGTAAATGAACTACCATCAAGTATTCTTACATATGAGCATAATCCTATCAGTGAAATACTCTTATGATCTCAGAACTTAGACCATATAATTAAAGATGAATATACTTCTTTAGGGCTTTTTGCGTACTTTGAGACCTTATCTTTCTACCATATGGAAATAAGTTTTAGAACAAAATTGATCACAATAGTTAATGTTTTAATGTTTCAATTCTTAACATTTAAAGCCAAGAACACAAAATCACCATTTAACTCTAACATGTATGTGAATAAGTATAAATATTTATAATTACCTTCTAATGCATATTTCATATCCAGAGCAAAAAGAGTCCACATAATTTCAGCACTTATTTTTCCCATGTTCAGCTCTTGAGGAAACCTAAAACCAAACACATTTTATTAGTGTATGAAGAAGAATAACATGCCTCAAAATCAAAATACATCATTTTACACATATACCACAGTAGTTATTATATAGTCATAAACACTTTTATTTATGACATTTCTCTTTATGAACTTTCATAAGTAAAAAAAAAAGTTACACACTAGAGTTTAATGTTAAAAAGTTATTGAATGGTAAGAAAACAGACTTCATTACATCAGTGCCAAAGTAACGGTGACTGGGGCTGCCTGTGGATGTCTTGTGATGAGTGTTTGTGTCTCAAGAGCTCCTTTGGTTT
>NW_012121598.1:9728662-9751199 GCF_000951035.1 Colobus angolensis palliatus | reverse complement strand
CGAGTAGCTGGTACTATAGGCGCCCGCCACTACGCCCGGCTAATTTTTCGTATTTTTAGCAGAGACGGGGTTTCACTGTGTCAGCCAGGATGGTCTCGATTTCCTGACCGTGTGATCTGCCCACCTTGGCCTCTCAAAGTGCTGGGATTACAGGTGTGAGCCACCGCACCCGGCCTATTCTTTTCTTTTACAATAACAAAAATTCCCATGCATTGAAAATGTTTACACAGTTAACCATTTTTCTTTCTTTCTTTCCTTTTTTCTTTTCCTTCCTTCCTTCCTTCCTTCCTTCCTTCCTTCCTTTCTTTCTTTCTTTCCTTTCTTTCTTTCTTTCTTTCTTTCTTTCTTTCTTTCTTTTTTCTTTCTTTCTTTCTTTGTTTCTTTCTTTCTCTCTCTCTCTCTCTCTTTCTTTTGGTATTAGGCTATTGGTTTTTTCCTCAGAATACTTACAGTTTAAATTATTGGCTTCATGCTTTATGTAGTAGCCCCTCTTTAAATTTAAATCTCAAGATCTACTTCTTGCTAAGATCTACTTCTATACAGAAAACAATATTTGGGGTCTAAGGCCTCATTGTGATCAGTTTTAGAAGTTTTGTTCTATTATAATACATTATGATACACTGGTTTCAATTTTGGTTGTGCTATTACCTGTAGAGATAATAGACATCCCATGATAGGAAATAAAAAGAATGCAAAGCTTCTTTCTTTAACAGTTACACAAGTTCTTCTGAAACCTGTGTTTTAGTTTACTTTACCTCCACTCTATGGTACTTTCTGTACATTCAGAATTACATTTCTGACTCTTTCTTACATATTTCATAGTTAAATTAATGGCAATACTATTTAGCTGATGAATTTAGATAGTTACCAGAGTCATCAGCCTCTGCCACGATCCACAGTGTCCCCTCCTTTGCACCTTCCGGGGAATTTTTTCTTTGGTCTACCTGTGGAATTTGCCTCTCTCTTCCCTATTCCTAATATCACACCCCCAATTCAAGTCATTATCTTCATTTGCCTCAATAATTGCACTAATCTATTAGTTTATGTCTTTGTCCCTATTTTTCTCTCTTCTGACACATCTATATTATCACCTAATTTGCCTTTTAAAAACACAGGCCATCATGTTTCTAACTACTGCTTTAAAACCATAAATTGCTTGTCACACATTTATTAGCATATAATAGTTTCAACTCATTAATATGACTACCCTGCTCTGACCATCTGGCCCCAACTTTCATTTCTTTCACCTTCATTCCCCAACCCTTACCATGAATAATCTAGCTATCCCTATTATTTATTATTTCTTGACATGCCTGACGTTCCATATATCTTCTGATCATTTTCCACCTTCCTGTTGTCTCCTCTTCTTAATTTCTACGAGATAATAACCTCTCCCTCTCCCTGGAAAGCACAGCCCAATATCACCTCCCTTTAAGTCTTCTGTTGTATTCAAGGCAGAATTAGCAATGATTAAATACTTGTGAATGATAAAGGCAAAGAGAAGTGCATAGTGACTATAAATGGGTCTGAGCTCACTTAATATGAAGAATTAGTGACAGGATTCGTGCTTTTATACTGTAGAAATTACATAATTTTACTCTTGACACAAGGTCTAACTTAACTGGCACAGCGTTATTGACATTTGCTTTGTAGTTCCAAACTGATGAAAATGAGGGGAATAATATTTTTTCTCTTTAACCAATTTCGTCTAGCATTATACAACATTTCTCCTGACAGGGTTCAGGACGTGCTACCCCAAAATATGGCACCTTGGCAAATAATTGAATATTTCAAGTGGAAGGAATCTGAGAAATGGCACATGCAGTTAGGACTTTGTGATTTTCCCCTGAAGCAAGACATAAAACCTAGAAAGGGTTTTCTGATCTTCCTCTGAAGCAGGAAATAGGATCCTTACATGAGAGGTGCTGCTCCTAAAGCAAAAGCAAAGAAAGAATCATCCTTATCAAAAGGAACGTGAATGAGCAGACCTTGCTGTTTCTCCAAGTTTACTGTATTTATACTTTTCTGGGGGCTTCTATACATGTCCCCACAACTCTCCACTTTTGGTCAAACCTAGCACAAATTATACTCAAATTTAGTCATTTATTCAGGTCTTTATTTCCTTTGAAGGCTTCCGTGTCATATAAAGCTCATGTTAAATAAATTTGTATGCTCTTCTCTTGTTAACGGATCTTGTTATAGTGACTACAGCTGAGGACTCAGAGGATAGAAGGAAAAGATATTCTTTCTCCCCTACACTTCTCTTACATAGCATCTCTTTACTACCTAACAGTATTAATTACATTTACACAGTCTTCTCAATACCTATATATGTATATAATTTTTTTCTCTCCATACTATTTTTTTTTTTTTTTTTTTTTGAGATAGAGTCTCACTCTGTTGCTCAGGCTGGAGTGCAGTGGTGCAATCTCTGCTCACTGCAAGCTCTGCCTCCTGGGTTCAAGCAATTCTCCTGCCTCAGCCTCCCAAGTAGCTGGGATTACAGGCATGTGCCACCACACCCAGCTAATTTTTTGTATTTAGTAGAGACAGGGTTTCACCATGTTGGTTCAGGCTAGTCTGGAGCTCCTGATCTCAGGTGATCCACCTGTCTTGAGCTTCCAGAGTGCTGAGATTACAGGCATGAGCCACCATACCTGGCTGACTCCATCTTTTATGTCTCACTTTCCAGGATAGATCAGATGAAGGTGAATAGCAAATACCATATGACACTAAAAAATCACAACTCATATACGTTCCTCAGCCATTTTCCTTGAAGGACACTTAAGTACTTTTATTTTTTCTATTATCTATTATCTTCATGTGAATTATTTCAACAAATATTCCTCACTCCCTCTGGCAAAATGGCTCTTGGTGGACACCTCCACTATCTGTACTCCAGAACTTCCAGGCAGGTCTGTGTTTTAGACTAAACAAGCTAGGTTAAAAACAAGATTCTGACTGCTTCTAAACATTTATTTTTTTTGCATGTATTTTCAATCTCATGATAAGGGTCCTAAGTAATATAAGCCCAATGAATATGATGACCGAGTCTTTTTATTACAATGTAAACACTCACTCCACGCCAGAATGTAAGACTAGAAGTATTTTCTCTATATATATATACAGACGTGCACACATGAATAAAAATATTAATATCAAGGAACAGAGCTAGCTCTCACATTCATCCACATTTGGGGGTTCAAATAAAAAAGAGTATAATCCTGTATGGAAAGCGTTACCTAAAGAAATATGACTTCAAGACAACCTCAAATAAGAAAAGATTATTGATACATACAGAACTACTCTAGTCCATATTTCCATCAAAATTAGAGTGTGTTGCATCAGTTTCCCTTACTGACTGCCAATTTTATCAATTTGTCTAATAAGGCATTCAATTTTGAAACTTAAATCCAGAAGCTTTACATTTATCAAGTATTTAAGTTCACAACTCTTCTAAAAAATTTAATACAACCTGAATACATATAAATTAGTTTTCAACATTAAATTTTACTTTATTGATATAAAAATAACCCCAGGTAAACAATTTATTTCAAAAGGTTTCATTTGAGCATAAATACTAGCATCATACATTTTGTGGTCCATTAGATTTTATGTAATTAGCATGCAGCATCAAAATTATAAGTGATATAATGAGTGCTTTTTGCTTATAAAAAGGCAAAATTGCTTAGTTATTTTAATTTTTTTATTTAAATGAAGAATAAGATTATATTAGCTTTACAGTACAATATACAAGAAAGAAAGATATTCACACAAAAAACTAAAGAATATCTCTTATAAACATAGATCTTCAACAAAAAATATCAAATTTAATCTCACAATATACAAAATGAATAATACTTTATGATCAAGAGAGGTTTATCCCAAAAATGCAACATTAATTCAGCCTTCAAAAATCAATCAACATAATTTACCTTATTGTTAGACTATGGAAGAAAAATTTTATGATCATCTCAATAGATGCTGAAAAGGTATTTGACAAACTTCAACATTCATTCATGATTTTAAATCCCTCTGAAAGATAGTAACTAAAGTGAACTTTTTTAACCTCATAAAGAGAATCTACAAAACCCTACTGCTAAAATTCTAGTTATGTCTCACACTTGATACTTAAGGATGAAGGCAGTGATGTTGACTCTCAGTATTTCTATATAACATTGTACTGGAGTTCTTAAGTTCTGTTAAAATGCAAGAAAAATACGTAAGAGGCATATAGATAGCAAAGGAAGCAATACAACTCTTCAGAGACAACATGGTTTTCTACATAACAAATGGCATACTAAAACCTGTCTGCGTAGAAAATGTCTAAAAAACTAGTTTAAGAAGCTACAAAATATAAGGTCACAGAATACAAATTCATATATTTCTGTATACTACCAATGAACTATTGGAAATTGAAATTAAAATAACAGTATCATTTATAATAGCATCTGATATGGTTTTGCTCTGTGTCCCTACCCAAATTCCATCTCAAATTGTAATCCCTCCATGTTGAAGGAGGGATCTGTAATCCCCATGGGGGCAGTTTCCTCTATGCTGTTTTCTTATAGTGAGCGAGTGCTCACAAGATCTGATGGTTTTAAAAGTGTTTGCCAGTTCACGCCTGTGCTCTTGTCTCTCTCCTCCTGCCTTGTGAAGAAGCCGCTTGCTTCCCCTCAGCCTTCAACTGTGAGGATGTTTCCTGAGGCTTCCCCCACCATATGGAACTGTGAGTGAACTAAGCCTCTTTCCTTTATAAATTACTCAGTCTCAGGCATCTTTTCTTTTTTTTTTCTTTTTCTTTTTTTTTCAGATGAAGTCTCAGTCTGTCGCCCAGGCTCGGAGTGCGGTGGTGCGACCGTGGCTCACTGCAACCTCCACCTCCTGGGTTCAAGCGATTCTCCTGCCTCAGCCACCTGAGTAGCTGGGACCACAGGCACGCACCTTATAGCAGTGTCAGAATGGACTAATGCAGCATCAAAAGTTATTAAATGCTTAGTTATAAATCTAATATAATATGTATAAGATTTATATGAAGAAAGCTATAAAGTATTGAAAAATGAAATAAGGCCTAAATCAATATATTGTATTTATAGGCTGATACACTCAATAATGTTAGAATTTTATCTTTTCTCAAATTGATTCATAGATTCAATGCAATCTCAATCAAAATTCTAGCAGAATTTCTCGGGAAATTAACAAACTGATTCTAAAATTGACATAGCAAAGTAAAAACACCAGAAGATGAAAAAAAATGTTGTTTTTTTTTTAAAGAAAAAACTTTACTTGTATTTGCAACTTTCTATGAAAATATAATAATTCATACAGAATGTCTTCAAATACAAGAGTGGTTAATTTTCAATAGTGTGTAACAGTATGTCAGGGAAAAAAGGACAGTCTTTTCAACAAGAGATGCTAAAATACTTGAATATCCACAGGCAAAAAAGAAAAAATCTTGACTCATACCTTACAACAAATTAAACATTTAACTCAAAATGGACCATAGATCAAAATGCCAAACCTAAAGCTATAAAACTTTTGAAAGAGAACGTAAAAGAAAATCTTTGTGAGCTTGTATTAGGCAAAACTTGTCTAGATGTAATACAAAAGTGTAACCCATAAAATATTGATAAACTGAACTTCATGAATTAAAATCTGATCTTCAAAAGACATTGCTGGGAAAACAGAAAGGTAAGCCACAGACAAGGAGAAAAAAATTTGCAAAACATGTGTCTGATAAAGGATTTATATCTAGGATATATACATTACACTAAAATCTCAGTAATAGAGAAAAAACATTACCCAATAAAAATGGGCAAATGATTTGAATGACACTGCAGCAGAGAAAAAAATTAGATGAGAAATAAACACATGCTAATAGGCTCAACATTATTAGTCATTAGATACTTGCCCATAAAATTATGATGTGATACTACATGTCTATTAGAATAGCTTAAAGAAACAAAAGGCAAAAGCCCAATACTATTAAGGGCTAGCAAAGATCCAAGTGTAGAGGAGCTGGAACTCTGACACATGGCTTCTGAGAATGGAAAATGTTATAGTTGTTTTGGAAAGCAGTCTGACAAATGACATTTTTTATAGAATTGGAAAAAAATATTCTAAATACACATGGAACCAAGAAAGAACCCAAACATACAAAACAATCTTAAGAAAAAAGAGCCAAGCCAAAGATATCACACTACCTAACTTCAAATTATACTACAAGACTACAGTAACCATAACAGCGTGATACTGGCACCAAGAAAGACACATAGAACAATGGAACAGAACAGAGAGCACAGAAATAAGGCCACAAACCTACAACCCATCTGATCTTTCACAAAGCTGACAAAAGCAACGGGGAAACAACTCCCCATTCAATAAATGATGCTGGGATAACGGGCTAGTCATGCGCAGAAGATTGAAACTGGATCTTTTTCACTATATACAAAAATCAACTCGAGATGAATTAAAGACTTAATGTAAAACCGAAAACGATAAAAACCCAGAAGAACACTTAGAAAATGCCATTCTGGGCATAGGCCCTGGCAAAGATTTTATGATGACCCCAAAAGCAATTGCAACGAAAAGAAAAATTGACAAGTGGAATTTAATTAAACTAAAGAGCTTCTGCACAGCAAAAGAAACTGTCAACAGAGTAAAGGGACAACCTTCAGAAGGGGAGAAAATACTTGCAAAGTATGCATCTGGCAAAGGTCTAATATCCAGGATCTGTAAGAAACTTAAACAAGTCAATATGCAAAAGCAACAGGCAACACCATTAAAAAATGAACAAAGAACATGAACAGAGACTTCTCAAAAAAAGACATACACATGGCCAACAAGCGTGTGAAAAAATGCTCGACACTGCTAATCATTACAGCAATGCAGATCAAAACCACCATGAGATATTACCTCACGTTGGCCAGAATGGCAATCACTGAAAAGTAAAAACATAACAGATGCTGGTGAGGTTGCAGAGGAAAGGGAATGATTATACACTGCTGGTGGGAAACAGCCACTGTGGAAAACAGTTTGGAGATTTCTCAGAGGACTTAAAACAGAACTACCATTCGACTCAGCAATCTCTTTACCAGGCATATAACCAAAAGAAAACAAATCTTTCTACCAAAAAGACACATGCACTTGTATGGTCATCACAGCACTACTCCTAATAAACAAAGACATAGAAGTCAAGCTACAAGCCCATACACAGTGGACTGGATAAGGAAAATGTGTACCATAGGATACTACATAGGTATAAAAAAGAATAAAATCATGTTCTTTGCAACAACATGGATGGAGCTGAAGGTCATTATTGTAAGTGAATTAACTCAGGAACACAAACTTTTAAATATCAGATGTTCTCACTTATAAGTGGGAACTAACCATTGCGTACATATGGATACAAATAAAGGAGCAATAGACATTGGGACCTCCTTGAGGGTGGAGGGTGGGAGGAGAGTATGGATCTAAAAACTACTTATTGGCTACTATGCTTGTAGCTGTTTTGGAAAGCAGTTTTGGCATTTTTCATAGAATTAGAAAAAATTCTAATATATAACTAAGAATTAGATGCTTATCATCTGGGTGATGAAATAATTTGTATATCAACCCCCCATGACTTACAATTTACCCATGTAACAAACCTGCCTATGTACCCACCAAACCTCAAATAAAAGTTAGAAAGAAAAAGCAAAACAAAAACCACCGTTTAAAATAAAACAACAAACTGGAAAAATATAACCAGCTAATATAAAAGACAAAAAGAGAATATTATTAACATAAAAAGAACATATACTATTATTAACCTGTTAAAAATCTATAGAAAAAAATGAAAGAAAAAGTGGCTGAGATGAAAGGAAGTTTAAAAAAAAAACCATCAAAGCCTCATAAACACAAGAAAGGAGCTGTTCACCTTAATAAGGGTAAAAATTTTCTACTTATCAGACTGGAAACAATTTAAAAATTGATGAAAATTCAGGCTTTTTTTTGAAGTTGATTTTCTCATAGTTATCTAATGACTCTCTACAGGCCTTCAGTTCTTCTGCTATACCAATATCTGTGCTGTCCCTATCCCCTTCTCTTCTCTGTGCCCCAGGAGTCCCCTCATTGGCTGCATCATCCTGATGTTAAATGATACCATGGAAAAATCTGCAGCTATTGAAATGATCAAGGCAGAACTATTTCAACTGACATGAATAGATGTCTCTCAGGCAGTATTAGGTGAATAAAGCAAACTGTTGATTAACATATAAGATGATCGTATATTTCATAAAAAAACACTGTGAAAGCAAACATTATTAAATGAATTTCTATGTTTATATGTGTGAAAAAGTTAGCTGGAAGAAAACACACTAAACTACTGAAAATTTATAAAGCTTAGGCTGGGGAGTCATGTTTTTAATTTTTACTGATTTACTTCACAGAAATGATCTAAAAATATTAGAACTCTTATTTTCTACTTCATACAGCCTATGAAGGTGAATATGATTATTTCTGTAATCATAACATTTTTAAAACTCAATTTTGAAGTAGAATCAATGGGAGTTTTACTATATACATGAGTTATTTTAAAAGATGGATAATAATAATTTGTTTCCCACAAAACCGCTATTCAGTTGTTATTATTTCTAATTTAAAAATTGGTGGTCAGGAGTTAAGCCCTGAGATATCTCCAGTAAAGAAGAAACAATATTCAATGAGTATACTAGAACATGAAACAAATCAAAGACAGAATCTGAAATAGAGCCTATGGTTCTTGCCCATGTTTCTTTTTATTTTTTTTTTTTTTTTTTTTTGAGACGGAGTCTCGCTCTGTCCCCCAGGCTGGAGTGCAGTGGCCGGATCTCAGCTCACTGCAAGCTCCGCCTCCCGGGTTCACGCCATTCTCCTGCCTCAGCCTCCCGAGTAGGAGTAGCTGGGACTACAGGTGCCTGCCACCACGCCCGGCTGTTTTTTTCTATTTTTTTAGTAGAGACGGGGTTTCACTGTGTCAGCCAGGATGGTCTCGATCTCCTGACCTTGTGATCTGCCCGTCTCGGCCTCCCACAGTGCTGAGATTACAGGCCTGAGCCACTGAGACTGGCCCTCTCCATACTATTTAAACCATTTTAGCAGCCGGAATATAACAAAGTAACATTTACAAAGCTAACAGTTTCCCAAACAATTCTTTACTGTTTTCTGCCTTGTGGATATAGGGGAGAAAAATGAACAATTATGAGTAAAATACAGTAGGTGAAAGAAGAAAGTCGGTTCTGGAAATGAAAGGAGAAATACTCCATTTTCCTGACAACATAGATTTTATCAATTTCTGAGAAACTAATGGCTATATTTTAAGTTTCTAATTTTTAAGGGACTAGAAAATAATATTTTCATAATAGTGTTTTTTCACTGTGTCCAACTTGCCTTTGTAGACTTATAAATATGTAATCTCATTTTGACACTAAATTTTTATTTGCTTTTTCTATGCTGTAGTCCCAATATCAAATCATTATTTAAAAGGCAGAGTTGTTTTTTTCTGACACATTTCACAATTGAATATGTCTGCCTTTTGGTGGGGGCTAGCTAAGGAGTCTATACCATCTGCATATTTGCTAGAGGCTTACTTTCCAAAATTTAACACATTTTTGGCTATTTCTTCTGCCTAATACCTAGCAGTATAATATAGAAGTTAAATAGCAATGCATTCCAAAAGACAACGATTTCATTTCTCCTCTGCTACTTAGCTAATTTACCCAGTGGAGCAGTGAGTAATCTCTTCAAAACTCAATTTTCTCACTTGTCAAATGGGGATGATATTAATTGTGTAACTTGGGACTGTTTCTAGGGCTGTTGTGAGGATTAAATGAGATTTTACATGTAAATATTTTGCTTAGTCACTGACACACAGTGAGTACCCAATAAATGTTTCCTGCTGATAATGATGAAATTATAAGTATAAATGAGTCAGACAGGAAAATATTTAGATTCCATTGATTTCTAATGTAAAAATAATCACATAAAGTGAATGAAAATTTATATTTGTATTTACCAGGTGTTTAGTCCGTAGGAGAAAATTTGTTAATAAAGTTAATAGCAATAAACTTGATTTAGGAGAATGTTTATGTACTCACAGGACTAAATGGTTTTATGAACTTCAGAAATATTGAGCTATACACTAACAATTCATACATTAACTACAAATGAATTCCAAGCTACGATAGAAACAAAACTGAAAGAGGTTTACCTTTCCACAACCATTTCATAACTTTGTAGAAGTTGTCATACATACTTAAAAGTTAAAAGAAGTACACATAAATATGGTATATTAAACATTCCTACTTACTGTATATATTTAAATTAGCCTTTCTCACACTAGTCTGAATTCATGAGGTTTTCTTGTGCACAAATTAAATTCTCTAAGGTATAGCTCCACCTCTTCTTCATTTTCAATGCAGTCATAGCTTAACTTAATCTACCATTATAAAGAGGAGGTTTAATGAAATAACTGATCCATTCCACCATTATTTGACTGTCTCCTGTTTTTAATTTGCAGCAATTAATTAACAAAGCACAAATGTTTTAAATCTTGAATCTTATGAGACACAACAATTTAATAACCCACTTTATTATCTTGCAAATTTCTTAGTGAAATGAGGAAAACATAATCTGCCACTGCCAAATTTGATAATACTGATTCATCAGTCACAATGGATAAAATTAGAATCCATTAAAGGTGAAGTATTATTTTGATATGAAAAGTTTGTCTTTGAAGAAAAGTATGTTAATTATTACAAATTAGTAAGCAATGGTTCCCTGTTCCTGCCTGTCATGTATGCATCTGAAATTTCTTTGTCATAGCTAGAACTTAAGAGACAGTTTGTTGTGCCCTTTTTACATTATGAAACATATTAAGCCTTTGTTAGTATGCTCTGCACTTAAGACACTTGACATGCATTTAGTGCAATTAACTGCAATTATCATGAACGTAGTGAACAACTAAGCATAAATTTTATTAAGCAGGACTCTACTCGTAAATTACAAGCCATCCTTACAAATTAATGCTGTGGTAGAAATTTTTCCTTTTGTACTTAGGTTCTCTTGTACCATAAAGCAAATTGATCATAAGTGCCATTTGAAGCCAATCACCCTTTTTATCTTTTTGCTTTCTCTTTGTTTCATTTATAACCTAAGGCATTATTTTAATGAACTCAGATCTTTAAGTATATATTTAATTTTAACATGAAAAACAAAATTGTGAATGGATCTATGTAAACTTTTTTTTTTTTTTGAGACAGGTTCTCACTCTGTTGCTCAGGCTGTTGCTGAGTGTTGCCTTGGCTCACTGCAGCCTCCACCTCCTGGGCTCAAGCAGGTCCTTCTGCCTCAGCCTCCCTAATAGCTGGGACTGCCAGCGTGTGGCAAAATGCCTGGCTAATTTTTATATTTTTTTATGTAGAGACGGGGTCTCACTATGTACTGATCTCAAACTCCTGGCCTCAAGAAATCCTCTTGCCTCAGGTTCCCAAAGTGCTGGGATTACAGGCATGAACCATTGCTCCTGGCTTCCACTTTTTAAAAGTTTTTATTTATTTATGTCAGAGACAGGATCTTGCTCTGTCACCCAGGCTGGAGTGCAGTGGTCTAATCATAGCTCACTTCAGCCTTGAACTCCTGGGATCAAGAGACCCACCTGCCTCATCCTTCCAAGTAGCTGGGACTACCAGCATGAACCCAGCTCTAAGTTAACTGTTGAAATCAGCATCATATAAGACAATTAAAATACCACCTGGCAGTATCACAAAGGAGTTGGAGATGGCCAGAGACAGCCTAAATAACTTGTGTAATGTGCACGGGATAAATAGTCAACAGAATTTACTGAGTTTAGATAACTCTTTCTCAAGCTGCAAGACCTGGTACAAGCAAGTCCTCATGTTCATATTGCAGGGCAGGTGGAGCACCTATTCAACGCAGGCATTAGGGTGGGTACCTTCTGTGCATTATCACTACAAATCCTGCTATAGTCTCATGAGAGTTAAGTTATGCCTCCTAATTTCTAAAGCATTGAAAGCCTAAAAGATGTTGCAATCAGATCCAGATTAATCATTAAAATATCAGAAATGTTTGGAAGGATTAATGCTCATCATCTTATTTAAGGGATCCTTTTGTTAACATTAACTCTTTTGTTATTTCAAAGGGTTGCTTACATTTTGATTCTGCCTATTACTAGATATGTGATTTTGTGCATTAGTCCCCTCTATTCTTAAGTTTCATAATCTGCAATTTGGGGATGATAATGGTACTGATATCATTAGAATAAATTTAGGATTAAACATTAAACTGTAAAAATGTTAGAATAGTGCCTGGCTCCAGTTAATTCCCCATGGTTCCCTATATAATGATTATGATATTTATAACACAATAAATGTCTAGTTGTGTTCAAATCTTTCAGCAAGCATGACAAACCTTGAAAAATTCAAGATCAACTCTTTTTCACCTCTCTGATATGTGGTCAGGAGGCAGAAAAGTGAAATCTTCAGAGGTGTTTAAATTAATATTAATTCTTAGTAAGCATTCTTTGACAGTACTCTTGTGCACTTAGAAAAGTATTTGAATTATGTCCACATAATGTAATATTTTGGGAAACTGCAGAGAAACACACTTGATCTGTTTTAAAATTCAAAATGGCTATGATAGACATGCATAACAATTTTTTAAATTACTTTTGAAATTTTACTTTATATCTTTAGTGTCAGGTAGATTTTTATAACAGATCTGTGGTTTTTTTTGCTATCTATTCTGCCCACTATGAACTCTAGGTCTGCAAAACCGATCTCTTGTAGGAAATAAACCATTTGCCTAGATTCTAAGAATTCAAATTAAAGTTTTTTTTTTTTTTTTACATTTCAACAGCAAACAAACTGCAACTATATTGGAATACATGTGTCATTCCATATAATATTATGTTGGATTAGTTATGCTACTTTGGTTCCAAAAATCAGAGGCTCAAGTAACTACAAATAATTAAAAAGTAATTTTTGTAAGGATACTTTGAGTAATGGAGAAACAAGACTAAATTCCATTACCACATTTTACTGGAACCCAAGAAAAACCGAACTCTGTCTACTGGAGTCAAACAGCCCCTGGAGTCAGGCTTTAGGGAGCCTCAGACAAGACAGACAATATGCTCCTTCAGGGTTTAAGGCAGCGCTGAGGAGTGCGTTGAATGACCGCAGACAGGGATCTTCACGCACAAAGTCCTCCAGTATGTGACTCTGCTATTCTTGTATCTGCTTTTCCTTCTAAGTATCCTTTCCCTCCACTCACTGCCAACTACCTTCTTCTCTCTCAGTGCTATCTTCATTCCTGTTTATACTTCATTTTGACTTATTCTTAATTGTGGATCACCGACTACAGTTATCTCCAAATTCGTAAACTTTCAGTGTCTATTCTCCCTGTCAGTTGACTCATTCTCAGGATTTCTTGGTACAGTTCCAGAGAGGGAACCTAGTTTCTCTTTTCTCATAAGGCTGCGTCAACAAGGGTGTGTAGGAGGAGTTTAATCACAGAATGAGACTCCTGATTAATTTCACACATATCTCTTTTAGAAATTAAATATTTGTGACTCTAGCCTTGCATGGTGCCTGGCATATATTAAGGGTTCAATACATATTTATTAAATTGAAATGAAATTGTTAATGAAAAATGATAAAAGTTCAATAGAGCAGAAAATAAAAGAATGAGATAAAATACTTTAGGTTAAAAGAAAGAATTAAATATTTACCTTATCTTTCCTATATTTACTATATATCAGGGTAACCAAGTAAGAAACCCTAATTTATGAAAGAAAATTCTTCTTTATAAAAAATTCTAACGAATAAATGTTGAAGAAATGATAACTTTATAAAACCACCATTTTGTCATCCCTCATGGAATAGCAAATTCTGAAGTGATCATAAATAAATGAAACCATTAGAGGAAAGGTTGATGAAGAAATTTTCAATGAAGAAATAAGGCTGTCAGCACTAATCAAATGTTAACATCACTACAAGGGAATAACCAGATAATGTCCTACCTGATGTGACATAGTATGAAGTGAACACAGTCACTTGTGAAGTGTTCTTAAAAAAATGAATCTGAAATGTTCAGCTATGGAGAGTATTGATTATGAAGGAACAAGTTAAATAGCACCACAAGGAGGCAAATGGAATAACCCAGAAAGTGGCATATTCTAAAGGATAGTGAACATAGCTTCTTTCAGAAGTCAATAGTATACATAAAACAAAAGAGACGGGGGACTTAACTAGTATGAAAGAGACTTGGAATACATAATAACCATATGTAATGCTTATACCTTATTTGGATCCTGATTGAGACAAAACAATGTAAAAAAATAACTTCTTTAAAGAAAATCAGAAGCACTTGATTATGGAATAGGGATTTCACAATACCAGGCAATTACTGTTAATGTTGTTAGTTGTGATGTACAAAAGAAAGTCCTGATTTTTAGGGATAAATGCTGAACTAAGAAGGGATGAAATGATAGGATGTCTGAAGTTTAAGATAATTCACCCAAAAGAAAAAGAAAGTGAAAACTCAAGAGTGTAGATGAAGAAAATATCACAAAATTTTGATAATTGTTGAATTTGAATGAAGGCTATACAGAACTCTACTGCATAGTCTCTGTACTTTATTATATGATTAACACTTTCATAACAATTTCTTAAATATAAAAGTAATTTAGGGAACCCATAGTGTAAGCAAACAGATCAATAACTTTAATACTCTGAACATTATTTCCAAAATAGAACAAAAGGCAAATCCTAATCAAAGTAGCTTAAACCTAAACTTCCTCAATTCAGCAAATAAAATACACTATCTTTAAAAACATCCAATTTGAAACTAATGTTCTGGCTCATCACATAACCCTGAGAGGGGAAAAATAAGCAAATTTTATCCTTGTAAATGGAAAAGACAATCTTTCAAAATTGGTCCATTTTCTACTCAATACATTGAGATACTTTCTGCTATCTACACTTACTGCAGAGAGAAAATGAGTTGAAACTTCACTGTATGTATACTTTTGGAGAAAACTAAAAGAAATTACATATTATAGTACAATGCATGCAAACAAATGAGATAGCAGAATGGATGAAACATATTTCTGCTTATGTTTTGGTATGCAGAACAAAAATAAAGTAATATGAAGTCACAATAGTTTCAGTAAAATGAGTACAATTTTCTGAATATTTAGAAATAATTAAGATTTCTTACTTTTAGGCATATATAGCTAAACTTCTCTATATTATGTATTTAATTGATGTCAATCTTAAGGATTTCCGTATATATGTATACAACTCTCTGTTGCATATAATGCTTGGAAGTCACACAGATAACCAAATCTCTGTGTATCAAAATATAAGTCACTGTGAGCTTCTTTAAATTGATACTTCCTCCTGTATTTCTTATCTCCAATAATGATGCCCCCATAAATATAACATTTCCATTGTCTCTGCTTCCTTAACACTCTACTCAATGCATTTAGTCATAAAGATCTTTTGATTTATTTCACAAACCTGACCTTAACTCTCCATCATCTTACACAAGGCTTTCATATATTCTCACTGGATTACTTACTGTGATAGCCATTTAACATTTATCTTCACTAACAGAAGAAAGATAATAATAAAAGAATGAGAAAAAAATTAATTTAAAACAAAAAACAAAACATTGAATAAAATCAAAAGCTGTTTTTTAAGACCAGTAAAATTTATAAATATTCAGCCAGTTGGACAGCACAAAAGAGAGAAGACACAAAATATAAATATTAAGGATGAGAGATAGGAAAAATCAGTTCAGATTTAGCAGACATAAAAAGGATAATAATAGACTGGCATAAACAACTACATGATGGAGAAATCTCACTACTTAGATTAAATGGAAAATTTCCTTGAAGATACAAACTACAAAAACCTAAACTGAACAAATAGGTAAACTAAACAGCCCTATATCTAATGAAGAAATAACATTTTTAGTTTAAAAACCTCCTACAATGAAACTCTAAGCCCAGATTATTTTTCCAGTAAGTTCTATCAAAAACTAAGAAAAGAAAATGTCAAATTTTATAAAAACTCTTTTGGCAAATCATACTGGAGGAAACACTGTCTAACTCATTCTATAAAGTCATCGTTACATTGATATAAAAACCAGTTAAAGACACTGTAAGAAAATAAAACCATAGAGCAATTCACATAAACACAAAGGAAAAAATACTTAACAAAATGTTATCAATAAAATATAATAATATATGGGAAAGACTATATATCAAGACCATGTGGAGATTGTTCCAGGAATGCAAGGTTGGTTTAAAGTTAAACATTCCTTAGTATAATTCACCATACTGATGGTTGAAAAGCAAAATTGTGTGATTACCCTATTATGAGCAGAAAAGATATTTGACAAAATCCAACACCCTTTCATGATAAAAACTTTCAGAGTAATAAGGACAGAACAGAACTTCCTCAACTTGATAAAGAATTATCCAAGAAAAAAATTTAGTTAACATGATATTCAATGGTAAAAGTCTCTATGCTTTCCTTGTGAGATTAGGAATAAGGCGAGAATGTCTGCTCTTCCCTAATTTTAGTCAACATTGTCCTGAAGATTTTAGCCAGAGCAATAAGGCAAGAAAAATAATAAAATACATCCAAATTGGAAAGATATAAAGTAAAACCATCTTTATTTTAGACAAGAATATAATGTATTTAAATAATCACAAGGAACCTACAAAAAAGTAAATTTAGGAAGGCTGAAGATATATATTTTTGTATCTATGTACTACTAACAAAGAATGGGAAATTGGAATTAAAAATACCATTTAAGATAGTAATAAAAATACTTAGAAATCAATTAACAAAGAATATGCAACACCTTTTCACTAAAGTAAAAAATTAAATAAGACCTTAATGCATATACGTACCATGTTAATGGATTATAAAATTCTATATTGCTGTTTTCATTTCTCCCCAATAGATTTATATATTTAATGCAATATCAATCAAAAGTCCAGCAGACATTTTTCTTGTAGAAACTGATGAACTGATACAAATTTAAATGGAATTGCAAAGGAGCTAGAAGAGCCAAACAATTTTCAAAAATATAAATAAAGTTGAATAAATTTTACTACAATATTTCAAGATATGTTAGAAAATGATAGTCATGAAGACGTGCAGTACTGCTGTAATTACGGATAGATAGATCCGTACGGATCTATAATCCGTACGGATTATAGATCAATGGAACAGAATACAAAGAACTTCAGAATTAACCTCTTACATATATAGTCAATTGAGTTTTCACCAAGGTGCCAAAGCAATTCAATGAGGAAAGAATAATTTTCAACAAGTAGAGATAAAAAATAGATAACCATATGAAAATGATCCCAAAGAAAGTTAAACTTGATTATCACACCAATTAACAAGTAAAAATTAGCTTGAAATGAAGTATAGACTTAAATATAAGATGTCTAGAAGAAAACTATGGTGTTGCAAACTGACTGCAGATTTCAAGGATTTCTAAAATATAAATTTTTAAAAGCTTAAACTATAAAAGAAACTGATCAAAAAATTGGACTATTCCATCAAAATTTAAAAAATGTGCAATAACTGTGCTCTTCAGAAGGCACTAGTAAGATAATGGAAAAGAAAGTTACAAACTAGAAGCATATATTGCAACATTTATTTCTGATGATAGAGTTTTATCTAGTACAGACCTTTGCAACTCAACAATAATAAGATAAACATCCTAATTTGGAAATGGGAAAATGATTTTAACAGAAGTTTCACCAAAGAAGATATATGAATTTCAAATATGCAGATAAAAATATGGTATCACTAGGATTCAGAAAGTGCAAATCAAAATCATAGTTAGATCATATATGCCTATTAGGATAGGTAAAATTAAAAGATTTATCAAACCAATTATTGGTATAGTATAGCCACTTTGGAAAGCAGTTTGGCAGTTTTAATATTAAATACATACTTACCACATAACTCAAGGGAAATAAAAGAGTATGTCTATAGAAAGACCTGTAAACAAATATTTACAGCAACCTAATCTTGAAAAAATACAAATTTTAACAGATGAATGTATAAACATATTGTGGTATATATGTACAAGGGAATACTACTCAAAAATAAAAAGAAACATACAATAACATGGGTGAATCTCAAAATAGTTGTAATGAATAAAAGCAGCTGGACAAAAGAATGGAGAGAATCTATGAATACATTTACACATAATGATAACATTTCCAAACTAATTCATAGTACTAGAAAGCAGATAAGGAGTTGCCTGGGGATGGTGGAGGAGTAGATGAATTATAAAAGTGGATGAACTATTGGGGTAATGGCTATCTTCATTATTTTGAAAATAGTGATAATTCTGTGGTTAAATACATATGCCAGAACTATTCAAATTATACTATTTAAGTACATGAAATTTTATTATATTCAATTATACCTCAATAAACCTGTAAGAAAGAGAAAGAGACAGAAACTGAGACCTAAATCTGAAAGCACTCTACTTGATATTATTTAGTTTTAATGAAATATTGAAATTTCTAAAACATCTAAAATTTATTATAATTTTAAAAATTGAGAAAATATTATTTAAATAAATACTGTATTTCACTAATAAATCAACAACATGGGAACAGACAGAACAGATACTGACTACATGTATAAATTTACTTTAATTTATTAATTCATTCAACACATATGTATGCCTGAATACACATTAGTCAACAAAATAGAAGTCTTTTCCCTCATGCTTATATTCTACTGTTACTGTAAACTTGTTATCAAATTTGAATAAGCAAAAGCCTACAATGATTTCTCAAACTCATGATAACAATAAGAACTTCACTAAATGATCTGAATCAATAATTATGCACTACATTGAAAGATATTTTAAAATGTCCTATGTTTTAAAATCATTAAATTCACTTGCCTTTGCCTCTAAAACAAAACCCAAGCTACTTTTAACATGTCCTTCACATATTGATCTGGGCCTTCATTGTTAGTGACCATAAGATACAATAACAGGGATTGTTTATTAATATTGCAGATTTCTGTGTCAATTTCAGGTTTTCTGAATCCATAGATTTGGGATGGGGCTCAAGATCTGCAAATCCAACTAGTAGTCCATGTGATCCTTACCCTAGTGGTCTGGAATTTTTACTTTGTGAAATCCTGCATTAGTTTAAGTAACCAAGGAGATGATTAATGAAGCATAAATGTGACGATACAGTATTCAAACAAAGAAACAGATATAAATGAAAATCTCACCACATTATACGAATGCAACATTGGCCACCAGGACCCCATCTCAGTCTCCAGATGAGTTCACTTACAGCATTTATTAAGTGAGAAATTAAATTGAATGATCTTCAGTATGCAAAAAAAGCTTTGCAGTATCCTTAAAATCTGACCAAACACAATAATAAATAATGGATTCCAAATAGAGGAAGGCATTTAGTTTTTTCAGGGACAAGTTTTCAAAGGAAAAAAGTGGACTTAAACTCTGACATTAAAAACAAAATTAAAACCAAAACCAAAACCAATTCTCTCCCCATATGTCATTGCTAATTTTTATAACTTAGTAGGCTTAATTTAGTTCATAATTATAAATATATTTTTGCCATAAATATTATTTATTCCAGTTCCTTTACTACAGTTACATATAATCAACTAAAATCTTTGTATATATTTTGAGGTACATGACTAAAAATAAATCATGGATATTTTAATTTCTTCCATGATGTTATAATGTATTTTACTGGTCATATCCTGATTGAGGATACTTGGTAAACATAAGAAATTTCTTTGATTATTAAAGCCAAAGTTTCTTCATAGAACTGAATTTGTGTTTCTCAGCAGATGTTTGTTTTCATCCAGCATCCATTTATAAAATGGCCTATCCCAGTCCAAGGACACAGTCTTGAAACAAGTTGTCAGTCTCCCAATCTTTCAGAAATCTACTCTGTCCTGAAGAAAGGTCCAAAGAGTAAATCAGAAAACAATTCTATTCCACAAAGTTGTCAGAGACCTGGGAAGTACTTCTCAGGACCCATGATGAGATGATGACATGTTATAGATTAAGAGAAGATCTTCTAGTCCTAACAGAAGAGAATAAAAGAGCAAAGTCTGTACAGAGATTGAAACACTAAGGCCTTCAGGAAGAAAAGGTGGATATGAGAATTAGGTTTGGGGAAAAAGGGAGAAGAAAGTGAAAGGGCAAACTTAATGTAATGATGATTGTACACCAAAAATAGGACCACTTTCTCCACAATTAGGAATTGAGGGACTGTTGAAAATGGGTGGTGAACAGTAAGCAGAAAAGGATGAAGATTGAAATACTTAAATGTATTTCTTCTTTAATTAAAATTTTAATTGGAGTCAACATAAACAATGACCCTAATAGTCTTGACCAGTATAGAGGATAAGAATACCGAACACATTTATCCGTAGTAAGTCTGAGTCTACTTCACTGTTCTACTTTACTGTTTGTCTATTTCTGCTATCTTTGCTACCCATAGCATTTCAGGTCTAACTAATATTGTCAAGACAATCCTCTTCATTAACCAGATTGCAAGTGCCTAGCTGGTAGTCTGATGTTATATTTGCTTTTATGGTCTTTAATATGTGGGTGTAAAATAAAATCTAAATATGCAATATTAAAGTTGGATTGGATCTTGGAAATCATCTAATAATTACACCTTTATTTTAGTTGGGAGGGAACTGAGACCCAAGGAAATTAGATAATTTGCCTAAGGTCACACAGCTAGTGGCATTTTGATAAAATGAGGATTTTTACAGTCTCTTCTAGAACAGTCATGAATTTTAATTCATCTATATTGTCTTAGAGGCATGAACTTTAGATTATAATTTGTGAAAATTGACTTGCTTTATTAAATATTTTATTAAATTTGTTAAATCAATTTGCATAGCTATTTTGAAAGCAGGTTTTGTGCCAAATGTTTATTATTAAAAAGCCACAATGCAATATGTTTAATACTAGCTCTTCAAAATTATTTTTAGTTTTGGGGAGTGCACTTTTTTTTCTTTTGAGACAATGGTATAGTTATGAAAGGATCCAGAGGAAAAGTTTTACATTACATAAAAATCAAATCTTGGAAAATATTTTTCTCTATATCCACAGATTCATACTCCATGGAGCTCAAATTAAAAATTTATAATATCATTTAATTGATATTTGCTGATAAAAGTTGAAAAATACCATTTTCTATAGCTTAATTATGGAAAAGTTTACTATTGTCATCAGAGTATGTTGCACTTAAAATATGTATTAGTTTAACTTCAGTGGAATAAAATCTATTCATTTCCAAAACATTGTACTTACTGATTCAGGACAGGTGTGTAGGCAGTTTTATCCTCATCAATAATAGTGACCATCAGTGTAATAAGTTGGGGCCAAAAATCCAAATTCTTGGTGGTTGGTCCCTGATCTTCACGAGGAATGTCCTGTTTCTTACTCTGCTCACAAATTCACGCAACATGCAAAAGAAAGCGTTAAATGGGATGACTTTAGTTAGATGTCACTGTCAAATAGAATATCAAAGAAAAATGATTATTGAAATGAAACTTTTAGATTATGGGAGTTAAAGCTGTTAAACTCAGGTTTCTTTTCTTCATTAAATGGCATCCCACAGAATAAACTCACAGTGGCCAGGCTTGTATTTCCAATCACTTTTTAAATTTTGGTTTAACTTCCATTGCTTTTTTTATTGTTGTTGTTGTTCTGGATTGGAGGTTTTTCCTCCCTCTGATGATTATAGTTCTGACCTTAAGAATTATTATTAGAGAAATTACGCCTTTAATGTGCCTTCTTCCAAGGATGAAAATTGAATTTTGTGTGTGCAAAGGTGTTTGTTTGTGTGTGTGTGTGTGTGTGCAAGTGTGTGTGCATAAAATTTATCTTGTCTAAATATTTTGCTCAAAGTTACATCAGTAGTAAGTATGCAGAACCGACAGCTGCCCGGTTGCAAACTCAGTACTGTTAAATCCCACAATACATATGCAACATTAATGACTTAAACTCCCCCTTCTTACCCACAAATGTATCTAGATAACCAAAATTTTGTGTTTGCCTTTTTCTCTTTTTTCCTTTTTTAAAAACATCTTGGAATCTTTCTCAATTTACCACTCTCCTCAAAATCTTCAACTCTCATTCTAGAAAGCAGAATGTGACATAGGATGATCTAGATTTACTTTGAGGTTAACAGAGTACAATAACAATCTTGAATGTTCCACGTATGAATTTCATACTCAACATATGCAATTCTTTACATCATATAGATAAGTTAATTTGCTCATTTATTTTGGTGGGTGTTCCTTTAGAGCACTTCTTTTACATTTACTTGTTAAAACTGGGTTAAAAAATAGGCAGAGATAGAAAGTCCGGCATGAGGAGGTAACCGCTTGAGCTAACTCATTCATACAGCCAACAGACACATGAAAAAATGCTCATCATCACT
>NW_012121598.1:9690853-9728126 GCF_000951035.1 Colobus angolensis palliatus | reverse complement strand
GATATAAATGACAAATTGATGGGTGCTGACGAGTTGATGGGTGCAGCACACCAACATGGCACAAGTATACATATGTAACAAACCTGCACGTTATACACATGTACCCTAGAACTTAAAGTATAATAATAATAAAAAAAAAAGAAAGAAAGAAAATAGGCAGAGATAAATTTTCACTTAAGTGTATGGAAATTTTTGCTAAATCCTTTACAAGCTTATAGGCGCAGGATATTTGAACATCAACTTATGGCTCCGGAAACTCAAAGACTCTGGTGTAAAATGAGTATTAGATTTTATTTGGCCCAAACTATTGCCATATCCAATTGCCATGTCTTCTGCTGTGACCAGGTCAGTCCACCCTCTCAGTTGAATGGTTGTATATGCATATTTTCCAGTGCAAATCATGATATGTAACCATATTCTGTTGAGTTGTCATTTAATTATTATTCTCACTTAACTTAAAAGACAGCCCTATAGTGAACTCACTTAGTCTCACTTAGTACTAGAGACCTCTATTCTTAGACTATAGTGTACTTTTAAGAGCATATATTTCCCTAGGGCACATCCAAGAGTTGTCGATTTACATTTATGTTTGAAATGCAGCAGATGTTAAAACTTGCAGAACTAAATTAAAATAGTAAAAAAATTAGTGGCTGACATAAAATACTTCAAATGTCCAGAATGAATTATAAGCAGTCTCCAAAAGATCTTAAGAAGTATGTATATGTGATCCCCGAAAACAACTTGGAAGTTCTTGGCAAGCTTCCTCTTTCAATTCCTGGGTTATGTCATCAATTTTAGGAAGTAATGGGCAGTAACGCAGGCTTACAAATATCAAGCTTTGCTGCCTTTTAAGTTAGAACTTTTATTAAAATTTATTTTTATTTTGTGAACAGGATTTTGTTATCACCACAATAATGTAATTATTTGTGCATTATATTAAGCTCAATAGATTTCTAAAGGATTTAGAAATCCAGATAACCTGGTGAGTTGTGAAGGTTATAAATGAAACTACTTCCAATGGCCACAGTGGGGAGATATTTGGTATTAGAACAGTATCATTAATTATCATATGTACATAGCCAAACTATATGTCTTACAGGTTTTAAGTAATGTGATTAAATGAAATAAAATTATTATACGTGATATGTGTAACGTCACAGTCACTTCTCATCATTTTGCTAAGAGTGACATGGAAAAGAGGAGAGACAGAAGTAGTTGCAATATGCATTCATTCCCAAATCCCTTACCTGTCGCAAATTGTACTTCCATCACTCTTTTCTATGACACCAGAAGATTACTGATGATGCTATTTTTCACATCATGCTATGTTTGTTGCATTAGAATAAATTAAACTTGACGTTGAATCATTAAGTTTTTACATAGCACACAATACTATCATAAACCAGGCTTACCCTACTTTAATAGCACATTGTAAGAGACTGCATGCTTAAGGGATAAGGTCTAATCTGATGTATTATAAATTTCTTAAGAATTAAGTTTATCTATGTAAAACTTTTTAATATATCCTAGAAATCTCATAGGGCATTTAACCTTATGATTGGAAAAATTAAGGTTATGACAGTAGAAATTAAGAAAAGCTTATAATAAGTGTATTCATACTGACTGAAACATTACTATGACTAATGTTATGAAATAACAATTTGTTATATCAAGAAAATATGGTAATTATAAATTATTTAATAATAAATAAAAATATATTCATTAAAATATGACCCAGTAAATCAATCATAATTATAGTGATTATTATAATAGTGACTAAAATTATTTTGTTAATAGATTATTGAAGAAACAGACTTTAAAGAAAATCTGTAAGTGTATAATGGGGAGGTAATTCCTGAAAGTGGAAAGTTGCCAGGTTATAGGATTATCTGAAGAAAGTTCCAATGGTCATGTTTACAAAGGATATTTCATTACAGAAAAGCATATACAGAAAAACTTTTACAGACAAGCTGATGGGATGTATATTACACTTTCATGATATCAGATAAGAAAATATAAATATATTCCATCAAGAAGAGATCAATATATAGAAAGAGCCATTACATGCAAAAGAAAGTATTGAAATAACAAATGATATCTTCAAGTTAGTGGAACTTATACAATACTTTAAAAACTGTTATAAAATATTTCTGTGGCATTCAATGTATTCATTCAATAAACATGTAATTGTGAAATGCTGCTTCTAAGGAGCTGACAAGACTAGGGTTGGGAGGAGACATTTGGTAGAAAAATGCAAAGATGGGCCGGGCGCAGTGGCTCACGCTTGTAATCCCAGCACTTTGGGAGGCTGAGGTGGGTGGATCACCTGAAGTCAGGAGCTGGAGACCAGCCTAGCCAACATAGGGAAACTCCATCTCTGCTAAAAATGCAGAAACTAGCTGGGCATGGTGGCACGTGCCTGTAGTCCCGGCTACCTGGGAGGCTGAGGCAGGAGAATTGCTCGAACCTGAGAGGTGGCGGTTGCAGTGAGCCAGGAGAGTGCCACTGCACTCCAGCCCGGACAACAGAGCAAGATTCCATCACAGAAAAAAAAAAAGAAAGAGAGAAAAGAAAAATGCAAAGACAGGCTATGTAAACACAAAAACACATGACAGCTGCCTCCTATATTTGAATAATTACTAGTAAAATGGGCTATAACAGCTTTGGATGAAGTGCGCTTCTCTAACGTTTCTTCTACTCTATGTTAGTATCGCCTACTTACACACACAAGGGCCAGAACTCAACCAACTTAAAATTTTTTGCCTAAACAAAGTTAAATACGTTATTTTCAGATTTCCTGAAGCCGTTAATATGCTACGATGCATGGTGATTCTCTAAGATTGTGGTTCTCCAACTTTAGTGTATATCAGCATCGCTGGGAAAGCTCACAAACACGGACAGGTTGCTAGGTCCTGGGACCCATCGTTCCTGATTCATTAGGTCTAGGGTAAAACTTGAAAATGTGTATTGAGAATGACCTTTCAAGTAATTCTGGTGCTTCTGCTCCAGGAAGCAACTTGAGAACCACTTCTCTAAGGGGTAATACTAAAGCATTAGTTTCTCAAATGGATTCGAACTTGGTAAAGCCCTCCATTCCCTTCCTGTTCCCCCACCTCATCGTGCCAGACTTTTCACAGAGTAAGTGTTTTTCTGAACACACTTTGGGAAATAAAAGATGACAGAGATAAATGCAGGGGTCAAATCATGAAAAGTTTTGTGTGTTATGTCAAGGAGTTTGCATTTAAACCAAATATGATAAGGACCATTAAAAGATTTTAAACATAGGAGTACTTGGTTACATTTGTGTTCTAAATGATTTGGCAGTTTACTTATTAACTTAAAGAGTTAATAAGTAAAATTGTTGGAACTTATTGACTAATGGGTGAGAAGGAAAAGAGAAAAGGAGGAATCTAGAAGATAATTAGGTAGACCTGTCTGAAGTTTCAAAGGCATTCTGAAACCTGTTGATGTAGATTTAAAAAATTTCAGTATATATGTGGCAGCTGAAATTATGGAATAAATAAGATTGCTCAAAAAGAGAGAGATAAATATGTGACCACAGACAAAACCTTAGAGAAAAAGTCTAAAAAACAATAAGAACAAAATTTTTAAGAGAGATAGGTAAAGGAGAGAGGCCCCTGTTGAAACGGAAGACAATGAGATCCAGAGTCTATGCGGAATAATTAGCTTCAAGCACAAATAAGAATGTGACTTGCTCTGAGTAAGATAATAAAAAAACCTTGCAGATAACCTTGTTGGTGGTGAGAAAAGTTAGCTAGGAATTTCCTTCTTGAGAGAAGACGTGGTGCACAGTGTACTGGAGGAGTAATAGAAGTCTGAAATTGCACCTGTGAGGAATGAGAGACAGCCTCGAGTTGGACCCCTAGTGGCATTGCCAAGCAGTGTGGGGTGGCTCTCTGAACTTGTAGTGACACTATGCTGGACCATTAGGAGTTTTCTCCAGTATTGAATGTAGAAGCCTAAAAGCCAGAATGTTGGATGTGCTTCTGGAGTATACAATAGAAACAGGAAAAGAGAATGAGATTTAAATATTTGATGAGAATTACTGAAGTGCTAGAACAAATATATATTTTGGTCTGGAGGAAGGAAGGAAAAGAAGGAAGGGAAGGTGAAGAAACAGATCTAGAGGAAACAAGGAGTGAAAAAGGCAGAAGGACAGGAAATTGAGGTCAGTAGGATATTTGTGTTTAGTCATTCAGCTTATGGGAAAGGGAATCAAGAATGGAGATTAGGTGAGGACTCTAGAAATGAGGAGGTCTAGGAGAGGCCAAAGGGACTGTGGTATTTCTGGACAGAACTTAAAGAATGTGTGTGCTCGTGTGTGTGTGTATAAGAAGGTGACTTTTGCAATGCGCATAGCAAGGTACCTATAGTCAAGGCAGCTAAGCAATGATTAAAAGTCTTAGCAACAAGGTTTGCTGATGCCAAGAATTTGAATAATCAGGACAGGGTAGATACAAAGAAACAAAAAAGTAAACGAGATAGATGTAAGTCTGAATGTTTTACAAGAGGTAAGCTTTAAAATGTCATAAATATGTAGCAAGATAAAATAATATTAAATCATTAACTAGATAGCTCTCATATGATGTGTTTGCAACTTCTTCTGATCACAAATTGATTGTTAACCTATTCATAATTCTGAGATAAGGAACTGTTAGCTATAGAAGTAGATAGGTTAGAAAAATGGGCCCTCTCTCATTAGTTTTGAGGGAGGAGACCAGCAGGACTTGTTCTCCAAATCGGTGGGGTTATGATCCCACTGATGAAAACAGGATCTGATCAAAACATGATGTAGTAAAGAAGCCAGCTAAAGTCAAAATGGGGATGAAAGCAACCTCTAGTTGCCCTCATTGTTAATTATACACTAATTATAACGCGTTAGCATGCTAAAGGACACTCCCAGTAGCACCATGACAGTTTACAAATGCCACAGCAATGCCCGAAAGTTACCTTATATGGTTTAAAGCAGAGAAACTCTCAGTTCCAGGCTCTCCACATCCCTTTTCTAGAAAAATATTTACCATATAATTAAGGAGTAGCTACAAATCTAGCTAACTGGTGCTAGATCCACAAGTGTTACTTTGCCTGTGGGGTAGCCCTGCTTTGTCATGGAGCAGCCATTTTCCTGTACTCTGTTGCGCTAATAAACTTGCTTTGCTTTCTCTTTACTCTGTTGGCTCATTTTTGAATTCTTTCCTGCATGATGCCAAGAACACTTCTTGGCTGGGTCCCAATATTGGGGTTCACCTGCATCAGTTTAGAAGTAGAGCCTAAAGTTTCAGATACCCAGGGGATCAAGGATCCTTGTGAAGAGCAATGTGGACAGTTTATAAGCTAGGAAAATAGAGGGCAATTTTTCTACTCTACATTTAGACAGGATTGAGAAAGAGAATTTCTCCAAGTGCTCTTCCCCTAGCTCAAGGCAACCTACTGAGACATTCCTGACATCACTGGAGCCACATGCCTTACTTCTCTCTTCCAGATACTGCTGCCTTCGCCTTACCGCCTAATGCTACCTCCACTACTTCCAAAAACAGCAACAGGCATCTTTTCAATTCATTCCAATTCAATTCTCATTAAAAAAACTGTGAGCCATGAAGACTGAACATACAAATGAATAATGTCTAGACTATATCTGATAGAACTCTGGCCCACAATCTCTGCATCAACAAGTCCAGGAGGCCAAACCACAACCTTTGCAGCAACTGACCTGGAATAGTAAGGATTTGGTCAATGACTGCCAGCTTCCTTACATTTTGCCCTAATTTTTAACTGAGAACCAACAAGAGAAAGGCAAATACACTCCCTAAACAAATCGCACAGGATGTGTCACTTCCATTTAACTGACTCCTAGCTTTCCCATGCTAACATGCTCCAAACACATCGCACCTGAGGCTTTCCATGTTTTTTATTATAAGGCTTTTCCACTTCCCTGCCTGACTTTGAATCTCTACCAAGTGCTAGTGATGGTAGCTGACTTTATTGCTACAGCAATGTCTGAATAAATAAACTGTCTATTCTCACTTGGATGTTCTTCATTTATTTCCAAATATTAAAGTCAAATACCATTATCATCATTTTAGAGATAAATAAACTGAGGGTTATCTTAATTTCCACGTCCTCTTAACTGAAAATAACAC
This sequence comes from Colobus angolensis palliatus, assembly GCF_000951035.1. NCBI lineage: Eukaryota > Metazoa > Chordata > Mammalia > Primates > Cercopithecidae > Colobus > Colobus angolensis. The sequence continues at coordinate 9,721,965 of NW_012121598.1, read as the reverse complement.
AAGTTAGTAGCCTCGGTTTTTTTCTCTTTAGCCTCAATTCCAAGACCTGGTCGAGTTTAGAGACACAGATAGCAACCATCACCTCACATTAATAATGTGGAGCTAATTTTTATTTTGTGTTATATATCTTGAATGGGAAGAAAAGTTTTCAGAGAACAAAATGATTGATACCTGTGTTAAATGTCTTTGCACTTCCTGAGTTCTCAAATGTCACAACTCCTGAGCACTCATTCGTAGTTTGAGAATTATAGGCACAATCAAGGTTTAGCTGTAAGTTAATTTCCATTTGATTTTCCCCCAGTTTTAGAGCATTCTTTTTTTCTCCTTTTATTGATATATAATAATTTATAAATTTATGGGGTACATGTGAGTGTTCATTGCATGCATAGAACATATAAAGATTAAGCCAGCATATTTGGGGTATACACCACCTTGAGTGATTATGATTTTTATTTGTTGATATCATTTCAAGTCCTGTCCTCCAGTTACTTTGAAATGTGCGTAATATTGTTGCTAAGTATAGTAACCCTAGTCTGCTCTCAAACATTATAACTTATTTCTTGTATCTAACTATATTTTTATATCCATAACCAACCCCTCTTCATCCTGCTCCCCTCCAACCCTTGCCACAAACCACCCTTCCCAGTCTCTGGTATCTATCATTCTATTTTCTATTTCCATGATATCAAGTTTATTAGCTCCCACGTATAAATGAGAACATATGGTATTTGTCTTTCTGTGCCTGGCTTATTGTACTTAATGTAATGACCTCTCCAGTTCCACCCACGTGATTGCAAATGACATGATTTCATTATTTTTATGGTCAAGTAGTATTCTATTATGAATATATACCATATTTTCTTTATCGGTTGTTCCCTTGATGAGACTTAGGTTTATTTCACATCTTTCCATAGTACTGAAGGACTTCCAGTACCATGTTGAATGGAAGTGGTGAAAGTGACCATCTTTCACCGTGGGCACTTAGGTTGATTCCATATCTTTCCACTATTCTTTGTGAATAATGCTGCAATAAACACATGAGTACATATTTCCCAGTAGTGGGATTGCTATATTCTATGGTAATTCTGTTTTCCATAGTAGTTGTACTAATTTATACTCTCACCAACAGTGTGTAAGTTCCCTTTTCTTCATGTCCTTGCCAGCATCTGGTATTTTTTGTCTTTTAAAAGTTACAGCCATTCTAACTGGAGTAAAATGATGTCTCATTGTGGTTTTGATTTGCATTTCCCTGATAATTAGTGATATTGAGCATTTTTTATATACCTGTTGAACATCTGTATATCTTCTTTTGGGAAATACCTACTCATATCCTTTGCCCACTTTTTAATATAATTATTATTTTTTACTATTGAGATGTTTGAGTTCCCTGTATGTTACAGATATTAGTGCCTGTAGGATGAATAATGTGCAAATATTTTCTTTAATTCAAGAGGATGCCTCTTCACTCTGTTGAGTGTTTCCTTTGTTGTGCAGAAGCTTTTAACTTTACTATGATCTCAATTGTCTATTTTTGGTTTTGTTGCTTATGCTTTTCAGCTGTTAGCCATAAAATCTTTCCCTAGAAAGATTTACTGAAGACCAATGTCTTGAAGAATTTTCCCTCTGTTTTCTTCTAGTAGTTTTATAATTTCAGGTTTAACATGTAAGTCTTTAACCCATGTTGAGTTGCCTTTTGTATATAGTAGAGACAGGGGTCCAGTTTCATTCTTTTGCATATAGTCATACAGTTTCCCCAGCACTATTTCTTGAAGAAAGTGTGCTTTCCCCAATGTATGTTCCTGGAATCTATGTTGAAGATGAGTTGGCTGTAAATATGTGGATTTATTTCTGGGTCCTCTATTCAGTTTCATTGGTCTATGTGTTTACTTTCATACAAATACCATGCTGTCATGGTTACAATAGCTTTGTAATATGTTTTGATTTCAGATAGTATGATGCCTCCAGGTTTGTTATTTATGCTCAGGGTTGCTTTGGCTATTTCAGCTCTTTACTTGTTCCATATGAATTTTAGAATTGTGTATTACATTTCTGTAAAAATGGCATTGGTATTTTGATAGGAATTACATCGAATGCATAGATTGCTTTGGGTAGTATGGTCATTTCAATAATATTAATTCTTCTGATTCATGAATAAGTAATCTCTTTCCATTTGTGGCTTCTTCAATTCCTTTCATCAGTGTTTTGCAGTTTTCCTTGTAGAGGTCTTTCACTTCCTTGATTAAATTTATTCCTAGGTATTTTTTTGTAGCTATTGAAAATGAGACTGCCTTCTTAATTTCTTTTTTGGCTATGCCATTATTGGCAGATAGAAATGCTGCTGATTTTTGTATGTTGATTTTGTATCCTTCAACTTTACTGACTTTGTTTATAAGTTCTAAGAATTTCCTGGTAGTCTTTTGGATTATCTAGACCTAAGATCATTTCATCCACAAAAAGGGACAGTTTGACTCTTTTCTAATTTTGGTGACTTTTATTTATGTTTCTTGACTGATTTCTCTGGCAAAGACTTCCAGCACCATGTTGCATAGAAGTGGTGAAAGTGGGCATTTTTCACCATTTGTTTCATTTCTTAGAGAAAATGCTTTCAAATTTCCCCCTTCAGTATGATGTTAGCTATGAGTTTTTCATATATGGTATTTATTATTTTGAGGCATGATATTTCTATGCCTTGTTTGCTCAGAGTTGTCTTTTTCTGCATCTATTTTGATAATCCAATGGGTTTTGTCTTTCCTTCTGCTGACATGATGTATCACATTTATTGAACTGAATATGTTGAACTATGCTACCATCCTTGGGATAAATCTCACTTGATTATGATGCATTATCTTTTTAATGTATATTGCATTCAGTTTGTTAGTATTTTGTAAGAATTTTTGCATCTATCTTTATCAGAGATATTGGTCTATAGCTTTTTGTGTGTGTGTCTTTGTCTGGTTTGAGTATTAGGATAATGCTGGCCTCATAGAATGAGTAGGGAGAATTCCCTATTCAATTTTTTGCAATAGTTAAAGAAAAAGTGGTATTCATTCTTCTTCATATGTTTGGTAGAATTCTGCATGGAATCCATCCTGTCCTGAGCTTTTATTTGTTCACAGAATTTCCATTACTGATTCAATGTTGCTCCTCATTATTGGCCTGTTTAGACTTCCTATTTCTTCCTCATGGAATCTTGGTAAGATGTATGCTTCCAAGAATATATTCACTTCCTTTAGGTTTTTCAGTTGGTTAGTGTATAGTTGTTAATAATAATCTCTGGTGATCTTTTGTATTTTATAATATTAGTCATGTCTCCTTTTTCATTTCTGATGTCTATTTTGGGCTTCTTGCTTTTTTTCTTGGGTAGTCTAGTTAGCAGTTTACTAAACGTTTAAATATTTTTGAATAGCCAACTTTTATATTGGTTTCTTTAGTCTCTATTTTGTTTAGTTCTGCTCTGACCTTTATTATTTCCTTCCTTCTGCTAATTTTGGGTTAGATTTATTCTTGCTTTTCTAGTTGCTTGAAGGGTATCATGAGACTATTTGAAATTTTTCTGAGTTTTTGTTGTTGTTGTTGTTGTTGTTGCTTTGTTTGTTTTTGGGATAGGGTCTCACTCTGTTGCCCATGCTGGAGTGCAATGACCCGATCTTGGCTCACTGCAGCCTTAACCTTCTGGGCTCAAATGACACTCCCATCTCAGCCTCCTGAATAGCTGGGACTACAGCATATGCCACTACACCAGGATACTTTTTTTATGTTTTGTGTAGATGGAGTTTTGCCATATTGCCCAGGCTTGTCTCAAACTCCTGAGCTTAAGCAATCTGCCTGCCTCTGCCTCCCAAGTCTCCCAAAGTGTGGGGACTATAGGAGTGAGCCACTGAGCCCAGCCTCACTTTTTGTCTATGTAGTTGTTTGGTTCTGTAAACTTTCCTCTTAGCATTGCTTTTTCTCTGTCCTACAGAAATTAATATTTTGTATTTCCATTTTTCTCTCTCTCAAGAAATGCTTTAACGTAAATCTTAATTTTCCTATTGACCCAATGGTCATTCAGGAGTGTGTTGTTTGTTTTCCAAGTATATGTATAGGTTCCAAAGTCCCTCTTGCTATTGATTTCTAGTTTTACTCACTGTAGTCTAAGAAGATACATTATATGATTTTGATTTTTAAAATATTTTGAAACTTGTGGACTAACATGTGTTTTGCTTTGGATGCTCAGCATCATTTATTATCAGGGAAATGCAAATTAAAACCACAATGAAATATCATCTTTCACTTGTCAGAATGGCTATCATCAAAAAGACAAAAGATAACATGTGTTGGTTAGGATGTAAAGAGAACTCTTATACACTTTTGGTGGGAATGTAAATCAGTACAGCTATTGTGGAAAACAGTCTCTTTCTCATAAAACTAAATATAGAACTACCATGTGATCCAGCTGTACCACTGTATATATATCCAAAAGATATTAAATGCGCATGCCAAAGAGAGAGTGACATGTTGACTGTATTATATTATTCACTGTAGCATTATTCACAATAGCCAAGATATGGAATCAACTTAAGCAGCCATCAATGAATAAATGGATAAAAACCATACATATGTATAAACACAGTGGAATCCTATGTAGTCTTAAAGAAAGGAAATCTTGCTACATGGATGAACTTGGAGAACATTATATTAAGGGGATTAAGCCAGGCACAGAAAGATAAATATCATGCTCATATATGGAATCTAAAAAAGTTGATCTCATAGAAGTGGACAGTAGAATGGTGTTTGACAGGGGCAGGGATGATTGGGGTAGGGTTGGGGGTGAGGGCTTAGAGAGCTGTTGGTCAAAGGACATACAATTTTAGTTAGAAGGAATAAATTCAAGAGACCTACTGTATGACATGTTTACTACAGTTAACAGTATATTGTATTCTAGAAAAATGCCAAGAGAGTAGATATAAATTGTTCTCACCACAGAAATAATAATTGTGTGAAGCAATGTATCTATTAGCTAGATTGAGTCATTTCACAATGTATATATCCTTCAAAACATCATGTTGTGCATGATAAATTCAATCTATCTTTCAATTTAAAAAAATAATAATTTTAAAATCCATACCAAAAATACCTTGAGCAAAGTGTGAATTGCAACTTATACAGAGAATGTAAAGGAAACATATGTGGAATGGAATTGGAGCCAATATTCACAGCTCCTGCTGACCATTGTTTTTCTAAGTCTGGTCCATGGATCTTCTACATCAGAACCATGTAGGTTGCCTGATAGAATCAGGCAATGGTCAATATGTATATATTATCATTTCAATATTAGGAATCTAAAGTTTGAAGTAGAATTTCTGTAATTCTACTTACAGGTATATTTCTATATTTCTGATAATTATAGCAAGTATATGTGTAGAATATATGTAATATTGTATATTTATTACCAAAATGGGGGAATATTTACATTTAATTAAGTTTATGGTATATGCTCTAGTAATTGATGAGGCCCTTAGGATCCAAGAGACATGCATATGAAACTTTCTTGAATATAAAACACTACCATTTTAATAAACTAATAGCTGCACCTTTCTCTTTATGTAAATTACACTTGTATTTAAAAAGAAAAATGCAATAGATCATATCTGGCTAGCATTTATTTTCTGCTTCAGATATCACCTCTTTAAAAGCACTGGTAGCGCTTAGAACAAAGATAACAAACTCTGGAGTAACATGATAGCTGATTTCAAATACATGATGGGTTGTTGTACAGAAGACTAGAAGATAACTTGGATTTGTTTCATTTGGTCGAGAAAATAATACTAATACTTGTGAATAAAACGTTCAATAGAGAAATTTTAGTATAACATAATAAAAATGTTCTAGTATCCGATGTTTCCAAATGTTATAAACCTCCAGGTACATAGGGGCATCTATACATAAAAATCATTTTTTTCAGGGAATGCTGTACCAAAAAAAAATTCCATATTGTATCTAAAAATTGACTACATGCCCTATGAATTTGTTAATATGCATTTCTATTATTATATACTTGTAAATAAATTCACAGATATAAAAACATAATCCATAAGTGATATGGTCTAAATGTTTGTGCCCTCCCCACGGCCAAATTCATACATTGATACCTAATCACCAATGCAATACTGTTAAGAGGTGAGGCCTTTGGGAAGTTGTTAGGTCATTATGGGGCTAGAGCCCTCACTAATGGGATTAGCGTCCTTACAAAAGAGGCCTGAGGGAGCTGGTTCACTCCTTCTGCCATGTGAGGACACAGAAAGACTGTGCTATCTATGAGGAACAGACCCTTAGCAGACAGCAAATCTACTAGCACCTTCATCTTGGACTTCCTGACCTCAGACTGTGAGAAATAAATTTCTGCTGCTTATAAATTATCCAATCTAAGGAATTTTCTTATAACAGTCTGAATGGATTAAGACAAGTTTTCAGTACTTCACAGGCTGTTGATGAAAATATATAGTCACTGTTTAAAATGATGAACAGTTTAAAAATCTCCACATTGTGACAGAGACTGGATAGCTGTTCACTAAACTGTTCCTCCTTTTTCTTGGGTACACACCTAACAACTGTGGAGGGTTAAGGATAGTTTCAAATTATTTGTCAATTCTTCCTTCAAAAAGTATGTCTGTTTTCCTCCCCCTTGAACATGGGTGACTTTGACCAATAGATTATGGCAGAAGTGATCTGTGTCTATTTCCAGGCTGTACAGTCTTAAGAAATGCAATTCTCAATGCTTGTCTCTTGAACATCTGCTCTTAAAATATAGCCATTAAGATGTCTCACATCGTTGTTGGCAGGATTAGTTACCTTGCATTTCTAGAATTCAGGAGGGCTTGGTTCTTTAAGACCAGAAGAACAATGAATCTGATCTCAGAAAATGCTGAGGCCCCCTTTAAAAGAGCTCACCTGATTAAATTAGACTCACACAAAGTAGTCTTTCTTTTCATTGATTCAATTCAAACATACTAAGGACCTTAATTACATCTGCAAAAATCCTTTACCTTTAACATATAAAATAATCTCAATGTGAATTTATATTTGTTGTTTTTGTTTATGGTTTTTGCCATACTCTGTTGGCTAGAAGCAAGTCACAGGTTCAGCCAAGATTCAAGGGAAAAGCATTATACAATAGCATTACTTACTGGTGGTTATTTTAGAATTCTGCCAACCATTACAGGGTTAAATTTATTTTAACACTTCATTCAGAGAAAAGTGATATTAAAAAAATACAAGTTTATCTTCTGCATGGTAGATTAGAAATTTTGAATAAATCTCTCATTTGGTACAACTGAGGCACTGACTGAGAGGCTGCAATTTGTAAACTCTACAACCATGTGGAAAACATCTGAGCATTACCTAGTGAAGTCCATTACACACATATCCTAACTTTCTGTAATTCTACTTACAGGTATATATCTTAGAGAAGTATTTACATTTATTCACCAGAAGACATATACAGGACTGTTTAGAGAAACATGGTTTACCATAGCCATACCTCCTCAAACTGGAAATAACCTAAATCTCTATCATATATAGAATAGATTAGGAAATTGTGGTTTATTTATGTAATGAAATTCCTATAGAGTAATAAAAATAAATAATCAGCTCTATCATAGACATTGCAGTGCTCGGCTCAGAATCTCTCCAAAGCTTAGCACCAATCCCCTAATGATGGCAGTGGCAGCCCATCTGGAGAGGCCGTTGTGAAGACAACAGTTGCAGCCGGGGAGGCGCAGCCGGGACTGCATGCTCCACAGAGCTAGCAGGAGCCAGGCACAGGCGGAAGCCCCCCACCCCTTCCAAGTTGGAGGGATGGAAATCCCGCCCCCATGGGCGCAGCTGCAGACCTGAGCATTCCTGAGTTCAGGGACCCTGGAAGGCTTCGCTTCCTCTGCAGGCTCAGAAGTGCCTGCTCTCACTGCCCAGCATCTTCCTGCTCCTGGTGCCTGCTGCGATTTTGAAGCAAAGTTGAGACCAAGTCTGGGTGCTGTCACGACCCAGAGGTGTGTTTGCATGCTGGGGGTAGTGCTGAAATGCCAGCCCCTTGCTGCCTTGGCCCCTCCAGACTTTGGGTGCATGGGAGGGAGGCCAGGGTGGGAGTTACTGAGGCTGGCTTGGTGTGGGCTTGTAGGTGTCCCTTGGTACAAACAGCCTGGACACCAGGGCTGACAAGTTGACAGCAGTAGGAGGCAGATAGGCTCCTGGGTCAAAAGGGCCTGGGAAGGCCTGAAGCCTGGGAGCTGGGCTGCAAGTTCCACAGACAGGAATGAGAACTTAAGGTGCTTTTTCTGGGCCCACTCATAGCCACCCATGAACCAATCAGCATGCACTTCCTCCCCTTTGAAGCCCATAAAAACCCCGGACTCAGCCGGACTTGGGGAGACATTGGGAGGACCTGTCTGCAGAGAGGAGCTGCCCACTGTGGGTCTTCTGTCAGCTGAGAGCTAAGCAGATGTTGGGACGACCTGCCTGATGATAGGAGCTACCCACTCTGGGTCTCTTCTCTGCTAAAAACTGTACACTTGACAGGATGGCCTGTCTATGGATAGGAGCTACCCACTTCGAGTCTCCAGAGAGCTGTACTGTCACTCCATAAAGCACCTCTTCACTTTACTCACCCTTTAATTGTCAGTTTACTTCATTTTTCCTGGATGTAGGACAAGAACTTGGGACCCACCAAATGGCAGGACTGAAAGAGTTGTAACACAAACAGGGCTGAAACATGCCCCTTGCTCACCAAGTTGCAGGCAATAAGAAGGAGAAAAGAGAGAAAAACAGAAGAGCTGCAGCCCTTCAGGGAACCCAGACATAGGAGCTCCCAAACCAGGGTTGTGACACACTTTGGGACTCTGTGGTTCCTGGTGTTCCAGACTTCCAGGCACCACCATGTTCCCTGGTGCCAGAAGTGAAAGCTGCCTGTGCCATGCCTGGACCAACTGCAGCCTTGCAGGGAGCTGGTGCCCATGCCAGCATCTGGAGCTGCCTGCCCAACCACAGCCGGTGTGCCTGGCTCTGCACAGCATCCAGACTCCATGCTTTCTCACTCAGGCACCCCTCACTGCTCCACATCTAGCTCACATTTGGCAGGAATGGGATCCGGGCCAGTAGCACAAGCCAAATACGGCCTGCCAGTGTGAGTGGGTGAAACGAGTTCAGTGGGCTCGAGCAAAACTCAGGCAAATGTGCCACTGGCCACAAACGTTTCTGGCTAATGAAGCAACACCCCAAGGATCCTGTGACACTTGTTGCTGGTAATATTGGCTGCTGAAGGCGCACAGATGTGCTTTTCACTGGAAATCACCCTCAGAGGCAAAGAACTGACTCATCCAAGGTTGCTCCTTCTTCTAGGAGGCAGAACCAATGACTGTCTCATGCTGTCATACTCAAGTTCAGTTGCTTTGCCTCAACTGGGGACACCTTTGACAGCCTATCCCAGTTCTAGACATGCCCAGGGGACTGGCTGAAACAGCTTCTACCTCTGCCCAATTCTGCTTCCTACTTTCTTACAGGTATGTCTCTCTAGAGCTCTGTTATCCAGTGCCATAGTTCACAACCTATATGTGGATGTTGAAATTTATTTTTAAATTTTTAAATTGAATAACTCGATAGTCACCTATGGATGGTGGCCACAGCTACTCTATCAGGCAATGCAGGTATAGAATGCTTCTACCACTGCACAAAGTTCTATTGGCCAGCACTGCTTTAGAGCATTCTTAGGTGAAATTTCTGCAAGCAATTCTTCATCTCAGAATCTATTTTCAGGGAATAGTAACAAACAGTTACAAACAGAAGCCTGAATGAATACCAAACACATAATATGGAGGCCAAGGAACATAACATGGAAAAATATATTTAGTATGATTCCATATATACAAATTTAAAAACAAAATTAGATAATAAAGTATATAAATATTTATGTGTAGTAGAACTATTATGAAAAGAAAAGGAATCATTGACACAAGCTTCAAGAGAGTGGTTATTTTTGGGGACTGATGTTATCAGGGTAATCTCCCTCTAAACTTGGGTCATGAGTATTAAGGTGCTCATCTTACTATCTTTTTATAAATCCTAAATGTTCACTATTTTTATGTAGAATATTTTTCACAATAAAAATAATTTTTCAATAATCTAGGCTCTTAAGGAAAAGGTAACTGGTATGTTTTCTATTATTAATAGAAAACAAGTATAAGATAAAGCTTAAAGCTCACTGATGTGACATATTACTATATTTTTGATTTTATAATTTTTAATTGACAAGTAAATAGTGTATATATTTATGGTACACAATATGATGTTTTGATATATGCATCCATTGCAGAATGACTAAATCAAGCTTTTTAACATACGCATTACCTCACATACTATAATGGTTTTTTGTGCTGAGAACACTTAAAATCTACTCTCGTAGCAATTTTTAAGTATACAATATCTTGTTATAAATAATAGTCACATGTTATACAATAGATCTTTTGAACTTTATCCTTCTAACTAAAACTCGTGTGCTTTGATCAACAAGGACATGATCTCCCCAGTCTCCCCTCCCTCAGCCTCTGCTTACCATGACTTTACTCATTGTTTCTTTTTGTTGTTGTTGTTGGTGTTGAGACGGAGTCTCGCTTTGTGGCCCAGGCTGGAGTGCAGTGGCCGGATCTCAGCTCACTACAAGCTCCGCCTCCCGGGTTTACGCCATTCTCCTGCCTCAGCCTCCCGAGTAGCTGGGACTATAGGCGCCCGCCACCTCGCCGGGCTAGTTTTTTTTTTTTTTTTTTTAGTAGAGATGGGGTTTCACCATGTTAGCCAGGATGGTCTCGATCTCCTGACCTCGTGATCCGCCCGTCTCGGCCTCCCAAAGTGCTGGGATTACAGGCTTGAGCCACCGCGCCCGGCCCCCGACTTTACTCATTGTTTCTATGAGTACAATTATTTTTCGTTCCACAAATATGTGAGATCATGCAGTGTTTGTCTTTCTGTGCCTGACTTATTTCACTTAACATAATGTCCTCCAGGTTCATATACATTGCTACAAATAACAGGATTTCCCTCTTTTTTAAAGGCTCAATAATATTCCACTGGTATGCGTACATATATCTCCATTATTAAGGGGTATTTTATTTTAAAGCCATGGTAAAGCCAGAAACAAATCCTGAATATCAAAAAATTACACATGGAAATAAGATTGGAGAAGCCAAACAGAATGGAAAAACTTTTAATTATATTGCATTAAAACTTTCTATAATAAAGTTTCTTAACCACAACAAACTACTGAACTAAGAACTGCTGCTAAGCCTCAGGCCATTCAAAAAAGTCTTGAGATGAGTTGAGTATCACCGCTTTATTCAACTTGGGAACTTAATGGGGTGCTATGTTGATGGCAAGAATGGGGGAAGAGTAGTGCATGTGTTTAATTGGACCTGAGAGCTTATCTTCTATATATTTCCTTCATTTTGATAATGTTTGATAATCATTCCAGTTAAATGAAATGTCAGGCCTTAAAAGACAAACACCATATGATTTCACTCATATATGGAATCTAAAAAAGTTGATCTCATAGAGGCCAAGAGTAAAATGATGGTTACCAGGGGTTGGAATGGTCGGGCAGGGGTGGAAGTTTGGGTGATGGGTTGTGGAGACCTTGATTAAAGGATACAAAATTTCAGTTAGATAGGAGAAATAAGTTCAAAAGATCAATTGTACAACATGGTAATGATAGTTAATGACAATGTGTTGCATTCTTGAAAAGTGCTAAGAGAGTGGATATAATCTCACAACAAAAATCGTAACTATGTGAGGTCATGCATATGTTAATTAGCTATATTTTGTCATTCCACAATGTACAGATACTTCAAAATAAAATGCTGTGTACAATACATCTGATTTCATGTCAATTAAAATCATTTTAAGTTTATAATTAGTAAAAAATTTGTATTTTCATGAAGAAGGATATTTTCATTTTTATAATTATAACTGAGATTTTAAAAAGTATTTTTATTATATAAGTGAGAAATTCAGATACTTATACCACATTCAGATATTATTTGAATGCAAGAGACCACTTAGTGAAGGTCAAAAAATCCAGAAATCTCTCTGGAGTGCTGACTTGTAAACCAAAATCTATAAATAAAACTATGATAACATGTCAGATTAGAAATCAGAATGATCAGCTAGAAAACACCATATTCGTGTCTTATCAGAACTAATCTGAAAGTCAAGAGGCAGGAAAGGGTAATTCAATGTGAAGCAGCACCGATGCAGCGGCAGACATGATCGTATCATGATATAACTGTCAGATTGCTCATTGTCAGGGAGTTTTAGAATTGAAAGGAGACTTAAAGATTGCAAGTCCTAGGTTTCCCTAGGCTTAATGACAAGTGAGTACATCTATATGTCTAAATGTCTATATTTCATTATGAGGTATTTAGGGAACTAAATCACTTGAGGGGCATTCAGGATTCCAAAATGTATCTCAGGGTTAGCAACAAAAGAGTCCCTAGGGCCTTGCTGTTCTTAAAATGACTATTTCTCAGTATTTAACAGCCAGGCTAAATGGGGTCAATAAAGAGACTGGATATCAGTACAATTTGACGCTTGCTGAAAACATGTAGCAAGCCACCATCTGTCCATGGAAAGAGGTGGAAGTAGTTAATAAACACATTAAGAAAATATTAAATATTGTAGGAATGCCAAGTGTTGGCTCGATAGCAGTCCTACAATACGTGAGTTATAGCACAGAGAAACTCAACAAACACTATTAGGTGCAAACAACGAGCTCCTAAGAAACCAGTGTGGCCTATTATTTCTCACCACCCTTAAAAACACAAGGAGAATATGTAGACAATACGAAACTGAAGATCCCTGACTAACTAGAGATTCTAATACAGCCAACTCTCATTTTTCTTAAAAATAGTAAAAACAAGCGAGATGTGTAACTAGAAGAGCGCAGACAGGCCCACATACCCTTTTGGTTTTTCTTCTTATCTCAGGCTCAACACTATTACAAGCCCTTTTTAGGCATGCAAGTTGACTAATCTGAGTGTCATTTTTTCTTCATTGTTTATCCATGCATTAGTGAAATAATGTCAGTGAAATTGTGATGACCAAAATATAGAAAAGAAAATCTAAGAACCTTTCCAACTAGATAACTCATCTGTAAATAACCAAAGGTAGGCTATGTTTTGTTCATATTCTATCATTAATTTTACAGCAGATAGTATCTAACTGGAATTTCCTTCTGAATTTATCAATTCATTAGGTAGATATAAAATTCGTGGTGCATTTTTTAAATTGTGTGGCTTCCTATTAACGCCTGAATCATTACTTACAAGTTTAGTGTTGCACGGGGAACAGTGATCTAAATAGTCAATTAGCAACTTAATTGTAAATGTGGCTGTTATGCTGGATTGCAATAAGCAAGTAAAGACACAAAAGGGCTTCATTCAGCAAAGGCAATGCTTTTGTTGTGGGAGAAAGTCTACGAATTAACCTTATCCCAAATAATTGCAGTTCAAAACTACCAATGATAACATGAAATTAAAATGCATTCAACTGATGTCCTCTAGCATTCAACTTTTTTTTTTGGGGGGGGGAGTTAATCATTGATCCCAGAAGGTCTATTTCTAAAATCTACTTGTAGCTATCAAAGCACAGGGATGTTTAATTTTATCAATTGCACTAACTAGAGAAAATGTATTTTTTCCTTTCATTTTTAACTCTGAAGGACTTGATAAGTTATACTTGAACAAATCATCACTTCATGGAAGAGATTACTCTAATGGTTCTTCCTTTACCAACAAGCTTTGGTAAAATTAATCTACAATTGTTGAACATGGTTATGTCCTACTAACGCGTTTACTCTTTGGACTTTATGAAATAGATTCCTCAGCTCTAATATTTGAAAGGATATTACTGGAATTAATGAGTGCCTACTCTGTTCCATTTACTAAAACAAGAGTTTTGTAGTCATGATAGACATTTATTGCAATTGCTTATTTAGTTGCTGGGTCTATTCTGTGAAATAAAAAAGCAAAATCTCTCTTGATGAATAGAATCTCTGCCTTTAGTGCAAATATCAGTCATATAGCAGATACTCATTAAATAGTATTTAAGAAAATTAACATAAATTAGGTGTTAGCATAACCATGTTGTGGGGTGGGGCAACTGAGGCACAGTGAAGTTAATTCTCCTTGTGTTTTTAAGGGTGGTAAGAAACAGCAGGCCACATTGATGTCTTGGGGGCTCATTGGTTGTACCTAACAGCATCTGTTGAGTTTTTCTTTGCCATAACTCACATGTTGTGGCACTTCTATAGAGCTAACACTTGACATTTCTACCACACTTTTGTCAGGAGAAATGAATATACAAAGCACCAAGAGTCACTTCATAGAGGAGATAACATTCGATTTGATTATAGAAGGAAGATTTGATCATTTGAAAGGCTCCTATGGGAAAGGAAAGGAATAAAAGAGAACATCATAATTCTCACTGTAGCAGAAAACAAATTTCATTAGATCTGTGAACAATTCATTCTTTAGGTAACATTCTTCAATAGTCAGTAATAGCATCCCAGTGCCATCTGTGGTTTAACATGGGCCCAAAAACGTGGGGTAAAGTGTCAGTAGTAAGAAACTCTGGCTAGTAATCTCTGAAATGCATGGCTGAGACTAAGGTGAGACACGTGGGGTATCCTTGAGCACAGAATTTAAGGGTCAATCATGTACTTGCATTACCCTGAAAGTCTCATCCTAGTGGACCCTCGTTGTAGCCCAGCTGAAGTTTTTTAACACAATATGAATGTCACCATTTGTTCTGAGTTCCGAGTTGTGTTTTCCAATACAGTAGCCACCAGACAAATGTGACTATTTAAGTTTAAAATAAATGTAAATAAAGTACAAACTTCAGTAATTCAACTGGTCTAGGTACAATTCAAGCACTCAACAGCCACATGTGGCTAGAGGCTTCCATATTGGATAGTGCAAATATAAAATATATCTACCATCACAGACAATTTTGTGGGACAGAACTGACTTGGCTTAGTCTACAATCTAAGATTTAACTGAGACTAGATGTTATAATGGACTCCAGAATGAAAGAGAGGTTAAAAGCAGTTTTTATTATGCTACAATTTGTTGGATCATTTGCTTTCTCTGTCGAAAAACTTTTAAATATTTTTGATTCATTCATTCTATCAGTATTTATGGAACAGATACCTCGTGGAAAGTACTGTGTATGGATAGGGGCAAGAAAGTGATTTTCAAAGATGAATCAAACTTAGATCCTCCCTTCAAAGAGCCTGTGGCATAATGTGAAAGCTAAGACTTGCAAAAAAATAACAATAACATCAAGTGGAACAAACTCCCAAATAGGAATTAAGGGTGGGGAGAAATTATTTACTGTTAAATCTATCAAGAATTTGTTATAGAAAAGATGGTATTCACGTTGTGCCTTTATGAATAGGTAGGATTGGAAAATGTAAATATAGTTGCCGGGAGAGCTACTACCATTTTAATGAGAAAAGTTAAGGTTAGAGGAAAATCTGAGCCATACATGGGAAGAACTATTTGGTTGGTTTGGAATATAAAGTGTGTAGGGCTTGGCATATTTCTTATGTTTTATTGGTACTTTCTGTTCTGATAGCTTCTGAGAAACTATTTTAATATGAATACAATTTTAATACTAATAGATTTAAATTAATAAATAATTGTCATGTCATTAATCTGCCTGATCTTATGCATAATTAAATTACATGAATCATAAGGTCACTGCATCCCCTGAGGTTCAATGACAGCCAGCCAGTTTTCCTGTGAGATGAAAGTTGTGTGAGAGCTCAACAGTTCCTGGTCTAACTGGCTCTTAAGGAACAGTATCGTGCTCTGCTGTAACAGGGACGTTAGGGCCTTGCAGCCACCAGAGGCCCGAGTGTATTCCATGCATACAGCCAAGAGTCGTCCAAACATGCTTTAAAGATAGGTTAGCCATTTTTCAGAAAAACGTTGCATTAACAAAATACCATTCATTGCCAAGATGATGCTTAATAATAATAAAAAAATATTAGTGAGAGCTCTTTTTTCCATCAGTAGGTCAGATTTGTTTCTTCCAGCAAACCCCGATTTTCTCAATTACTGTTAATATCCTGGGACAAAGAGTTAATTATTTTCTAAAAATATTATTTAGTAGATAAGATTGACCATTTTAGCACGCAAACCTTCTCAACCTAAGATATCAAAAAATAATAACAAAAATCTACAGTGGGTTAAATGTACCACATATCGATGGATGTATATGTGTGCATGTGTGTTCATATGCACATAAGTAAAATATGGTAAAATGTTTTCAGGTAGAAATGCTTTTTATCCTGGGGATTTAAAATTGGGCTGGAAAATGAATCTCAGGCAAAGTACAAAGCATGATTAAAATCCTTATCTGTAAAACCATAAGGAAAATCTGAAGAGGGCTGAACTACCCCAAGCGGCCAGCTTCTTTAAAACATTTTGCCACATTATGGAAATATAGCTGTTATATAGCGACTAGAAAATGCATCACCCAAATTATATGTAGATAAAACATCCGCAACAAATTCTAAATAACAGAATAACCATAATAAACAGATGCCTTTGAAATAAAAATGAGGCCTTTTCATCTAACAGAGAGATGCTGTAATTTAAAGGGAGTCATTAATAAAAATAGGACATAAAATAATATATCCAAGCAATATCCCAAATAGCTCTTTTTCTGTGGAACAATTAAACAATCACCAACTCTCCTGGAACACTTTCTCCCAATGTGCTGCAAAGGTCATAAAAGTTAACATAATTCTAAGTGTCTTCAAGATGGAGAAATTAAAATGATATATTTTCCTTCCCTTATAAAAATTCACGACGATTTTACAACTAAGGTAAGTAGTCCAAGTACTGAACCTCCAGGAAGACACAGTATAAGTAAAAAAGTTCTAGAGAATATACAATGGTCACAAAGTGGGACTGCTTCTTGGGTCAAGACTCCAACTCTTTCATCATAAATCCTGAATCTCCCAAGGCTCATAGTTAACACATAAAATCATAAATCAACATGGCCTTATATGCCATCCCAAATTCCTGTGTAATACAAAAGATATCTTATGAATATAAGTTAAATAAATTTGGGCAAATAAAAAGAAAACTTTGGGAGGTGATAGATATGTTTATAGCCTTGATGGTGGTGATGGTTTCATGGGTGTATGTTTATCCCCACATTTATCAAGTTGTATAGACTGAATATGCACAGTTTTTAAATATATCAATCATACCTCAGCAGAGTGGTTTTTAAGAAAGAGGAAAACTACCTTAAATTCAAGGGCCATGTGCAATAATCAGAGAAACATCTTTCCCCAAGGTACTATGAAAATGAGAAGGAGGCTTCTGATGGATACAAAGAACTTAGCCTCCAAAAAGGACCAGCTGGCCAGGAGGGGAAGAGCTGTACAGAGAAAAGGATCTCAGTGGGGAGCCTGCATTCAGCCAAGTCAGGAACAGAAAAGACGCAGGAAAAGACAGAGAGGGCCATGAAAACAGACCAAGACTGTGGCTGGGTTTGCAGCTCTGCAGATCTGATGGAGAGTTCTTTCTCTCTCTAAATGGCAAAAAGAAAAAAAAGACTGTGAAAATTGGAATGGCAGTTGAGCTGTGCCATCTTAGAAGCTACTCTGCAATCTAATCAGACCTATTGCCATAGACATAGAGCTAGTGTCAGCATCAACATATGGAAAAGCACTCATCTGCACAGTGGTTATGCCCCAGTTTGATTGTTTTTATGTACATCTAGCAGTAGCTCTAGCATACTATAATTGGATTCATTCATAGTTTTCTAATTCACATAGCTATTCATCAATGAGAATCAATCACTAGATAAGTGTGTTACCAGCACTATCTAGACACAAATTACATTGAATAAGGTTCATTAAGTCATTTAATGGGAATATCATAAGTACAATCAGCACTATATTACACTTCTAGTGGGCACTATTTTCCATAAAGGTTTTGGATGTCTTATTTAGATTTGTGTGAGTTTGTTCCAACAAAAAAAGTCACTAAAGTGAAGTCTTACTGTCCTTCACTAAAAGTATAAACTGTCATCAGCTCAGTCAGTTTACAAAAGAAGCTGCCACTCAAAAGATGATACTAAATTGAATTTAAATGTGTACAAAATGACATTAAACCCCAGTAGATCACTACATCTAAGAAAAAATGAACATTGATTTGGGACCCGGCTCAAATTTTGATGTCTTTGGGCTTTGTTGGTGGCTAACTTTTCCCTCTCATAGCAGCTCTGAGTGTAATTACTTATAAATAAAATATGACTCTCTCAAAAATTAAGCTATTTTCATGCAATTAAATTTTTCTTGGGGGGGTCATTTTTTGGTCTAATAAATACTTAGATGACTATCTAATTCACTTGGGTCCAGCTATATTATAAAATAAATTAAATGTCATGTTTTGTAATCTTCAACTATCAAGACATACGGATTTATTTTTCTCCCATTAAATTTCATTGTTTTTTCTTTCATATGGCATCTGTTAAGCAAAAAGCTCATTTCCTCATGTTTCTGTTCTCCAGCAATATGTAAAGGTCAAGCTGGAGTTTCCAATCAACACTAAATCACTAGAGTGCCTATACCGAATTGATGTAATTTGCCCCAAATTAAAAAAAAAAAAACATGATTTTTTAATTTGCATTCACACAAATATATGACACATGTTGGGCTTTTTAATATACTGAAAATTCTTGTTAGTTCCCCTTACTTTTTAACAAATATCTATAATTGCTCAGGATCTTTAAAATGGAAACTCTTATTTAAGACGTAAGACTTTAATTTTTCTGTACGTATTATTTTTATTCAACATATGCCAAAAAGCTGGGGCATATTTTTACAAATGAATTATTTAGCAAGAGAAAATCAGGAAATTTAACACAGACAGATTACCCAAATAGTCTGTTGTTACAGCTGTTCTACTTGCTCCCAGTCTCGCCCCTCCAATTAATTATCAATTCTGTAGCCAGACACACTTTTATAAACACAAATCTGATCATGCCACGCCCCTGCTTAAAATTCTTAGTGGCTCCACATTTTCTTCAGGACAAATCCAAATCCATTAACTTGGTTTACGAAACACCTCTTTTCTTCTTTAGCCTGATTTGTCACCAGTGAAAGGAAATAATTTTCAGTTCCTATGACTTTCACTGATACTAGCATCAAATGACTTGTGACATCTTCACCCTTGATAAAAACCTCATGATTAGGACTGGGTGAGATGGCTCACACCTGTAATCCCAGCACTTTGGGATGCCAAGGTGGGAAGATCACCTGAGGTCAGCAGTTCAAGACCAGCCTGGCCAACATGGTGAAACCCCGTCTCTACTAAAAATACAAAAATTAGCTGGGAGTGCTGGCGCATGTCTATAATCCCAGCTACTCAGGAGGCTGAGGCAAGAGAATCACTTGAACCTGGGAGGCAGAGGTTGCAGTGAGCTGAGATCGTGCCATTGCATTCCAGCCTCAGCAACAAGAGTGAAACTCTGTCTCAAAAACAAACAAATAAACAAAACAATCCTCATGATTAGCTCAGCACTATGACTGGTTATGGTTGCTTCAATTTTCAGCTCTGAAAGGCATCAACCCTCTCCTACCTCTGAGATCTTGCACTTGTGGGACTTTTCTTTATTTGTAATACTCTCTCTGACCCTTTGTCCATCACCACGCCCCATCCTTCTTTTCCCTAATACATTCTTCCCACTTAACTTACCTATTCTTTATATGCTTTCTTCTCATCCTAAAAGCCTTTCACGATCTGTCTATCCCCAGTGGATTATGTGAGCCTCCTATGTGCTCACAGAACACCTTTTTTTCTCTCAGAGCATTTTCTACATTTTAACTCTCCCTTTATTTGTCTGAGTCATGCAGTAGATGAGTGATTTTCAATCATTAGAGTGTACCTGGAGGACTTGTTTAACTGCAGAATGTTGGACCCTACCCTCAAGAGTTTCTGATTCAGTAGCTCTTGAGAGGGTCCTAAGGATGTACATAACTGAAAGTGATGTTATGGTTCTGTAACTCCATATTTGTGAACCCTGCAATGGAAAAAATCTGAGAGAAGTTATGTTAGCATGATGGTGGATATAAGAGTATCACTACTCCCACAAAAATATAATTAGAAGCAATTCAAAGACAAGAACACCACCCTGAATTCCACCAGAATTCAGGGAAGTAATGGAGAAATATCTTGGGCCTACAGAATCAAGAAAAGGCATGACCAGTAGGAGAAATAGTCATTTTAGTCTGTGCTGCTCCCTCCTTCTAGCTGGCATAACACCATTTGCAAAGAATTTCCCTAGACCTGTGGGTTCTGAGGTGAGAGGAGGGAGTTGGAGGTGGATATTCAATCTCTCCACTGGTCTGATAATCTTCACAGGAAGTCAACTCCAGTTCCATCCCACTGGAAGCACAGGGAGTGCCAGGAGGGCTCAATTACCTGGGGTAAATTGGATAAAGAGCAGGTCTCTTATCACAGTGAGTGGTACACAGATCTTAGCAGCTATTCTTCCCTCTAATCAGCATGGATGCCACACTAAGGAGACTGGCTGGAGCCATGGAGCTACAGTAGGTACAATATGCAGGAAGGCCCTAATCCCTGGACAATTTTTTACAAACCCAGATGTTCATGTGAATCTTTCCCCTGTCCTAGAAATAACTAAAACGTTGGAATTAGGTTTTGGTGCCACTTAAGTCTTCATCAGACCAGAAAAAAATAGCAGGGCAGCAACGTAATTCCACTATAGCATTTAAGTTCCTGTACTCTCTACAAGTCTTCCCCAGAGTGGGAAATAATAGAAGAGCAGCAATTCAGTTCTAGTGCAGCATTCAAGTTTCAACTCACAGGATAAGTCTTCCTCAAGCCAGGAAAGAAACTTAGGGTAGCAGTTTAGTTCCAGTGCAGTGTTTTAGTTCCAGTGTTCACTATAAGTCCTCCCCAGAATTGGAAGCAAAGGGTTAGCTTTTGGTACTAAGTAGTAAAGGTCTAATACCACCAAAGAATACTGCAAAAGTTGGGCAAGGTGGCTCTCTTCTCAAATGTGCAGACATCAATGTAAGGGTTGTTAAACTCAGGAAAATATGACATCACCAAAGGAAAACAACAAAGCTTCAGCAATGGGCATAGAATTGAATATCTATGAAACATTTGTCAGAAAATTCAGAATTATCTCCTTAAAGAAGTTCAGGGTAATCACAAGAAAATATGGACAGAAAAACTGATGAAATTTGGAAAATAATCTAAGAATTAATGAGAAAATTGACAAAGAAATAGTGTTTACATAAGTACAAACACACCAAGTAGAAATCTTAAAATTGAAGAATACTGAATACAATGGATAGAGAATACAATAACTGACCTGAAAAACTCATTAGAAAGCTTCAGTAGTAGACTTGATCAAGGAAAGGAAATAATGGACAAGCTTGAAGAGAGAATATATGAAAGATGAGATAAAAGAAAAAAGAATAGAAAAGAAAAAAGAAGGCCTATGAGAATTATGAGCCACCATCAAGTGAATTAAGTTCCGCCAAATATTAATAAGAATTCCTGATGGAGATAAAGGGAAAAGACCGAAAAAGCTTATTTAAGGAAATAAGGGCTGAAGATTTCCCAAATCTGCAGAAAGATGACAGCAGTCAGGTACAAGAAACACAGAGACTGCCAACCACATTTGAGCCAAAAAGGAATTTCCCAAGGCAAATAATAATCACATTATCAACCAAATAATAAGTACTTAAAACAGCAAGAGCAAAGAACTATATCACATTCAACAGAGCCCCAGTACACCTTTCAGGGGATTTCTCAGTAAGAGTGGAATACTGTATTCAAAGTGCTGATGGAAAAAGCAAAACAAAAAACCCCAAACTTGCCAAGAATACTGTACCAAGAAAAGCTATCCTGGAAACATAGAAGAGAGAACCTTCCCAGGCAAATAAATGCTGAGTGTATTCCTCAACACCAGCCCTATCTTACAAGAAAAATGCTAAGGAGACTTCTTTAATCTGAAAGTAGCTTTGCTTATGTCAGATAAAATAGACTTTAAGTCAAGCATGGTGAAAAAAAAAGGCAATTATATAATGATAAAGGGGTCAATGCAGCAAGCAGACACAAGAATTCTAAATATATATGCATTCAACATCAGAGCTCCTAAATAAACAAATTAAATATTAACAGACTTAAAGGAATTGATGCAATAAAATAATAGTAGATTACTTCAGTATTCCATTTTCAGCAATGGATAGATCATTCAGGCAGAAAATCAACAAAGAAATATCAAATTTAAACTGCACTCAAGACCAAATAGAAAATGTCATCCAACAGCTGCCTGCTGAATACAATTTTTTTCTCAACAGCACTTGAAACATTCTCCAGTACAAATCATATGTTAGGTCACAGAACAAGTCTTAATAAATGTTTAAAGATCAAAATAATATCAAGTATCATTTCTGATTACAATGAAAAAAACTAAAAATCAATAGCAAAAGGAATATTGGAAACTATACAAATTCATATACATTAAACAACATGCTCCTGAGCAATAATGGAGAATTTACATAATGAAGAAATTAGATAATTCCTTGAGACAAGTGAAAACAGAAACACAGCATACCCAAACCTATGAGATACAGCAAAAGCAGTTTTAAGAGGGACATTACAGCAATGAACACTTACATCAAGAAAGGTATACCTTAAGAAACTAGAAAAACAAAAACAAACTAAACTTAATATTGGTAGAAGAAAAGAAATAACAGAGACTAGAACAAAAATAAATAAAATTTAAAAATATGAAAGATTAACAAAACCAAAGACTTGGTTTTCAAAAAATAAACAACATTTATAAACCATTAACTAGTGTAAGTAAAAAAGAGAGAGGACTAAAATAAGTATAATTAGAGATGATAAAAGGAGACATCACAAGATGCCACAGAAATACAAATGATTAAATACAAATACAAAAGATAATATTATGAACAATTACATGCCAAAAAGTGGAAAAATCTATAAGAAATGTATAAATTCCTGAACACACACAGCCTACCAAGACTGAATCATGAAGAAATGGAGAACTGAACAGACTAACAATAAGGAACAAGACTGAGGCAATAATAGACTCTCCCATCAAAGAGGAGTCCAGGACCTGATGGCTTCACTGCTAATAAATATTTGTCAATAATATTGAATTATCAAATATTTGAGGAAGAACCATTAACTTTTCTCAAATTTATCATAAAAAATTGAAGAGGTGGGAATACCTTCAACTTACTTTATAAAGTCAGCATTACCATGATATGAAAATCAGACAATGATACAACAAAAAAAGAAAACTAGAGGCCAATATCCCTGTTGAACATAGATGCAAAAACTCTCAACACTAGCAAAACAAATTAAACAACACATTAAAAAGATCTTTCATTATTACCAAACAGAATCACACCAGGGGTACAAGGAGGGTTCGACATATGCAAATCAATAAACATAATACATCATACTAACAGAATCAAGGACAAAAACCAAAAAATCAAACATGAATATTTCAGTAGATGCAGAAAAAAAATTCTATAAAAGTTAACATTTTTTCATGGAAAAAAAATCCTCAACAAATTAGGTATAAAAGTAATATACTTCAACACAATAAAGGCCATATATGACAAATCACAGATAACATCATACTCAATTGGGAAAAGTTGGGAGCATTTTTCTCTAAGTTATGGAACAAAACAAGGATGTCCACTTTCACTGTTTTTATCCAACACAATACTGGAAGTCTTAGCTATAGCAATTGGACAAGAGAAAGAGAAAAAGGGCATCCAAATTGGATAGGAGAAAGTCAAACTATCCCTGTTTGAGGACGGCATGATTAAAAATACAGAAAACCCAAAGACTCCACACACACAAAAAAAATGGAACCAATAAATAAATGAATTTAGTAAAGCTATAGCATACAAAATCAGCAAATAAAAATTAGTTGCATTTCTATACACCAATTACAATCTGAAAAATAAATCAAGAATGTAATCCAATGCATAATAGTTATAAAATATAAAATAGTGATACATTTAACCATGGAGGTCAGCAATCTCTATACTGAAAACTATAAGATAACTGATGAAATAAATTGAAGATATAAATAATTGGAATGACATTTTGTGTCTACTCAATGGAAGAAATAATATTAAATGTCTGTACTACCCAAAGGGAGCTAATGATTAATGTGATCCCTATGAAAATAGCAATGATGTTCTTCATAGAAATAGAAAAAACAATCCTAAAATTTGTGTGGAACAACAAAAGACCCAAATATCCAAAACAATCTTAATCAAAAAGAATGAAGCTGGAGGCATCATACTACCTGACCTCAAAACATACCACAAAGCTATAGTGGCCAAAACAGCATGGTACTGGCATAAAAACAGACCCATTGGCCAAGGTATAGAATAGAGAATCCAGAAAGAAATCCACACACTTATAGCCAACTCATTTTTGACAAAGTTGGAAAGAATATACACTGGGGAAAAGAGAGGCCTTAATAAATGGTGCTAGGAAAGCTAGATTGCATACTGAGTAAATGCAGCAACTCCTAGATATTTTTTAACTAAAAAGAGTTAATAGCTGTCTTTGTGCACTATGATTAGCACAGGCAAGTCTCCCTGACTTTGGGCTTTTGATAATAATAGAGAAAAGATTAACATATATACATACATACATATATACACACATATATAAAATAATGGTTTACATATATATACACACACATATATGTGTGTGTGTTTTCCTCATATATATGTGAAAAATGTGTTTTGTAAGTCATACTCTAAGAGCAAGGGAAATTTACATGGAAACCAAAGAACAGTTTACTGAAAGGATGAAAGAATGTGTTTGTATGTTTCCCCTGGATTTCTCAGTAATTATCTCCCCAAATTATTTTCTCCTAAAATGTTTATACCTGCTAATATGTCTAAGTTTATGCTAACTTTAGAGGCTTAAAGTTATTTTTTAATATATGCATACACTGAAACCTCTTCAATTTTTGCTTTATCTTTTAAGTTTATCAGTGTATAAAAAGTATGTGTAAATGTATAATGCTAAAAATTGAAGAATTTCAAATAATATTAGAATAAAAAATTATTTTTTTCTTAAAGCTGAGCTTAACAAATATTTTCAAATTTAATATTTCATAAAAACAATGCATAGAAAGTCCTGTTAGATAATGCAAGAAAATAAGAATATTTAAAAAATATTCCAGGTTGTTTTTTAGGATGGAGAGAATGCAAAGCAAAAACATTTGTTGATTTGATTCTGCTCTATACTTCATAATTATCATTTATTTTGAAATTTATAATAAAACACTGCTTTAAGACAATGTTTTCATCACAATTTACATAAAAATAAATTCCAGATGAGTCATACATTTAACCCAAAAACACTGTAAAAATTCTAGATGGAAAGATGGGATGAGATTTTAAAAAATAATATCAAAGTGGGGACTGTAGTTTACAACATAACATAAATTCTATAAGCTGTAAACTGATACAATTAACCATGTAAACTTAAAAAAAACTAAAGAAAGTTAACCAAAATCTAAAGAAATTATGTTTGAATCCTTTATCAAGACAGAGTGCAATTTCCTTAAAATAGAACAAGGTCCTAAATATCAGAATATATAAATCAATAAAAAATGAAGAAAACTTTGATTAAACATTGAAGTGCCTTTTTAATATACAAAAATGTTTAAACTTATCAATATTAATATTGATGTAAATTGAAATTCCTCAGTAATAATTTTTTATATCTATCACATTTGTTAAAACTGTTAAGACAATGACTGTGGTCTGAATGTCGGGTATCCCAGAAAAATTCATATGTTATATTCCTAAAGTATTCCTAATACTCAATGTGATAGGATTAAAAGTTAGAACTTTGTGGGGAATTATCAAATAATAAAAGCTCTGCTCGCATGAATGAGATCTGTGCCCTAATAAAAGAGGTTGAATGTTGCCTTTGCTCCTTCCAGTAGGTGAGGTTTCAGCAAGAAGTTGCTATCTTGGAAGCAGAGAGCATATCCCACCAGACACTAAATCTGTTGGCATCTTGATCTTGAACTTCCCAGCTTCGAGAACTCTGAGAAATAAATCTCTGTTGTTTATTAATTACCCAGTCTAAGGTATTTTTGTTATAGCAGCCCAAGAGGACTAAGACATCTTTGGTAGAACAGTATACGGACAAGGTATGGAGAAAAGACACTTTTAGAGATTGCTGGAGGGACTGAAAATTAATAAAACTGGAGGTTAGTTTGCTGGTATCTACTAAAATTCCAAATCTATATGACATTTGTTCCATCAATCAAATACACATTTTGAATTTTATTTGATATACACTTTTACAAGTTACAAAAAGATATACATCATTTCTTTTAGCATCATTTGTAAAAATATAACCTTAGAAATAACTTGAATTTCCACCAATAGGGGCAGGCTAAATACACTGTGAAATGTCCATTCAATGGAATACCGCGCAGACATAAAAAATGAGAATATTTTAGTGTATTGGATATGAAACCATCTCAAAGACATATTAAGCACAGAGCAGTAGAGTATGTATAATACGCTACCATTTGTGTAAAAGAGGTGATTCATATATCTCTATGTGTACGTGTTTTCATATATGCAAACATATCTATATACATGTCTATGACATGTTCATATTTGAAAAGCATATATGTGTATATATATGTATATATACACACACACACATAGGTATGAATGCCATATCTCTGAAAGGATATGTAGAAAGGTGATGATATTGTTTATTTCCAGGAGGGGAGACTGAGTACTTGGGGAAAGTATGAGCAGGAAAATTTTTACTTTATACTTAAAAAAAAATCTTTTCCATTATGTGCCTGAGAAATATATTACCAAAAAATTTAATGAATAAAACTTGAATTAAAAGCAAAGTGAGGGCTGGGTGCAGTGGCTCACACTTGTAATCCCAGCACTTTGGGAGGCCTAAATGGAGTATCACTTGAGGTCAGGAGCTGAAGACCCGCCTGGCCAACATGGTGAAACCCCATCTCTATTAAAAATACAAAAATTAGCCAGGTTTGGTGATGCGTGCCTGCAGCCCCAGCTTCTTGAGAAGCTGAGGCAGGAGAATAGCTTGCACGTGGGAGCCAGAGGTTGCAGTGAGCCGAGATCGTGCCATGGCATTCCACCCTGGGTGATAAAGCGAGACTTTGTCCCAAAACAAAAACAAAAACAAAAGCACGGCAAAGTGAGATTAAAAATCAAGATTAATTCAGAGATAATGAAATGAAACATGATGTGTAGACTGCATGATCATAGAAATAATTCTAATTCTTGCCTGTCTTTGATACTTGATAATTACTTAAGTAAAGTTTTAAGTTTGTTTCTGCTGATCATAGCAAAATACCTGAAACTTGGAAATCTATAAAGAAAATACATTTATTTCTTACAATTGCAGAGGCTGAAAAGTCCAAGGTCGAGGGGCAACATCTGGTGAAGGCCTTCTTGGTGGGGACTCTGTGTAGAGTCTGGAGGTGGCACAGGGCATCACGCGGCAAGGAGGCTGAACAGGATAGTTCAGGCCTTTCTTCCTGTTCCAATAAAGCCACCAACTCTACTCCTATGATAGCCCACTAACACAATAATCCATAAATGAAATAATCTATTCATGTGGGCAGAGACCCTTGTGGCCCAATCACCTCTTAAGGGCCTCATCTGTCAATACTGCCACATTGGGGATTATATCTCAACATGAATTTTAGAGCGGACAAACATTCAAACCATAGCAAGTAACCATTCCCATATTATTTAATTCCAAGTTACATTTTATGCAGAATTTGAGGGCACTGATCGTTAAGTTGTTTTCTTTGAATAATAGTAAAGTTGAGATATTCCTCGAGTTGGAAGTACTACTTTGGTTTGTACAGCCTTGTTCCTCTTACTATCCCTGAAGGAAACCTATTCCAGAAGCTATGCGACCAAAAAGAAGAAAAGGACAATGAAGTACATTTCCAGCAATTTTTATAGGACGTCAGTGCCAAGTTTAATTAGAGAGCACATTCCAACGCTTCCAAATACCTGGAAGAGGCTTTACAAGCAGATGGAGAGTGACAGCATATGCATTTCAGAGTAAGCCTGGTAGGTCCAGCAAACTATGTATTTTGTGTGTTGTAATCTCCACTTTTATAAGGCTAACAGGATCAGTAGAAGCAGCACTGAATCAAAAACTGTGTTTCAGTGCATGGTGTTATAGCACAAACTCCTGTCTGGTCAGTGAATTTAGCACAAAAACAAGGCAAGTATTGATGGAATAAAGAAAAGGACCATCTCCTGAATACCTATGAGTAAGATGATTCACAAACATTCTCTCAACTAATCCTCACATCAATTCTATGAGTAGTTATTGTCATCCTTTTTTTTTTTTTTTTCTAAATGAAAACATTGAGGCTTAGAAGAGCGAAGTAACTTGTCCAAGACTCAATAGCTTCCTAATTAATGGGAGCCTCTATTTGAAATCAGGTGGGTTTGATTTCAAATCTGCATCTCTTCCTAAGACCTCCACTACTTGCCAAAACAAAATAAGGTTATTTGTTGACATGAAGCAGGCAGGACAACCAATTCTTCCCTAGGAACCGTAAGAGCTATTTCCAGAATCAAAGCAAAAGGGTCTAGCTCCTTCATGCTGGCCCAGATACTACTCGTTTTTCAATTGGTTGGTGTCCTCCAGGTTTTTATGGGACTGCTTTGTGTGTGAAACAGTGTAGCTAAAGTAAAAGCCAAGGACGGAACCCCAGGAGTTCTAACATTTACAGGCCTGGTAGAGGAGGGCATTTGGCAAAGAATCTAAAAGCGAGCAGTTACTGAGGTCAGAGGAAAGCCGATAAGAAGAGCAATTAGACATTTAGAAAATAAAGTGTTTCAGGAAAGATGGAGTGGCCAACAATAACAAACGCTTCTGATAGGTTAAGTAAATGAGGCCAGATAATTGACCATTGGTTTAAGCACAGTACAGATGAAAGAGCTAAGATAGTTTTAGGAGAAGCCCAACGAAAGTGATTCTACCTTACCTCTTTGCTGGGATGAAATATACAACTGCCTGACTACTACACTGGGATTTTGAATGAAAGTAAGATAATGTTTTGTTTTGTTTTATTGACGATTTATTGATTGATTGATTGTAACATTTCCCTGGTCTTTGTAGGGACACATCTCCAGAATTACCACCTCCAGCAGAATCAGTCTGGATGTATTTATAACAGAAACCATATTATTTTAAATTCTACTCTTCCCTACATCCCAGACCAGGATGGGTTTTTCTTTTAATACTACATTATATTTTTTCCTGCCTGGCATCTGACACTATTTTAGTTATTGGTCTAATAATTTTTTTTCAAATGTCTACCTCTCTGGGTAGAGTTCCATGAGGACACTAGCTGTGTTTGTCTTGTTCACTGCTGTTTCTCTTATTCTTAGTGTTTGGTACAGAACAAGAAGTCAACAAATTTTATTTATACGTGAATAAATGAATTACATTTAAATGAGTATGAGACAGAAATCTCAAAACTAATCTTCCTGCATAATTTTGGATGCTTCCTCTTGGCCATTTTCACCGTTGCCAAAGAAGAATGTCTCAGAGTTTTTCAATAGATAAAATTGTAAAAATCAATAAAATAGGATACACAAACTGCATTTTTAATAAGATATTTAAGGAATGGTAACAAAATTGAACACTTCTATAGAGAGCCATATAGCATATTTAAGGAAAATAAAATGCAGCATTTTATGCCTTCTGTTTGACACCGTTCTGATGAATCAGGAACTTTAGAAGAAACATGCTACAAAATATGAGACTTTAAATAAAAGAGACTATGTCTAATCAGCACATTAAATACCATTTTATTAATGCAACACCAACACCATTTTATTCACGTGATTTTCTTGCTGGTGATGAATTAAAACAATTATGACCAATAATATTCTTCAGAGAGGATAACCTGACTCACTCTCTCTCTATATGTATATATTTATATAAAAATGCAAACATACTCAGCCTTAAAAAGGAATGAAATAATGACATTTGCAGCAACCTGGATGGAATTGGAGCCACTTATTTTAATCAAAGTAACTCAGAAATGGAAAACTAAAACATTGTATGTTCTCATTCATAAGTGGGAGTTAAGCTATGAGGACACAAAGGCATAAGAATAATACAATGGACTTTGGGAACTCGGGGGGGAAGGGTGGCAGGAGGGTGAGGGATAAAAGACCATACATTGAGTACATTGTATACTGCTTGGGTGATGGATGCACCAGGATTTCCGAAATCACCACTTAAAAACTTATTTATGTAACCAAACACCACCTGTTCCCCCAAAACCTATGGAAATAAAAAATTTAAAAATGCAATCTTTCTAGTTGTAAAACATTACATACTTTATGAAACCTCCAGAAAACATAGGAAATTATAAATTAGAAAACAAAAATCAATCTCTATCACAGAGGTAATTATTATGAACATGTATATACAAGGTAATTTATTATTTTTCACTTTAACCATTTCTGTGTAATTATGTATTTATATATTTATGCCCAAATATATGTAAAGCACTTTCTCTCTTATTTTTTATGTATTTTATATATCATATATCATATGCATTACATACATCATATGTACTATACATATGTAGTTTATAATCCCTTGCCTGTTTAACATAATATATTAACATAAATATGCTTGTTTTTAAATTATTTTAATATTTGCATAATAACCAAATGATACATCAAAATTAATTTAATCATCCTTATTTTCTGTTCCTTCTGTGTATTATGCAGTTGCTTATTCTTTTCACTTGAATTTTTCCTAGTTTCCAAGACAAATATTCAAGTTGATCTCTTCTGTAAATGATTCAATTTTCCATGTTTCCAAACCTATTCTCTTCTGTCTTTAACGTAAGTTTTAAAAATGTGATTGCATTTTGTTTACTTTACAATCTTGTATGATTAGTTTGCA
>NW_012121598.1:9682845-9684878 GCF_000951035.1 Colobus angolensis palliatus | reverse complement strand
TATATGTTATATATTTATGTATGTATAAATGTATTTATAATATATTTATATATGTATAAATGTATATGTGTATATATATTTTTAAAGGTACGTTTGTCTGAGGATTATTGTTCTCAGTGATGATTCCATATAATTCTGTTAATTTGCATATATATGTATACACACAAATATTAAAGTATATATGTTATATATTTATATAACCACAATATATAAACAGAATCAAAACTATGAGAATAACTGCATCAGTGTTTCCTGGAAGGCTGAAAATAGCAATTAAAAATGCATTAAATTTAACCATATAGAAAGCTTTTTAGATGGATTAGAGTTCCTGACCTCTTGTTTTAAAATTTCACATTTAACTTTCAGCCCGAGAGTTCAACGAAATCATTGAGTAAATGATATTTTAACTTTAATTCTATCTCCGTATATTTCTCTCTTTTAATTACTTATGTTTCTACACTACTTCCTAATTCACTAGATGCTTCACTAAGTGCAAACACCTCCAGATTTTAGAATCAGAGTTCTCCTACCTCTGAAGTAGAGACAAAAGATATTGCATTATTTTAGAGATAAGAAAACAATGGCTACTGAGTGATTTGTTAATTCTTTATAATTAGTAAGTTGTAAAACTAAAATTAAAATTAAAATCTTATGGTTTTGATTCACATGTATTATAAACAAAAATGGCAACTGTTACAGGCACTATTTATGGAATGCCTAGTATATGTGAAGTGTTAGGTTGGATATAAAAAAAATGCATTGGTGAGCAAGAGAGATAAAATTCCTGCACTGAAGTGTTTTATAATATACTCCACAATACTGTCTCCCTATTGATCTTAATTGCTGTATTGTTTTACCAAGGATTCAGTAATACAAGTAACATCTACCAATTTTTTTTTTCTTAAAAAGGAATTATATTAAGATTTCTGTAACTTCTGGGAAGCTGGGGAAGAGGATCCCAAGCCTTGGGAAATCATACAGACTATTAGGCAAAAACAGTTCTTAAACAGATTTTTTACATACCACAGTTCTTTCCACAATTTAATTTTCAGTGCAAGTTTTTCTCTAGATACTTACTAAAAAGAAAAACTAAAAAGTAAACAGAATATCAGGATCCATAGTGACAAAGTTCTATTTAATGGAATAGTTGCCTAATGTCAGGTATCATTCGACTAACTTGTTAAAAAATACAGATTCTTGCGCACTTTACTGGATATCCTATATTTTCTGAAGTAGCCAAGAACCTGTGTTTTAATAAGCTCCCCAGATGATTCTTAGCAGCAGGAAATTTAGGAAATACTAGAGTTAAACAATTGTAAAAAAAAAAAAAAAAGTTTCCATTTTCTTATGTTTACTGGACTTTTCATGAGTTTGGAGTAATTTGACTTACTAAAATGTCCCATCCCAATCAACAACTATATTTTAAAACTAATATTCAAGATTCAAGAATCATCAGTTTCCTGGGTAACTATTATACAAAGTCACAGTGTGAACAATAGAAAAATTTTAAGTGAAATGACTCAAACTATAGTCTTCGATGAAATATTATACATTCTAAACAACTTAATTGATAGTATTAAAATATAAAGGAGCTAATTGTAGATAAGTTCATTTTTTTCTATCACCATTTGTGAATGAAAAACATCTTTAAAGAATGAAGACTTCTGAAGAATGAACACAGTAAAATAAAAATCACATGACACAATATTGCTTATACCTCTTGACTCCACTACAGCAATTTTATGACTATAACACTGCACTATTTCAGAGGTCTCCATTTCAGTTTTGTGTATGGCCATGTGGGGCAGAAAGAGTCAACATTAAATCTGAGCTCTACACTTGTTAGATGCTAAATTCATATCAATTGAAAAGTTATATGAAGTCTAGGTAATTGACCCCAGAGATATCACAAATATAGCATATTTTGCTGCAGACATTTAGACTTAATCTTTTTTTCTTTGAGGTGGAGGAGAGGTTAGAACCTTAAATTTAGGGACTTAGATCATGCAAGTTTCCTATCTGCCTTTCTATTC
>NW_012121598.1:9604203-9681590 GCF_000951035.1 Colobus angolensis palliatus | reverse complement strand
AATATTTTATAAATTATAATTTGATATATTTGTATCTATCGAATTATAAACATATTAAGTCTAAGTTATCTTTATATTTACACAGATTTAGAACTAAGAGAATGAGCACATAAGGTGGTAAAAAGTCACCTTTCTTTCAGAATAAACATCATTCCCTAACTAATGCCAATGGTTACATAAGAAAGTACATTGCTAGAAAAATATCTAAGAAAAGTCAGGGACATATTATAGCCATTTTCTTAATGATTACTATTTAAATCATTCAAATTAAGAGTTATAGAATTGGATATTTTTCTACATGTACATTTCAGGGCACATTCTAACTTTTCTTTCATTGCTGAATTATTTAGAAATTGGCTAGAGCAAAACCAAAGGAAAGGGAGAAAGACAAATAACTGAATCAACTTTTTGGGTTAAAATAACTGAGAAAGATACGTCCGCAAATTAAGCATAGACTTTCTGAAATTTTCCACATTTAAATTCAGGTGACTTGCCAGTTTAGAGTATTCCATGATGATATTTTCTTTTTCTCAAGGAATTTTCAGAGAATAACCTGGCCAAAATTGTGGTATACATATCACATGCCATCTAATACAAAGAGATTTTTTTGATAGAATTTTCATTTAGTAATTATTAATTGATCTCTGCAGAGTGTTACATGCTACAAATTCAATAGTAAGATTAATGGAGTTTCTGTTTTCACTAAACTCAATGTTACCATGGGTATCAGACAAATAAAAGGTATTTTAATGCATGTGAAAAGTAAAGGGTGCTTCTGTCCACATGGTACGAGATGGCTCAAAATCAGGTCCACATTCTGTCTAGTGGAAGGGAAGAAGTAGAAGAAAGGAGGGTGTTCCCTTCTCCTTTAAGAGACTATACTGAAATTTTTACACATCTATTACAAAGATATTCATTGCAGTCTTATTTGTAATTATGAAAAATTGGAATTGATGTGTATATTGCTGTATATGCTATAGGCAGTTGTAAAAAATCAACAAACTGTACATACATGCATCAGCATAGATAATTCTCAAAAATTAATATTGAGCTTTAAAAATTATAGAAGAATAATTAAATTTAGACGATCTGGCTCTAGAATTAGTATATATAACAATAACACCGTATTACCTATTTCTAAAATGTATTATATCACAGGTTGATGGAGATAAAGACTGTATCACAAATAATAGATATATGTAGTAAATGTACACAAAGATGAAACTATGTTCACCAAAGCTAATAAGAAATTCATAACAGAGATTTCCTTTGAGAGAAGAAGTGAGAGAATTTGACTTGGGAGGGCAATAAAGAGTCTAAGCATATATGTGCATGTGTGTGTGTATATATCCAAAAGTTAATACAGAAATATGTTTCTACTGATTTGACATATGACTCCCACTTTTAGGTAGCACATTTTCCTCTGCATTCATGTATCTGTATCACTCATGCTGCCTTATAACAAAACACCCTCATTTGGAGAAATGATTTTCAAAAGAAATCATCACATGAATGTCAAGATTTCGTTTGTTCTTGTTTTTAGTTACAAACCTGCTAATCAGATTCAAAATAAGATTTTAAGAAGTCCCTAATTGTGCTTCAGAACCAAAAGTGTACATGTGTTTTAGTTAAGGCATATCTTAATACAATTTTCTTAGGTAGTCATTCAATAAACAACTTAAAATTTACCAAAATATATAAACTTAAAATACGAGCATCTTAGGCAGAAAGGTTTTATTGGTTTTTGGCATCTTCTTGTGGATGATCTCTTTGTAAACAAGTTTTGATTTCAGGGTAGGAGTGGAGGGGACTGTAGACATTTAAAAAGAAAGTCTTATCTATCCCACTCATTCCACAATTAGGGGGTCCCTTTATGTAGATTTTATTAAAACAGATGTGTTCATGCTAGCGATAATCACTATTAATATTATCCAACTAATTCATTCTACTCTTGTTCCATGCTCCTAAAATAACCTTCAGATTACAGGTTTTATTTTCACATAGATATTCACCCAGGAGAGTATAAACTAAAACATTTTCAATCAGTTGGAAATGTTTATTTTTTATCTTAAAGAAACTATCGTTTGTTCTCTGACATGTCCTAAGAGCCAACACCAGTGCCTAGCATATAATAGGGCTGATGAGGTATCTGCTGGATACACATCTATCTTAGTTTATAGATTGATCTTTTGTGTATCTCTCCGCAAGACACCAATGACCTCTGTCTACACTGACACATTGGAGATCTTAAGCTAAACTGAAGTGCAGATGCGGAGCCTGGCAATTCATCCAAGGTAAATCCCAGCTACTGAGTGCACAGCCAGTCTCCGGAGACCACACTTCTATCTTGTTCTAACTGCAGCTGTTTCTACTTTTCTATCAAATCAATTTTCCTTTTTCATTCTAAGCATTTTATTTTTATATGGTTCTTCAAAATCCCTTTGGAAAGAGAAAGTATGATTCCACATTTAAATAATCAGAACTGTTCTGTGTTTAACAGTGCTGGAATCCTTAACTTTTTGTTTCAGGCAAAGCATTATATTATCCAGAGAGGATTCAGAGAAAACAGAAGTAGCATGAATATGATGAAGAAACTAGACATGAAGAGGCTAACTAGCTTATCAAAGGCCATAAATCTAAAAAGTAGAGCTGTAATTTGAACTCAGGGGTTTTAATATCAGAGATCATGTTCCTTACTATAGGTTTTAATGTAGAGTCATT
Source organism: Colobus angolensis palliatus (assembly GCF_000951035.1). Lineage (NCBI taxonomy): Eukaryota > Metazoa > Chordata > Mammalia > Primates > Cercopithecidae > Colobus > Colobus angolensis. The sequence goes on along the minus strand of NW_012121598.1, from coordinate 9,678,869 downwards.
GAAGGATACCATAAATAAGTAACTAAGGCACTGCTTTTTTTTTTTTAATGTTATTTTTACTAGATAATTACTTTGTTTATCAACCCTACTCAGAGTCAGGTATACCACCAGGCAATGGGAATACAAAGATGAAACTCACACTTTAGCTGGGAAGACAGGTCAAACTGACATCACATGATGCACATAATAAATTCACCGTGATAAGTGCAGTGGTGGTGACATGTCAGGGTATTATGAGAACAGGGAACCGAAACACTAAATCCAGCTAGAAGAGGTTATAAAGGCTTTCTGAAAAGGTTAGCTGAGCTGGGGTTAGCCATTAGGAGGGAAGTTTGGAGAAGTGATGCACACTCCAGGCAGGTAAATATAAGGCAGGCAAAGTCACCAAGGAGTTTAATGTACTGAATCATGAAATGCAATGTGGAGATGATGTTAAAGTCAGGAGTGATAATCAGGGCTTAAACCTTAGAGGCACTGTGGATAATGGGAGAGTCTGGATTTCATCCTGTGAGTAAATGGGGAGCTGGTCAAGATTTATAAATAGGATAGTCACATAAACATGGATATATTTTAAATAGTGGGGTGGCAGTTTGGAAAAGGAGCTGAAGTTCTGTTAGTCAAAATAAGCCAGATTGTGCTATGGCAACAAATGAATATCCAAATATCAGTGAGTTAACACAATAAAGGATTATTTCTTAAACATCCAAAGTCTGGGGCTGACTAGGCAGCCCTTCTCCACCTGGTAGCTATGCCATCTGGAATATACATCCTTCCAAGTTGTTGCACTGCAGGTGACAAGATGTTTTTATGGGTTGGGACTAGAAGTGACCTTCATTTACCTTTCCCATATCTCATCATCTGGGATCCTGCCACATGACCCAGAGTAAGTGCAAGAGGCCTTAGGCAAGCACTGAGAGCCTACCACAGAATAGGGCATTTCATTCAATCTTGTTTATCATAGTTGACATACACCTATAAGTTCTTACCGTATTATTTGGAGAAAAATCAGTTTATTTATTTACTCAATTCATTCAAGAAATGATTTGTGAGCACCTACTTGGCACTGTCCTAAGTTCTGTCTCTGTCATAAAAAGCAGGGGTAAAGCATTGTTCTCATTACTTCCCTGCGCATCAACTCTTCATTGACTCTCCAGTCACATGGAGATATGTGCAAGGGGACAGAATTAGAGTAAGAGGGGTGAGAAGCATAACATGGACCAGATCATGTGTAGCTTTGTAGGACTTTGAATTTAACTTAAATGAAAGACCTTAGAACATTCTGTGCAGAAGAGTGATATAATCTGACTTCCTTTTTTAAAAAATAATTCTGGCTGCTCTGTTGAGAACAGACATAAGGTGATGGGGTAGACACATTGAGCCCTCTTAGAAAGTTACATAGTAATCCAAGTGAACAATGATTCTGGTTCTGAGCCAGGGTAGAAGCATGGATCTGGTGAAAAGTGGTCTGATTCTTGATATATTTTGAAATGAAGGTATTTAATTTTGAATTAAATAATTAGAATTTGAAGACAAGTGAGATATACGCTGTAGAACAAAAAGGTCTTAACTTGAATTCTTAGGAGCATGGAGTTGCAGCCAACTGAGGGGAGACAAGGCTTAATCATTTGAAATATTCCTAGATGGCTTCAAAAGGGCTCTAGAGAGTATTAGCCCCCTAAATAATTCAGCTCCAATGGATGCTTCCTTTCGAATTTCAAATAATAACAATGTTGATGAAAAAGTGTTTTTCCAAGATTTAAAGCTTAGCCCCAAGCATTCCCTACATTGACAAAATTTCATATAATATCTAAGATCTATCTACCTAAAAATAAAACTAGTAAGAAAATCTGTAATTATCTTTTCTGAAAGCCAAGTCAGAAGATATTAAATGATATTAGATTATTTTGATGTGACATAATTCATTTACTTTTTGTTAGGGGCATGTTTGCTTTATGGGAAGTACCTACGAAGATCTCTTACAGAAATAAACTGCTTGTTTATTATTGTTGTTGTTATGATTTATGTATTAGAAAGACATCAACTAAGGTATGCCACTTTACTTTGGCAGTTTAATTCATCCACTGAGTATTAATTAGTAGATGAGGAAATGATATTCTCTCTTTGACCAAACCTTAGTCAAACTCTTCTGAGGTCTCTTTTTAACCAGACCTCAACTTTTGAGCTCCCATGTTAGTTTCTGCATTGACCAATTTAGCAAGAATCTTCTCAGTTTAGCCAGAATTGTTCATCCTTGATATCTGATCACACTTTGATATCTGATCAGGTTTCCTTCCTCCACAGTGCTTCCGGTGATATTTGATCACCCTGGTCTGCCTTCAGCAAGAATCCCATCAGATCTGTTGGCCAGGATTCCCCCTTACCCCAAATGTTACCTCTTAGTAATTTCTATCCATTAATTCCTTCCCCTTAACTCAGCTCCTTGGCTATAAATTCCCACTTTTCCTTGTGGTATTCACAGTTGAGCCCAATTTCTCTTTTCTACTATAAAATCCCATTGTGGTAGCCTTCCTGTGTAACTATTGTAATAGTCCTCTTTGAATAGTCTGCCTTACCATTCTGTAATGGGTGTAATGAATAAGTTTTTCTTTAACAAAGATCATATCGGAGCTGGATTTTGATGAAAGCAGGGAAGGAGGGAGAGTTTTTTTAGGTATATAGAACAAAATGCATAAATGCAGGGATGTGAAAAAGGATGACTGATTCATGGAAATTATAAAATTTAGGGCTCATGAGATCAGAGCAGTTTGGTTCAGGAGTGTGAGGAGTAGGAAACTGAACCTGGTGAAGTCTAGTAAGATTGATTATGAAGTTATGCATGGGGCCAGGCATGGTGGCTCACGCCTGTAATCTCAGCACTTTGAGAGACTGAGGCAGGTGGATCCCCTGAGGTCAGGAGTTTGAGACCAGCCTGGTTAACATGATAAAACCCTGTCTCTACTTAAAATCCAAAATAAGTCAGGCAAGGTGGTGGGTCTCTGTAATCCCAGTTACTCAGGAGGCTGAGACAGCAGAATCACTTGAACCCAAGAGGCAGAGGTTGCAGTGAGCCGAGATTGTGCCACTGCACTCCAGTCTGGGCGACAGAGCAAAACTTTGTCAAAAAAAAAAAAAAAAAAAGTTATGCATGGGTAATTACATGGTACAATAAAAAGTTTCAATCTTAGCCTTTAGGTAAAATAAAGATAATGATGTTGAAAAATTTAAAAGAATTGAAAGAGCCCTATGGGAGGAAGATGGAAAGCAGAGATTAGACAAAGAAAAGTCATTAGAAAACTACTCACGGGGAAATACAATTGAGAACCAGCTTAGCTCCTAGTAATCCTGGACGACCAAGTTTTAAAACTAGAGCATTTCTAACAGATTTGATAAGCTAAAGTTATGAACAAGTATGTGGTTATATATTGTTTTGCTTACAGAACGCCAAACTCAGCTTAATATGTTTTCTTATAAAGCAAAAAACAAGCAAACAACAAAAACAAAAAAAGAGTGACCCCAGAAATATACCATACTATATAAAACCTAGTTAAAAATTCAGTTTGGAAGAGTCTTACTTGCCTTCATCTAACATTTGCTTTCTAGAATTTGCCTCTCCCAAGTAAACAGAATGTTTCATGGATAATCACACAATTTTTAATATCTAGTGGAGCAAGTGCACTATTCAGGAAAGGATAGACAGTAGACACATTTTTTAAAAAAAAATAGAGATAGGGTTTTGCTGTGTCACCCAGGCTAGAATGCAGGGGAGCTATCATAGTCCACTCTAACTTCCAATTCCTGGGCACACTCTAACCACCTTAACCTCCTAAGTAGGTGTGAATATAGACACATATCACCACACCCAGGTAATTAAAAAAAATTGTAGAGATAGGGTCTCACTATGTTGTCCAGGTTGCCCAAGCTAGAATACATTTGTAAAAGTCAATTTTATAGAAGTAATAGCTATATATGTCATAGTATGCATTAGAAAACTTCAGTATACAAAAAAGATGTGTCATCAAGAGGGAAGTAATCTATGAAATCCACATAGCCAAAAAAGGATTAGTATCCACAATATTTTTAGATTTTTCTATAAATTAATAAGTAATAGACAAGCAAACCAAGAGAAACACACACAAAAGACTGACAGGCAATTCACAGAACATAAAACTCAAGCGTTCATTGATCATATCTGAAAATATTTCAAACTCACCAATATTAGAATAGTGTTCATCTCCAAAGTACAAAAAAGGAGTGGGATGGGATTGGGAAATACAAAGCAAAATACTATTTCATGTGTAACGTTTAATGTCTTTAAAGAAGAGCAGAGAAATACTGGAAAATGTCAACATATGGTTATAGCTAGTAGGTAGTAAGCATATACATGTTTGATTTGCTTTCTATATTTTATTTTGAATTCCTGAAATTTTAAAAAATAATTTCAACATTTTAGATTCATGAGGTACATATGTAGGTTTGTTACGTGAATATATTGTGTGATGCTGAGGTTTGGGGTACGACAGATCCCCTTACCCAGGTACTGAACACAGGACCCAACAGTTAGTTTTTTAAGCCTTCTCCCATTGCCAGTAGGCCTAGTTTCTATTGTTCCCATCTTTATAAGCTCTCACTTATAAGTGAGAATATGCAGTATTTAGTTTTCCTTTCCTGCGTTATTTTGTTTAGGATAATGGCCTCCAGATGCATCCATGTTGCTGCAAAGGGCATTATTTCACTCTTTTTTTATGGCTACATAGTATGCTGTGGTATGTATATACCACATTTTCTTTATCCAGTCTACCACAGATGGGCACCTAGATTGATTCCATGTCTTTGCTTTTGTGAATAGTGCTGTGATGAATATATGAGTGCGTTTATCTTTTTGTAGAAAAACTGATCTTCTTTTGTATAGATTCTCAGTAATGGAATTGCTAGGTCAAACAGTAGTTCTGTTTTAAGATTTTTGAGAAATCTCCATACTGCTTTCCACAGTGGCTGAACACATTTATATTCCCACCAACAGTGTATAAGCATTCCCTTTTTTCTGCAGCCTTTCCAGCATGTATTGTTTTTTGATGTTTTAATAATAGTCATTCTGCATGCTTATAGATGTGTAGAATCAGTATTGTGAAAATGACCATACTGCCAACAGCAATCTATACATTCAATGCAATTCCCATCAAAATACCACCAGAATTCTTCACAGAACTAGAAAAAACAGTCCTAAAATTCATATGGAACCAAAAAAGAGCCCACATAGCCAAAGCAAGACTAAACAAAAGGAACAAATCTGGAGACATCACATTACCTAACTTCAAACTATACTATAAGGCCATAGTCACCAAAACAGCATGGTACTGGTATAAAAACAGGCACATAGACCAATGGAAGAGAATAGAGAACACATAAATAAACCCACATACTTACAGCCAACTGATCTTTAACAAAGCAAACGAAAGCATAAAGTGGGGAAAGAATACTCTATTCAACAAATAGTGTTCAGATAATTGGTAAGCCACATGTAGGAAAATAAAACTGGATCTTCATCTCTCATCTTACACAAACATATACTCAAGATAGATCAAGGAACTTAAATCTAAGACCTGAAACTATAAAAATTCTAGAAGATAACATCAGAAAAACTCTTCTAGACATTGGCTTACCCAAGACTTAATGACCAAGAACCCAAAAACAAATGCAACAAAAACAAAGATAAATAGGTGGGATTTAATTAAACTAAAGAGCTTCTGCACAGTAAAAGGAACAGTCAGCAGAGTAAACAGTCAACCCACAGAGTGGGAGAAAATCTTCACAATCTATATATCTGTCAGAGGACTAATATCCAGAATCTACAAGAACCTCAAACAAATTAGTAAGAAAAAATTATTATCAGAAAGTGGGCGAAGGACATGAATAGACAATTCTCAAAAGAAGATATAAAAATGACCAACAAATACATAAAAAAATGCTCAACATCACTAATGATCAGGGAAATACAAATCAAAACCACAATGCAATACCACATCACTACCGGAAAAATGGCCATAGTAAAAACTTAAAAAAAAAAAAAAAAAAAAGATGTTGTCATGGATGCAGTGAAAAGGGAACACTTCTACACTGCTAATGGAATGTAAACTAGTACAACCGCTTTGGAAAGCAGTGTTGAGATCCCTTAGAGAACTAAGAGTAGAACTACCATTTAATCCAGAAATCTCACTACTGGGTATCTACCCAGAGGAAAAGAAGTCCATGCACAAAAAATATACTTGCACATGCAGGTTTATACCAGCACAATTTACAATTCCAAAAATATGGAACCAGCCTAAATGCCCATAAATCAATGTGTGAATAAAGAAACTGTGATATCTATATCTATATCTTTCTCCACATAATGGAATACTACTACTCAGCCATAAAAAGGAATGAACTAATGGCATTCACAGAAACCTAGATGGAACTGAAGATTATTATTCTAAGTGAAGTAATTCAGGAATAGAAAGTCAGATATTGTATGTTCTCACTCATAAGTGGGAGCTAAGCTATGAGGATGCAAAGGCATAAGAATGATACAATGGACTTTGAGGAAGGGTCGGAGGGGTGTGAGGGATAAAAGACTACAAATTGGGTTCAGTGTATACTGCTTGGGTGATGGGTGCATCAAAATCTCACAAATCACCACTAAAGAACTTACGTAACCAAATATCACTTGTTCCCCCAAAATCTATGGAAATAAAAATTTTAAATAATAATAATAATAATAATAGCCATTACTACTGGTGTGAGATTGTATCTCATTGTGGTTTTGATTTAAATTGTGTTTTTGAAATATTTCTTAATAAATTAACATATAGGCCAGACGTGGTGACTCATGCCTGTAATCCCAGCACTTTGGGAGGCCGAGGCAGGTGCATCACCAGAGGTCAGAAGTTCGAGACCAGCCTGGCTAACATGGAGAAACCCCGTCTCTATTAAAAAAAAAAAAAAAAATTAGCTGGGCATGGTGGCTCATGTCTGTAATCCCAGCAACTGGGGAGTCTGGGGCAGGAGAAGTGCTTGAACCCAGGAGGCGGAAGTTGCAGTGAGCCGAGATTGAGCCACTACACTCCAGCCTAGGCGACAGAGTGAGACTCCTTCTCAAAAAATAAATAAATGAAATAAAATGATATGAGAGGCAGTGTGAGTTAGGGGAAAAACATAGAAATGGGAGTTGGAATTCTAATGTGTAGTCCCAAATCTTCCACCTACCCACTGTGTGACCTCGAGAAAATCTCTTCATTTTTCTGAAACTGATTCTTCAGCTAAAACCTTAAACAATATGTGCGTTTACTATATAAAGTTATTGTAAGGAGTGAATTAGTTCATGTATGCGAAAGCGATATTCAAATGTGAAGAAAAGATACGGAAATTCTCAAATTTACAGTTAATATGAAATTAAATGAACATACTTTTCTATTTACTCTCATGCTAAATGTATTGAAACAGATATTAGAAACAAAAGTGGGGATTATAAAAGACACACATATTTTCTTACCGGGTCTATTAGCTGGGAGTACAGTTCATGGCAATTGTCAAAAATATACTTGTATGTAGAATCCAGGCAGGCCCTTACACAGTCTTTCACCACCATGCTTGCTTTTGGGGGGCTTTGCAGCTCCAGAACCTGACAGACAAAGACAGACACTTATTTTTTCAAATGCAACAATAACACATTGTAATCTAGTATAAACTACTCAAATATATATTCAATAAAGACTTTTAGTTGATTTTTCTATGTTCAGTAAGTGTCATCTTACCATGTGGTTTTAAACGTGTAAACATTTCAACTTTCTGATATAAAAACTTATTGAAAATGATAATGGTTGTAAACACTCAAATAAAAACACTTAACGTGACCAGTTAACAGTTCATGCATTCTTTGATTTCATTCCATTCCATCACTCAGCAAATATTTATCGCTTCCTATATGCCAGATAATGGTGATACAGCAATGAACGATAGAAATAAAAATCCCTTTCCTCATGGGCTTAAGTTCAAGTAGATAATAAACAAAATAAATATATAAGATATATTACATGATGATGCATGTTGAAAAGTAAAACAGAAGAAGGATAGGAAGTGTTTCAATGGAATAGAACTAATACAATAAACAGCAATGGTAAATGAAGATGTAGGGTGAGAACAAGGGGAAACTACATACAGATGATTATAAGAATCTTAGCTTTTAGTGAGGTGGGAAGGAATTGGATAGTTTAAGTGTAAGAGCAAAATGGCCTAATTTTAGCAAAATAACTATCTTTTATAAGGCTCCCTTATGCTGCCTTAAAGTGGGCTATGAAAAAAATAGAAATACCAATTTTGAGAATAATGTTAAAATTTAGTCTAGTGAAGATGATGCTTGATCAAGATGGTAGGATTATAAATTATTAGAAGAAATCATATTCTGGTAAATTTTAGAAAAAAAGAGCGAACAGGATTTCCTGACAGACTGGATGACTTGTGTGAGAGCTGCAGTTGTCCCCAGTATTTTAGCCAGAGCAACTGTTATAAGGGAAGTGACTTCAATTTAAATCGGAAAAACTGTGGATGGGAGCTCAGGAGCTCAATTCTGAACAGTTTAAGAAGCCTATTAGGCATATACATGAATTTCAAGAAGGTGCTTCTACAGTTGTGGAAAAGTTCTGGTTAGAGATATAAATTTGGAAATTATCTGTAAGATAGAAGAATGTAAAGAAACAACACTGGTTGAGTATGGATAGTGAAGAGAAGAGGTCCAAGAAATAAATCCAGTTAAATCTTACATAATTCTAAATCTGTGACAACAGACAAATGAGAAAGAATAAAGCAGTAGAGAGCCCCCGCCCACCCCCACAAGAGCCAATGGTATAGGAAAGAAATAAAACATGCGATGTTGACAAATAATTTTTGGGAAATGAGAAAGTAAAAGTCTGATTGCAGTGTGGTCAAAAACTAAGGACAGAGTTGAAGTTTTAATATTGTTAAAATGTCAGTTCTCTCCAGATTGATCAATAGATGAAATGAAATCTCAATTAAAATCCTAGAAAGAATGATAATCAATCACCTATACAACTGTGAAAAATAAAGAAATGAGGTGGGATGCACATTATCTTTTTTTTTTATGATTTGCTATGAGGTCACAGTAATCAAGACAGGATGGTAGTGGTGGATGTACAAACAACTGAACAGTATAGAGAGTTCAGAAATAGACCCATACATATATGGTCAATTTAATTTTTTACAATAATACAAAAATAATTTAATGGAGAAAGGAAAATCTTTCTAATAAATGCTTCTGGAACTCTTAAACATAAATATGTAAAATGTTATCCTTGATTCACACTTTATATCTTATACCAAACAAAAACAACCACCAAAAAATTCCCAAAATTCTAAATAAAACATATGCCCAAATATAAAAGGTAAAACCAATCTTTTAGAAGAAACACACCAAAAAACCTCTTTGTGATGTTGGTTTAACCAACAGCATTATCCATAATTAGAAAAAAAAAAGATAAAGTAGACCAAAATTTAAAACTTGCTATATGATATATTTTCAAGACAATTAAAAGGCAAGGCGCAAACAAGGCAAAAATAATAGCAAATCACATATCTGGCAAAAAAATTGTATCCAAAACATATAAAAACTCTCAAAACTCAAGACTATTGTATTCTTGAAAAATGCAAGAAAGCAGATTTTAAATATTCTCCTCACAAAAATGAAAACTTTGTGAGGTAATGCATATGTTAATTAGCTAGATTTAGCCATCCTGCAATGTATATATATTTTAAAACAACATGTTGTACACAATAAATACATGCAATTTGATCTATCAATTTAAAATAATTAAAATTAAATTGCCCTTAACAGTAAGAAAGCCAGCTAACAAATATGGGTAAAAATTTCAACATTCTCAGATAGCAAGTCAACCCCCCAAAATTCTCAATATTATTAATTTTTAGACAAACAAAATTAATACATTAAGATAATACATCACTTCTACTAGAATAATACATACACACACACATACATACACATATACATACATACATACATACATACATACATAACATGGAAAATCCCAAGAGTTTTGCTAGAGGATGCAGAAGAATTGGGACTCTCACATACTGCTGCTGAGGATTTAACCCATGGAACATAAAAACATATGTTTACAACTATAATCCCATGCTTATTTAAAATAGTTTTATTTGTAATAAACCAAAATTGGAAATAACTCAGATATCTGTCAGTGAGGGAATGGATAAATTGGTAGTACATATGTAACAAAGAATTACTACGCAGCAATTAACAGTAGTGGATTGTTGATACACTCAACACCAATGAATCTCTATTGTGTTATGGTACATTGTGTACAATTTCATTTACATGATGTTCTAGGAAAGGCAAACCTGTAGGCAAAGAACAAATCAGTGGTTACCAGCATGTGGGAGAAGGGTTGACAACAATGGTGTAGCACAAGGGAAATGTGTAGGCTCATGGAACTATTCTGTATCTTATTGCTCTGGTGGTTATATAACTACACATTTATCAAAACTAATAGGACCGTGCAACAAAAGAGTGATTTTTACTCTCTGCAATGAGAAAAAAGGATAACAGAAGAAGCAAATTTGTTCAAAGGATAATATGAGGAAATTAACTGGAAGGAAATGCATAGATGACTATTTCAAGCAGTTTTGCTATTAAGGGAAATGAACTGGGGTAGTAGCTATAGAAGAAAGTGAAGCTGAGTGGAATTTTGAAGACTGTAAAATCAATACCACATACATAGGGGAAAGCTGACAATTCAGGAAAGTGGAGAGGATTGCTGGACCAGTATTTTAGTGCACAAGAGAAGACAAAATCAATTGCACAAGTAGAAGAGACCACATTTTCTAAGAAAACAGGCTCACCAATAGTAAAAAAGAAAGAATATGTGGACACATACAAGGAAGTACCTACTGGGGTAGGTGGTGGGAGTGTGTGATTGGAACTTGAGGATGCTCCTCTTTCTTTCCTCCTATTTTTTTTTTTTTTCTCATTGAAATAGGAAGCGAAGTCATCAGCTGGTAGTGAGGGTTGGGGAAGAGTAGTTACAAGTTTAAGGAGATAGTGTTTTTAATCAAGGAGGCATGGCAGATGGGTAGCACTGCGCTGGCACACCCCACCCTCACTCCTATTCCTCACTCCTCAGTGTCAATGGCAGATGTCACTTGTCAATCTAAGTCAACTTGATTGGGTCTCACCATCATTATTTGCACATTGTTCCAGTAACTACTGACAGTAGATTAGAATTGATGTAAATTCTATTTATCCTAGTCACCTAGTTGGCCTGATTTTAAACCAAATGAATTTTAATTCAACTTTAAAGAATCTAAATGAGCACTGATACACTATGGTTTCCCTTTGTGTCTCTCTTTCATTACAAAATGCCACTTTTAGAGGTTCTAGTGAAAAAAATTGTGGGCAAATGCTAAGATAAACAATTGTTTCTATTTAGGAATTTTCTGAATAAGCATCGTAATACTCTCTTTCAAAGAGCATTTATTTTAGCCCATAGCCTGGCAAGTAGTTTCTGAAAATGCTTTACATAAGTTGCACTGCAAGCCAGAACTATGACTGCAGAGAACTTGCAATTAAAGCAGAAATGATATATCTAAAAAGAAATACCTGGTTTGTAGGGCCTAGCCAATGATACCAATTAGATAGGTGATCAAATATATTCCTACATAGACATTCCCAGTGCTGAAAATGGAAGTTGTCACAATTGGGGTAAACTTAAAAGAGTCAGCCACTTTCTTGTAGCAAAAAAGTTAGCAAAATATCTAAGTTAAAACTAAAATTAGAGGTGAACTCCATTTCCATTGGAAATTTTTTAAGTGCCACATCCACTTACTAGAGAGCTTTATCTAAGACAGATTTAACTGAGAACTAAATTAGAGCCAAATGTATCAGAGTATTTTAAATGTCTAGGATAATCTCTTCTTCACTATACCTTATCTTGGAAGATTCATTTAGTTCAGTCAAAGATAGTACAGCTTAATCGATGGGGTTGACACAGTACTTGATCAAGAGGAGGGTAAAGCAAGACTTTACCAGGGGATGAATGTGTTCTATGTCACACCAAAACAGTGACAGAAATAAAATGAGATACCTTCATCCTAAAAAAGGTGATACTTGTTAACAGGTCAACAGTTGATTTCAGGTCTTGCAGTCTTTCAGTATTGCTTGCAGGAAAGTTTTCCTGGTTAATCAGGAAACAGAAAATGGATAAGGTTGTCAGTAGTAAATCTCCAGTGGGAAAATAAAATCAAATTAGCTTCTCATAAAAGAAAATGGAAAGTAAACTGTATATAATTTTTTAAATACCCCTAAAGTATTCTTAAAATATTTTTATCATAAAACATTATAGAATATAAACAATTTGGAAATATTGTATTTTTGTACTCTTGGAAAGCTGCACTCTTCTATTTATAGTTACAATGCAATAAATGCAAAACAATATCATTATTACAATGTTATGATGTTATTAATGCTTGCTTCTAAAATAGTCTTGCTACTAAAAGGAAGAAGTGTAGCATACACAGGAAAAATTTTTCATGATTTTCTCAAGATAAGTATTTTTTTTAAACACTTCAGAAATTATACATGTGCTGCATTTACTTTTAGTCATAAAAACTTTAAAAGTTAAAAAAATAAGTTTGCATCATATAGTCTTTCCTGAAATACTATGGATTTTAACAAAAGGCTTCTTTTAGCAAGGTTCGATGAGAAGTATCACTTGAAAATACAGATGTTCATAATTTTAAGGAATGAAAAGTTATAATTATAAAATGTTTGAACTAAGAAACAATTTTTACTTTGGTCAATTTCACATATTAACATGCTTTTCTAAAGAGCCATTAGGAAACCCACAGCTAATTACAAGATATTCACGAACTTGAACAGGGTTAGTGTGCCTATGATGAGGTAGTGAATGAGGTGACTTAAGGCCCTTGTTGCCCCCAAATATCTCTCAATGGCTTAATAGTTGTCCTCTTCTCATTAGGTTGGCCCCAGATCCAACATGAAATAACCAACATGAAATAATACCAAATTAAATTTGGTGTTATAACTTCCATAAGTATGCAAGTAAAGTATCTGTCAATAAGAGACTAATTAAAAAGGAATGCATGGGAGATAGATATGTTCAAATAAGAAAAGATGTTTAGGATAAATTGTTAAAGAATGTAAGATATAAGAGAGCATGTATTCGTTATCACCATAGACATTTTGTAACTAAAATTTGTGACTAAATTTTTGTAACTAAAATATGTTGTAACTAAAATTATATGTGTGTATATTTATGCACATATACACATGAATGTATTTGTGGTATGTGTATGTGTTTCCCCAGGAGATGATATGTAGAATCATTGACAATGAATTCTGTACAACTTTGCATGGTACTCTTGGTACCCTAATCCAGGAGGAAAGAGAATGAAGCAGTAAATTAAGTAGGAAGCTCAGAAATTGAGGAAGTATCAGTGGAATATTTCAGTAACAAAGGATGAGCTTTCAAAATGAGGACTGGGCCATAGTCCACTTTATGAATTAGCTGAGGGTCATTGAATCTGATGGCTATTTTAGAAATTACAAAATTAAAGCTGCATGTGCACACACACACACACACACACAATTGTTGTAGTCTACGTAGGGTAAAGAATCTGAACAACAAAGGAGACCTGCTGGATTATTTCTAAGGGTGACAGCACCTGAGATCAACATTTTTATTTTTCTTTTCCATGATGGGTGATTTTTATATGGCAAGAAATTATCTAGACCAAACATAGCAGTTTTCTTTTATGCAAGTAAATTTCTACATACCCTATACTTTGACAGATCAATCCTCAGAGAGTTATGCAACTGGTCCAGTAGTTTTATGAATTTTTCCCTCTGTACAAAGCAAACACAAAATAGGAGAATGGAAATAAATGACCACTCTAGAGGTCTCATAATAATTCTGAGTTTTGTCTCTATTTTATAGAAAGGAAGGATCAGATATATTAATGACTTGTCCAAGATCATAAAGTTACTATGTGGCATAGCAGTGATTCAAACTCAGGTCTCTTTGACACCAAATTCATGTTCTTTTCAATAAGTCACACTTCCTCTCTATGATGAATGAGAAATGTGTAATTGTTCTAACAGAGTATCTAGAGACTTGCATTTTGTAGAAAGAGATCAGACAAATAAATTGCCAGTACATTTCTCTATGTGTAATAATTCACAACAATATAATGTATCAGCAAGAGAAAATGTAACCCATTCTTCTTTTTATTCCTGTACTTCATGCCCCTTCTCCAGACAATATATTACAGTTTTTTACACTTCTCCCTCCTACGGAAGTGGGAGCAGGTGTTGTTTTTGTCAAAACCAATTTCAAAAAAAAATTTTCTTTTTGGAAGCAAATGTAGACTTTATAATCTGAAAGGATCAATTGCTTTTAAAGGCTGTGTATGATTTAGTGCTAAAATTAGTATGAAAATGCAGCCAAAAAACTGCTGTTGCTTCCACTTGATGCAGTATCAGTGTTGAACTGTCCTCTTCACAGAAGTATTTGAAGATGGTGGGAATAAAGAGTTTTTCTCTTATTAAGTGTATGGTTAACGTTGGATGGATTAAATAAAAACAAAATCAAAACACAAAAGTCACACATGCAAACCTTAGAGGTAGACACTCCACTATTCTGAATTGTAGTTTTCTCATCAAAAATAAAAAAAAAATAGGAGAGGTAAGATTAAATGACATAAAACGTCCCTGCCAGCATCAATATTCTGTAAACAGCAAACTGCACTTTGGAGGATATTGACAAAAATGAAAACTTTTCCCAGTCATTTCACATAGGAGGTGGATTTATGGGGTATATAAGTCACTGATCTTGATGGAGTGAGCTGAATATTAACAAGAGGTGGTAAATTGTTTCTAAGCTGAAACTCTGATTTTCTGAATGAACTGCCATCATCAGATTTATACATCAGTGAAGAAAGTTTGAGTATCATCTCTGTGTTAACCTCTGTGGAGGCAATAGAGGAGCCTGAGAAATGAGTCTTGCCTTCCAGAAGCATGCAATCTTGTTAGGCAGGTTAAGACCCTTTATCCCAACAAAGCTACAGAAAATACAGATGAGTTGAACGTCTTAGATCTTTCTCTGCCACTCTTCATTATACCTTCCCAGGGGATGAGGCAAGCTATGCAGTCCTTTCTTAACTCTCCAACTTCCATGCATTTGGGTTGGTGGCCCTCAATCCAGATAGAAAAAGAGAAGAACCACTAAAATAATTAGTTTAGGTCACAGTAAAGTTAATCATTCAGATGGTTATCAAAGTGAGTGTGATTCGTATCACATCTCTGGATGCCTCATCTTATCTCTGTGATTGGCACAAATCATCAAGACGGTTGAAGTGACTGATCAACCATACTATGGCCCAAATCATTGGCCCTCTTATACTCACTGGGGCAAATGGTGCTGGTTGTCTGCCCAATATCCATTCTTCCACTGCTTCTTACTAAAAGAATATCATATGTCAAATGTGCCCATATGAAATGCTCACCTTCTCAGAGCTCTTTTCCTCCAAGGATGACCACATGATATGGTTTGGCCAATGAGATATAGACAGCTTATTAAATAAAATAGACCCAGCTACCATACCACCAATGACTTACTGTTTTGAAATATTTAAAAAGAGTGCTTGGCAGATAGTGTTTGTTACATTAGTGTTTGCTGTATAATTCTTTGTTAGGTATACCTTTCAGACTTTTAAACTTTTGCCCTTTGTGCTTCTTCTCTTTTCCCACCTAAAACTCTAATAGTCTCCAGAAGATAGAGCACTTATTTCATGCCCATTAGATGAAAATGGAAAGAATGAATGGAGAAAAAAGGATTGCCTACATCCATCCTACCCCTACTGCCCACTGTTTTAAAATATTACAATACTGAGTAGCTATACCAGCTCTGAATTCCTTACCTCTGAACTTAGTTTCCACGGGTGGGGGAGCAAAGGGGGAAATCTTATTAAGTTAAATGTATTTAGTGAGTTTCTGTTTCACGCAGTTGAACAGAATTCTGACTGATACAATCCCCACATTTGGTTTCCCTACCTAGTCTTCGGTGCCCAGCTGGAAAATTTATATTCAAGGAAAATAGAAAACTGTGAAGAAAACTGCTGGGCTTCTTGTCACTGAATCCAGAACAACATCAGATGATGTGAAATTAAAAGTATGCTGCTGATTGAATTTTTACAGAGATTCTTTAAACAGCAGGACAGCCTGAAATTTAATTTTATTTACAACAATTTCTATTTAACCAGAGTGAGATTGCCTTTGCAGAGCAGAGGAGGCCTACTGCCTGTAGGGTGTGATTTGAGGAATAACGAAAGACTGGGTGATTAAAAAATGTTTCCCCGAGGGACATGGCACAATATCTAAAACTGCCACATTATTCAGTTTTTTTATTAAATAAGGTCCACATATGTCTAGTAGGGGCAAATCAATAATAAAAATAATAATAATTATTATAATAGTTTCACAAATACAGTTAGAAAGAATAAGATCCAGTGTTTGGTAACACAAAGGGCAACTACAGTTAACAATAATTGGTCGTGTATTTCAAAATAACTAAAAGAGTGGAATTGGAAAATTCCTAACATGAAGAAATGATAAATGCTTGAGATGATAGATATTCCAGTTATTCTGATTTTATCATTATGTATCGTATGCATGTATCAAAATTTATCTTGTACCCCATAAATATGTACTACTATTATGTATCCAGTTAGAAATTTAAATAAATTTTTTAAAATAAATAAAAGGTAAATCCAGACAAAAAAAGACCCCAACTTGGTTTAATTAGTTGACCAGAATAACTAGACCAGGGATTGGTAAACTGTCTACAAAGGGCTAGTTAGTAAATATTTTTCACTTTGCCAACCCTGTCTCAATTATTCAGTCTGACACTGTAGCACAGTAGCTGCCAGAGACAATATGTAAACTAATAGGCATGATTGTTTTCCAATGAAACTTGATTTATGGATGTGAAAATTTGAATTTTAGATAGTTTTAATGTGTCACAAAATAACAGTCTTTAAAATTTTTTTTCAACATTAGAAAATATTTAAAAAAATATTCTTAGCTTATGGGCCTTACAAAACCAGTTGGTGAGTTGGTGGACTGCATTTGGCCCACGGGCAGGGGGAAGAGGCAGTTGCTCCCCTGACTGTGCACCTTCAGGAAGTTCCCACCAGGATTTGGGGAACTGTGGAAGCCAAAGCTCTTGTAAGGAAGGTGTATGATAACTTCTGCTTCACTCTCAGCTTCTCTCATTATTATCTTTCTTTCTTTCTCAAAGTCTGGCTTCAACAGCAGGGATGAATTTAACCAGAAGCTAATGATGCTTAAGCTCCTCAGCCCTCACCTGCTTCAGCACCCGTGGGAGGAGCATGCCATGTATTCATGCTATCTTAGATTTTTGTAAAATTTTCAGGAATAAGATAAAAATAATTCAGAACACAACAAGCAAATTGTAATACTTTTTTTCCAGATCATACCAAAAACAGCAATTCATTAAGAAAGACGTTTCAAACAGAAGTAATGCATAGGCAATTTTGATAATTTTAAAATAATTCAATTAGTGTTAAACATATGGACATATATTTACAGCTCTTATTGATTTGAGATTAATTCTGATACCAAGAGAAATATCATACAATTATGGAATACCACTAAAATGATGCTTTCAATGACAAAATAATTAATAAATTTCACCAATTCAAAGTATATTTAAAGAGTCCCTTCACAGGAAAACTTGAAAAGCATTGAAATGTTATTGTTCACTGATCAAGACATCCTTAATTTCCCCTCAGTCTGGTTAGATAGGCTTCTTCCTGACTCTAGGTCTCAACCTCCATTTTCTTAAAGCATTTTATTTAGAAAACTTTAAATTATAAATTCTTTTTCTGCCCCTTCACATGGAAATATTTTGTAAAGCCTCTTGCCGGTTTCATAATCCAAGAATGTCTTCCTGAAAGACTTGGGAGCCTTCCCTTTGAAATGTAATCATCAAGGAGAGAGCACTCCTACCTCCAACCCTCCTTGGGAAGATAGAAGCCTAACTTCCATGGCCGTAATTAGCAAACGAAGATGGCCTAATTGCAGAAGAAAAAATGGCAAACTCAAAATTACTCAGTGCACTGGTTACATCCCATTGATCAACCTCTCCACTATCACCCTTCACTACTTTCTCCTTATTTTAGTCCTGCCTTTCATTTCAGTGGAGTTGAGCTCTAACTGAGCTCTGACCTCTCTCCCCTATTGCAATAGCCTTGAATAAAGTTCACTTTGCCTGTTCAACTTTGTCAGCTATAATTTTTGTTTTCATATCACATATAAAAAAAATTGGTGTTTTCCCAAATTTTGTGAAAATTACTAAAATGCATGTGGCATTGTGAAAGTGAAACAAACTCTGCTAAGGTGTTCATTTAAAAAAGTCAACTCTGCTAAGTAAAAAAAAAATATAAAAATAATATTTCAATTTTTTTGTCATATGAAGTGATCAAAGAAAATGCAGCGTAAAATGTCCTGAAGGAAAATATTATAAAATTGGTTAGTCAATAAAAATATCACTTATACTTGGTTATATATATTGAGCATGTATATACTCAAGTTAAAAAAAAGCTCAAAAATATTAATTTTACTATTGATTCATTTGATATTTGTATTTCAAGATAATTCACTAAATATATTTCCTCTTTAGGAGATTTCAACTTCAAAATTAACATATTGACTGCCTCCCACCTCATGGAGTTTTGTTCCTTTTCAACTCCTGGTCTACCCATGAGTGCCTTCAACACACATAGAGACACTTTATCTAATAAAGGTATTTGTCCAGACTCCAAATAGCATTTACACTCAGTGATGTGCTGGTAAAGTGGCTCTCTGAAAGCAAAAAGCCTTGATTTTTAGCATTTGCTAACTTTAATGTTGTAAATACTTTTAATATATCCAATTTCAAGGATGGCTGTGTTTAACAACCACCTTGCAATATTCCTGAAAATTTACCAATCAGTCCTCATGAGCAGGTACCAGCCAGTTGTAGCATACCACTATTCTACAATCAATTTTCAACAATCTACTCCCTGAGTTACCTTTTGGACCTGAGACTTCCCTTTCCAAATGTTAACTGAAAGGTGCTATTAATACGTTCCTCCCACAATCCTCTGTCTCTGCCTGCTTTCTCTCCTCCACTTTCTCTGTCTCTTTCCCCACTTCTCCCCTCCTTCTCTCTTGCTATCCATCATGCTTCTCATGGTTCCACTTACCAAGAACTAGAGCTAATGGCAAATCACTTTACCTTCACCCCATTATCTTTATATGAATTTCCTTACCTTCCCATGGCCTCTTTTCTGCAAAATTTCAGCCTAGAGTCAATCCAACAATCGGCTATATCTCCTCATAGATCAGCATCAGAATGCTGACACACCCTAAGAAAGTCTCACAGTCACAAGAATTGTGACAACAAATTTATAGTGCCCAACAGCAAATGACACTTTTAGCTTTACTAAGAATTATTTTTTACATGTTCCTGAAACATTCCTTTTTTTGTATTCCCCTCAGTAGCTTATCCAAACTTGTACCACCCCCTTCCCCTCTGCAACCATTTCACAGCCCTTGTTTTGTAAATGAGCAATTCTTGGCCTTCCAGACAACTTTAAAGAAGAACTAAAAATAAGGTACAACTACCTCAACTTTTCACTTCTATATCAAAAGCTTAGTGTTCTCTGCAAGCACTCTCACACTCTTTCCTCGAATTTCAGAGCAGAGCTTGTCCTTTCTTGTGCTCAAGGCTAGCCTCTCCTTCTGCCCTCATGACTGCACTTCCTTCCTTTCCTCTGAGATAGTACTTATAGTCACTTACTCTCCCATCTGAGAAATTCGCAACCTCACTCTTGCAACTAACTTCTTTCCTAACACTATAAACATGTTTATATTTACCTTATTAAATCGTTTAAAAATCCCTACTCAAGCAGAGAATAAAAATAAAGTCTCTTTTTATATGGAAAAACCTTCTTACTCTTGCCCAATCTCTCTTTTTATCTTCTCACTTAAGTTCCTTGAAAGAATAGTCTATTTTCTCACCCAATTTCAACCTTTCTTTCAGAATTTTGTTATAAAGTTAACACAGACTTAAGGTATTTTATAAAAAATTTTAGACATCATTCTCAGCAAAGTAACACAAGAAGAGTAAACCAAACACCACATGTTCTCACTCATAAGTGGGAGTTGAACAATGAGAACACATGGACACAGAAAGGGGAACATCACACACCGGGGCCTGTTGGGGGTTGGGGGCTGGGGGAGTGTTAGCATTAGGAGAAATACCTAATGTAAATGATGAGTTGATGGGTGTAGCAAACCAACACGGCACAAGTAAACCTATGTAACAAACCAGCACGTTGTGCACATGTACCCCAGAACTTAAAGTACAATAATAACAAAAAGACTGTTGTATAAAGATTAATACAAAAGAAAACCAATAAAATGTCAGCTATAATCCAACCAGGTGGCTACATCATTGGTATTTTAGCACATTTCCTTCCAGTCTCATCTCTAAACCTGTATGTGTGTGTGTGAGTGTGTGTATGTCTGTGTGTGTTTTCAGTGTTGGAATTAAATTGCATAGAGAGTTTTTTAGCACACTTTTTTCATTTATCATTATATCATGGGCATTGCTCAATTATAGAATCTCTTCCATAAAAACTTGATTTTGAATGACTGTATCATATTTTAGTGAATAATTGAGCTTTAATTTATATCACTGTGCTTCTATGCCAGGGATATTCAATATTTTGGCTTCTATGGAAGAAGAAGAATTGTCTCAGGCCACACATAAAATACACTAACACTAATGGTGGCTAGTGAGCAATAAAAATATCATGCATAAGTCTCATAATGTTTTAAGAAAGTTTACGAATTTGTGTTGGGCTATGTTCAAAGCCACACTGGGCTGCATGTGGCCCACAGGCCATGGGTTGGACAAGCTTGTTCTATGCCATTCACTGCACAAACTTCATGAAATCAGGCTTCAACCACAATTGCTTCACTGACTGATGACCTTCTACTTGCTAAATTCAGTGGGTTAATTTAATTCTCCATTTTACTTGAACTCTCTATGACAGTTAATGATATTATATACTACCCCTTTCCCAAAATCGTTTACCCTATCTTTTACACTATCACTTTTTCTTTTAGAGACAGGGTCTCATTCTGTCGCCCAGGCTGGAGTGCAGTGGTGAGATAAAATCACATTTAAAAAAATATCATTGTCATCCAATTGGTCTAGCCAGTTTCCTGGATAAACTTTGCTTGCATCTCTTCTGCATACCCAAGGGTTCTGTCCTTTTCACTTTATTTTTGAACATGTTTCATCCACATCATGATTTCAAATACAACTGATACATGAAAAGGTCTAAATGTGTAATGGTTTTCTTAAAGACTTGTTTGATAATTCTCATAGGAAAGAAAGCTTTTTCCACTGGTTTATTTTTTGGAGTCTCAAAATGTGTGGGTTATGTACCTTTGAGAAGGATCAAGAAGGGAGCATATAATTGTCACTGAGTCCCAGATGACAGAATCAGCTTTAATAGTTAGGTGAATAAAAACCTGAGGCTCCAACGTAGAGGCAGGATATATACTTCAGTACATTTTACTCATCAAATGGCATTATTTTCAATAGCTAGAAAAATATAGTCAAATTTACATACCAGATCACCAACTTTTCAAGATGTAGTTTGAAGAAACATTTCTCTTTCTTTTGGCCCTATTCTATAATAAGTTATTGGATTTACAAAATGAAGTTTGTTATAACTACATTGCCACTGAAATACTAAAATGTACTGAAATCAATCTGCTCTGTCTTCTTTGGGGCAGCATGAAGTAAAGGAGCATGTTATCTAATTTTCCTCCAGGTAGTTTTTATGGTGGATATTAATCACTTAAACACATCTTTCTCAGAGGGAGAAAGCGTCAGTGTTCCGTGATGTTGGCTTATTCTTCACAATATACACAGACGGAATATTAGAAGCAAAACAATTTCACAGCACAGAATGTTTTACATCATAGGTAAAAATCCCAAGACAACATGTGCTGTTACTAAGATGAGGTTTTTATAACAAAACTGTTCTATGATCTGGTATTTGGTAACAACAGGATTTCGTCGAACTGGCTAGGGAACGTTCTTTGGTTCCAGCTTCTGCAAGAGTCAATCTGTCTAACAAAAGTAGCTGATACCGTAGGTTACACTGTAGGTAAGGCAGGAAAGACAAAATCCTCATATTTTATGCAATGACACGTTTAACTTTTATCAACTGGCTTGCCATCTTTTATCTCATTTTATCATTATTTTAAATTTGAGAAACATGTTAAAGTAAGAATTATCTTCTTCACTGAGTGTGTTGAGGAACTGAGGCTTTTATGACTAAACTGACTTGCTAAATTTCAATAAAAACAGAAACTCTATAACTCCTAACCCAAAGAGTAGTCTCCTTTACTGGCATGTTATTTGATTTGGCATTAAATAGCAATTTTAGTTTCCTTTGATTATTCTAATTCACTTCATACACCTCACATGCATTTCTCTCTTAGAGGAAAAGGACAGAAAAAGAGTAAACACAGGAACACATCTTTTTCCCTACTGTGTTTTCTTTCACCCTTTTATTTGCTGTGTCTCAACTGCTTCTTTTCTATGACACATAACTCAAAATTTGCGTTCTAAACAATATACTCTGTAACAAAAATATACTCAGTGAACTAAATTGGAAGTACAGTGGAAACAATATGGTGCCATGAAAAATCACTTTCCTACAATTGATCTTAGTTTCCTCCATGAAAAAAAAAAAAATGAGAACAAAAAACCTGTCTCACAGGATTACTGAACAGTGCTACTGCCTACCCATTTGCCCTGACCAGAAACCTGGGAATATTTCCAGGCATCTTCTTCTTCCCTCCCTGTCCTTGTCCCCGAACATACGAAATGTTATTGAGGCTGTTGATTTTATGTCCTGAAAAACTTTGGTATCTATCCTCTCTTCTCCATCTCCCCTAATTTTTAATTTTGACTCTTACCACTTTACTACAAATACTCTTAATTTACATCCTATTTCCAGTCTTGCCAATTTCAGTTACAGTATACTTGTAGAGAAAGTTACAATGATGGATGCAACAGATGAATTCTTGGGGCTCCTTTGATTCCCTGAATTTCTACTTTTCTTTTCTTTTTTTTTTTCTTTTTTATGAGACGGAGTCTTGCTCTGTCGCCAAGGTTGGAGTGCAGTGGCGTGGTCTCGGCTCACTGCAAGCTCCGCCTCCCAGGTTCACTCCATTCTCCTGCTTCAGGCTCCCAAGTAGCTGGGACTACAGGTGTCTGCCACCATGCCTGGCTAATTTTTTGTATTTTTAGTAGAGATGGGGTTTCACCGTGTTAGCCAGGATGGTCTCGATCTCCTGCCCTCGTGATCCACCTGCCTCGGCCTCCCAAAGCGCTGGGATTCCAGGCATGAGCCACCGCGCCCAACCTGAATTTCTACTTTTCAATGCATTCTTGATGTCTTTGCATATGTCAGATGGACAGCCTTAATTAGGCACAGATTGTTTTTCTTAGGCTCCTTAAACACCTACTATGTTTTACTTAGAGGATGTGCCACTATCCATTAGTACCACAAGGAACCAATAGGAAGTGCAAATGGAGCCTAATATGTTCCAGAGAAGGCAGCCAAGCTCACACTTACTAGGGAACTGTATCTACAAGACAGTGAATCTGAAATGTTGAACACCAAATTTGCACACGTTGAGAATTCCCTATAAAGTCCCAACATTCTCTTATAAAATGTATGTTTTTCCCTCATTGAAAAAGATCCTTTAAGATATGAAGATTCAATCTAACGAAAATTTCTATTGAATGTCAAAGTTAATTTACCAAAAATTTTTCAAATGAACTTTGAGCTGGAGCCCATTATGCTATTCCCTAAAATGTCCTTTCTGCAGTAAGATTCCAAGAACATCTTAAGTTCAAAGTCTCTTGAAATGTAACTCCCATAAGCTGCTAGGAATTTTAAAGTTTAAAAGATTATACTTACACCAAAGTTGGTAGCAGCAAATCGATCTGAAGCAGAAACCTGCACATTTGTTGAAATTGTTGTGTGAGCATAAAAAGCATTTATATTAGCCAGCAAGGTGCTCATGACAGCAGGGACACCAGGGCACATGTATTTAGAAGACAGACATGAAAAGTGCCTGCAAGACAAAAAACATAATGTGCTTTTTAAACAGAAATTAATTAATTCATGCAACAACAGAGCTTCTAACATCAGCAATGAAGTAATTCCACAGCTACATCTATGAAAAGGAGAGAAAACTGCACAATCTCTAATTGAAAGAAAAACAACTTTGGCCTTTTGAAAATTTCTAATTCACAAATGTAAAGTGGCTTAATTAGAGTGTAATTTGCCCTTTTCGCCCATGGACGCTGCCGAGAAAGCATTGTTAAAGTCTCCCTTGCCACTGTTGTCGTGTCGAAGTCAGAGTTTTTGAAAGAGCCTGAACAGCTGCAGAGGCTCTGCATCAGAGGGTTGAGCTTGGAAAAAAAGTTAATGAGAGTCTGAGGAGTGATGGGGAACACTCACAAGCTGTGTGGTAATGAGACACCCAAACTCCCAGCGCTCCGGGGGCTTTGGGTTTGTCACATATGCCACTGCGGAGGAGGTGGATGTAGCCATGAACCCAAAGCCACTAAGGAAGAGTTGTGGAAACAAAGAGGGCTGTCTCAAGAGAAGATTCTCAAAGACCAGGTAACCACTTGACTTTGAAAAAGATCTTTGTGGATGGCATTAAAGAAGACACTGAAGGACAGCACTCAAGAGATTATTTTGAACAGTACAGGGAAATTGAAGTGATTGAAATCATAACTGAGACAGGGGCGAGAAAAGGGGTTTTGCTTTTGTAACCTTTGATGACCATGACTCCATAAATAAGGCTGTCATTCAGAAATACCTTACTGTGAATGGCCACAACTGTGAAGTAAGAAAAGCCCTGTCAGAGCAAGAGACAGCTAGCTAGTGCCTCACCCAGTCGAAGAGGTCAAAGTGGTCCTAAAAGCTTTGGTGGTGGTTATGGAGGTGGTGTTGGAGGAATAACAACTTTGGTCATGGAGAAAACTTTAGTGGTTGTGTGGCTTTTTTGGCATCTGTGGTGCTAGTGGATATGGTGGCAGTGGGGATGACTATCATGGATTTGGTAAGAACGGAAGCAGTTTCAGAAGTAGTGGAAGCTACAACAATTTTGGCAATGATAAGAGTCAATCTTCAAATTTTGGATGGATGAAGGGTGGAAACTTTGGCGGTGGAAGCTCTGGCTCCTGTGGTCATGGAGGCCAATACTTTGCCAACCAGGAAACCAAGGTGGCCATGGTGGTTCCAGTAGCAGCAGTAGCTATGGCAGTGGCAAAAGACCTTAATTAGCAGGAGAAGAAAGCCAGTGAACTGACAAGGAAGCTACAGGTTACAATGCAGTTGTGAATTCAGCCAGGCACAGTGGTGACAGGGCCTTGCTGCTGTCAGAGAAGATGTGTTTTAGACAATACTCATGTGTATGGGACAAAACCTCAAGGATTATATTTGTGACTAATTGTATAACAGGTTATTTTAGTTTCTGTTTTGTGTAAAGCATTCTAGTGAACGTTTTTAATGCATAGTTTTTTGCACCCTCGATGTTGATTGCTAAATGTAACAGTTTGATCATAACATGGAATAAATGTGTCTTAAAAAAATAGAACGTAATTTGCCACAAAGATGTGTAAACTCAACTTTGAATATTGCACGTACACAGCAAAAGTACAATTTCCAGTGGAATTTAGCACCATCAGAAAGCAACTGTGCAGGAGTCTCCCTACTTCTTCATCCCCGCTTCGACTTATTTTGGTTCCTAAAATGCTATATTTTAACCAAAATGTTCTTTTGCATTTGCATGCCTCTCACAGTTGCATGCCTCTCATTATACATTGAATGAATAAGTCAGTTTAACCTCTGACTTGAGTCCAGTTTGTATGATTTTTCAGAAAGAAATATCTTCCGTAAGCAATTCTCTTTTCTAAGCACTTTGTTACAGACAAGATTTAATTAGGCAAATAGATGAATAGTGAGAACAGATTGAATAATGCCAGTTTTAGGCTTAAAGATCATTTCTTTTAAGCCTTGAATAATGGTATCATTTATGCCCATCAGAAGCATCAAGGATCCAATTTTGTTATTTCTCCCAAGGAAACCTGTTTCATTTGAACTACAACAAAATACTTGAAAATAGAAAGCACAGCTTATGATAAAAGTGAAAGATAAAATATACATGGAGGAAAGAAAATTTCACTATATAATGTGATGATATTTTGCTCTCAATCTTACTATGCCACCAAGGAATCTAGACATTTCTGAATTTTGTATTATTGAACACATACATAAATAGCTGCCCTGAGTGGCACTCTCACAAAAAATAAATGATGATCCTGAAAACTGTGGCTTTTCTTAGATCTTAACCAGGCACCTTGCTACCCACTTTTTCACAACACTGATGAACAGAAAAGGCTAAATCTTTAAAGATGCATCTTTAAGAATCACAAATAAAAATTTATGCTATAAGAGTTACATGTTTGTGCAACTTAACCTTGGATTTAGATTATTAATGACTGCTTCTTTAAGGAAATGATAAGTGTTATGACTCTATTATATACTGAATTGATTATAATATTTATTAAGAATTCACAAACAATATCATTTATTTAACAAAAAAATTAGTTAAAAACAGAAATTAAAAATTCTTAGAGCTCTGCTATCACATTTCTTTTTTTTTTTTTTCCGCACTCTCATGTGTATTGCGGCAAAACAGTCAAGGAATAGAATCAACCTAAGTATCTATCAATAGATGAATGAATAAAGAAAATATGGTTATATACACAAGAGAATACTGTTCAGTCATAAAAAGAAGGAAATCCTGCCATTTTCAACAACATGGATGAACCTGGAGGACATTATGTGAAATAAGTCGGACACAGAAAGACAAATACAGCATGATCTCACTCATATGTACAATCTGAAAAGTTGAAGTCAGAGAAGTAGAGAGTTGAAAGGTGGTTACTAGAGGTTGGAGCAGTTAGTGGGTGCAAGGTTGGGAAGATCCTGGTCAAAGGATATAACATTTTATTTAAATGGGGGGATAAGTTCTAAAGATCTATTTTACAGAATGCTGACTATAGTTAATGATGACAGATTGTATTTGTGAAAAATGCTAGGAGAATGGATGTTAAACGTTCTCTCACAAGAATGATAACTATGTGAGATGTGCATATGTTAATCAGCTAGATTTAATCATCCCACAGTGTATATGTTCTTCAAGGCATCATATTGTACATGATAAATATGTTTAATTTTATCTGTCAGTTTTGAATAAAACTAAATAAATTTGAAAGAAAATGACATAATTATTGAACATTGCTCACTACTTAAAAGTCATCTGAGGGAAAAGCAAATGCAATATGGGAAGATTACAGGTATCAAAAGCCACCCTTTGCCTAATTTGAGATGGTTAAGCAAATATCTTGATGATAAAAGTACCCTAAGAAACTATGGCTTTTGAAAGCCAGAGCAATGTTTCATGACCAAAATGAGAGGTTAATAATTCATAGGTTATATGTGAAAATTTGTATAATTCAGGAAACATCACGTAAATAAATGCAGTCTTGAGTTATATAGTTTTATACAATTTTTGCTACACATTTATCATTAATGCTAACATGTTGTTCACAGAAAAATTAGAAAACAGTAATGTCAAACTTACATTGACACTTTAAACTTCTCTTTTAAAAATAACTTCAATGGATAGTCAGATAGTAATTATAATACATTCATCTATGAAAATTGATTAGAATTAGTATTAGAATTTATTCTAAGAGTTTTCTAGTGTTTAACCATTTTTTCTTCCTATTAAAGCCATCTGGTCAGAGTACTGTTTCTTCATTGGCTATGTACTTACTGTATTCCTGGCACTCTTCTTAATGGTAAGGATCTGGAGTTGATTAAAACATAGTCTTGATGTAATAAAATGCATACTCCCAATTAAGAAGCACATACGTCAAATCCTAATTTTGTTGTACAGCAGCAAGTGCAATCATAGAGGCAGTCAAAAGGTTTGGGTGGGCCATAGGGTAGACGAGCAGGCCTGGAGGTGCACGGCAATCCTCCAAAGGCTGAACTGAGT
The DNA here is from genome assembly GCF_000951035.1 of Colobus angolensis palliatus. Taxonomy (NCBI): domain Eukaryota; kingdom Metazoa; phylum Chordata; class Mammalia; order Primates; family Cercopithecidae; genus Colobus; species Colobus angolensis. Next base: position 9,650,527 of record NW_012121598.1, on the reverse strand, counting down.
CCCATAGTGGTGAAGAGAGGAGAAGTCAGAGGGAAACACAAGGAATACAGAATGAGAGTTGAGGTAATGATCATGAAAGAGTGAAGAGCTTAGCGTCTCTACAAGTTGGTTCAACAAATATTTAATGAGCACACCTAAATGGCAGAGACTATATTAGCTTTGGATATGCAGGAATGAATCTGCTTATAGACTGCTGGTGGAATCAGTCATATAATAAGTTTAATACAGTTATGCAAAACTAAGAAAAAGGCATAGCAGAGTGCTATGAAGACACTGAGTTAGAATGCATATATCACAGCCTGGTGAGGAGGGTCAGGGGAGACGTCTTGAGATTAGGCTGGGCTAACAGTCAATGAATGACTAAGAGATAGCCAAGCCTGACACAGGGTTTGATATCACTGATGGATAAAGAATGTATTCCAGAGGAATGGAAAAGTACAAATCAAGGCACTATGGAAAGAAATAAAATATTGTATAAAGTGAACTCTAGCAATTTTAGGTTAACAGAGCACAAATTTCCAGGAGAACATTTAGGATTGGTATAGCTAAAGATAAATCTGAAGGGTTTACAGAGAATCTTGTGTAACATGTTAGATAAATTGGATCTATTCTAGGCATCAAAAGATATTTTTGGACAAAGTTCAAAATGGTACAGAGTAAATATAAGTTAAAAAGCATTAGCAAGGAACTTTAGTTCTTCAACACGTAATAGGAAGTGAAATAATCAGATCTGGATTTTAAATAGGTTAATTTGATAGGAGGAGCATTGAGGAGGATGAGTTTAAGGAAGATGAAAGTAAAGAGTCCAATTAGGAGGCTATGAAGAGAAGAGATGATGGATGTCTTAACTAGTAGTAGTGTGTAGATGATGAGGAGGAAATGGATTTGAGAAACATTCAGAGAGGAAAAACTGTTAGGAATTAGAATTGATAGAGAGGGATGAGGAAGAGAAAATGTTAAGTTTCAAGGTTCTAGTTTGAGTGACTACATGAGCGGTTCTTCTGCCAAGTGAGCTGGGAACAAAAATTGGAAAAAAGTTGAAGGTGGAGGGATGATGTATCCAATTAATTATGAGTTTAAGGTGCTCATAGAGCTTCCATGTAGGAATGTTACTGGTTTTTGGAGACATGGACCAGACACCTAGATTTGGGATCATCAGCATGAATTATCAGAAACCATGAGAAAGGATAAGATTATCTAGGGAAAATATGTACAATAACCGAAGAAATGTTAGAGAATGTCACCTGGGAAATAGCAATATAAAAGGAAACTATACGAGAAGAAAAAGTAAATTCTATAATTGAGACTAAATAAATACTAGACAGGTAAAAGGAAACCCAGGAAACTGGAATCAGGATAATCTTGATAAGAGGATGATTGATACTGTTAAGTGCAGTAAGAGTCTTATAAAATAAGGACAGAAAAGAAGTTATTGGACTTGACAAATAAACATCATCATGACCTTAGCAAGATCAATGTTAATAAAGTGACAGGAGTTTTCACTAAGAGGAAATAAGATGAAAAGTGAAGAGGTGCCAGGGGATGACCAAGATAAAGTAGGTCAAGGCCAAACCTTGATTGGTACAATATCTGGCCAAGGAGTTTGGATTTGCTCATGTGAACTATATGAAGTTACCTGAGATTTCTGCAGAAACAACTAGCATTATCAGATTAATTTGAAAAGATGACTCTGAAGTGGTATAAACAAGGATCCAAACGAGTGGGTAGTGGAAGCAGAAAAACAATTTAGGAAGTGTAGAAGTGAAAATTGACGTTCCTGCCAGCTTCCAATATGAATGACCACTTCTCATACCACAGTCAGAAGGAAAAAAATACTTTGCACCTGGAGATAATTCAAATATCACAGAATTACTGTCTGCTTCTGATCTCTAAAACACAAAACCTTGAATTTTTCTGCAGTACCCAAACTTCCTAACAAAACAATTTTAAGCCTAATTTTGACAATGTTGTTACTGAAGATTTTGAATGATCTCTGAAAATATAAAACCAAGTGGGAAAGTTGCTGTTCCCATCATGAACAGCGTGAAAACCAAGTAAACTAGGTAACCTTAGTAATTGCAACTTAGTCTTTAAATACTTAATTGCTTCTGTTTTGCCAACGTTTCTGAAGTCTAATGTTCTCTCTGTATTTGTTGTAATTAAACATTTCTTTCCTTTTCTATTTTTTTTTCTTTAAAGTCACAGAGCAGGTAAGGTTCTCAAAGACTGGAATTCAGGCAATGTATCTTTAGAGACTCCTTCTTAACCATCTACCACAGTATAGCTTCTCTTAATTTATCCTCCTCACTCTTTCTTTTTTTTTTTAATTCTTTATTTTTAATTGACAAATAAAAATTACATGTTTATCATGTACAATAGGTTGGTTTGAAATATGTATACATTATGGAATGGCTGAACCAAGTTAATTAACATTTGCACTACTTCCCATACTTATCTTTTTTTTGTGGTGAGAAAACATAAAATCTATTCTCTTTTCACAAACACAATACATTGTTATTAACTATAGTCACCATGTTGTAAAATGAATTTCTGGAATTTGTTCCTCCCATCTAACAAAAATTTTGTATTCCTTGACCAATAGCTCCACAATCTGCCTCCTTTCCCTAAGCCCCTGGTAATCATCATTCTGCTCTCCATTTCCATGAATTCTAGTTTTTTTTTCTTTTTTGATGCCACATATAAATGAGATTATGCAGTATTTGTCTTTCTGTGCCTGCCTTATTTCCCTTAACCATAATATTCTCAGGGCTTAACCATCTTGTTGCAAATGACAAGATTTCATTTTTTTTTTTTTTAAGGCTAAAAGTATTCCATTGTGAGTGTATACTACATTTTCTCAATACATTCACCCACTGATGAACACTTAGGTTGATTCCATGTCTTAGTTATTGTGACTAATGCTGCAATGAACATGGGACTACAGATATATCTTTGACATAATGATTTTATTTACTTTGGCCCTCTCTCTTCAATATTGTGTATTGCTTATATACATATCTGTTCTTTCTGGAATGTGTTTTGTTTATGCTTTGATAACTTTTGAAAGAAAGAAAAGCACTGTGTTATGATTTTTCTGACTTATTCCAAAATAACTTATTTAATGATATTTTAAAGTATTATTATAGGTTTATACAGTTTTACATTATATACTTTAAAGGTTATGCAGTTTTATTTAGAAAAAAAGAGAAATATAAATAATTATTTAGTTTATCAAAGAATAAAAAACAAGTTGAATTATCTTTCTTCTTAGTACTTAAGGTGACAAAGAGACTCTTAAATCAACGATAGGCAAAATTTGAATCAGCAAAATTTAAGATATATATCTAGCCCATATTTAGCAGTTTCCTTGTACATATTAATTGACCAACAAACATTACTTAATTAAAACAAATTAAAGTAATATGAACCAAAATATAAACTAAAGGTATTTATGTAGAGCTAGAGAATACAGGACATATGCTTGAGCATGACAGTTTATAAAAACATCCAATGATGTTGTGAAAATGTGGCAGAAGTACCTCGCAGTTAACACTATAATAACAATGGGTACTTTGAAGGCGAATAATATTCTACTTATAATCAGTATGCTGAAAGTAGCATTTTAAATTTTCTAAAGCATTAGGCAAGTATTCCTCTTAGAAAGCTGACAGAAATATTTTACATTTTGATTAAAATTTAACTGAGATGATTTCTGGGGTATGATGGATGGTAGCTAGCTGAACCTGATTCAGTCCCCCTAAGCATCCCATGGAAACTTCCGAGAAAACCAAAAAGGATGCAAAGTCACAACAGTATTGGAAATTAAGGTTACCAATCAAAGATTTCCCAGTTTCTGGAAGGAACTTTTTCTAACTTTAGGTGGCTGGCTAGACGGGGAACTATTCAGTGACTGCTAGTATATAAACTCCTAAAACACTAACCTGACCAGAGAGGAATGGGAGGGTATTTCTAGAAACCTTCCAATGTCTGCTCCCTTTATCAGAGATCTGGGTCCTAGACTGCTGCCAAGCAAGGCTATCAATCCCTCCCTATTTCATGCTAATGGACTTCCCAGGAGGTAGAGCTGTTTCTCCTTTCCCACACCTTCTCACTCTATATCCATTAAAGAGTATAAAACTCCCAAGATTCTAATACTGCCTGTACAATAGGGAATGAGCAATGGGATGTGAGGCTACTTAGAAGAAAGGGCTGGAAGAACGCTGGGAACAATATACCCTGGGGATTATGTAGAATCTTTTATGCTCTGCTTTTAGCAAGACAAAATGTACTGGTTGTTTACATTGTTCAGAAAAAGAAATATGCTTAGAAAACCTACAAATAGAAGCTAAAAAATATTTTTCCCCAGTCTAAAAGAGTGCTTCATTTGAACAAAGAAATAGCAGAAAGTGGAAAATTTTTAGGGACTGGTCTTTTGGTTTAAAGTTTGCAGGTGGATGCTGACAACATCCAGGTGGTCAGCAAACATGTAATCAAAGAAACCCTGTAAGTTGCCAAAAAAAGCAGGATAAAAACATTTTACTATCTCAGTACACACACACACACGCACACCAAACACAAATAGATATGTGTATATGTTTACATGAAAACACAAAAACAAACACCAAGCAGGAAATACTGCTAAATTATATGATCATAGTGTTATCTCTGGGTGGCATTATACATTTGTGTTATTTAAAAAATGTACATTGTGTATTTTTAAATGTAGCATTAACGTGTTTTATTACGCTAACCAGAAAAAATACATAAAATATACATCTTAAATTTTGCTAATTCAAATTTTGCCTTTTGTTGATTTTAAGTCTCTTTGCAACCTTAAGCACTAATAAGATAATTTATAATGTTTTTTATTCTTGTTTCACTAAATTATTTATTTCTATATATTTTCCTTTTGAAGAAAACTATATAACCTTTAAAATATATAATGCAAAATTGTATAACCTATCATATTTTAAAATACCACTGAAGAAGAATTTTGTTGAAGAAGTCAAACAAATCACAAAATGACTTTTCTCTTTCAAAATGCATTACTGACAACCAATTTCTAGTTAGGAGTACATGTCTCATGATATAATAAAATTACTGTAAAATAGATACCAGTTTAATTTTACTTAATAAAATATATCAAGAATTTTAAAGATAATAATGAAATTATCTTGGTGCATAAGTTCCTAAGGCAAAATAAAGGTATGAGAATGGTGAATATGTGAAAATCAAAAAAGGCTAATAAGAAAAACCCAGCATTTCACTAAATGCTAGTTTTCTTTCCACTAGATATTTTATTACCAATTTCAATAACAAATTAGCATTACCATAGTGTTTTTCTTGTGAGCTAATTAATCAGCAAAACTTTTGTTGTTCGATTGAAAGGAAATATAAATATGTGAAAAATTTAAATATGACTCATAAATTTAGTCATAGTTAAATTAAACACTTTTTAATACACCTAAAGATTAAAGATACAATACCTAGGAGTTGTTGCCACCTCTTAGAATTTATATTAAAGTGATCTTCTTAGAAATAACTAGTGACTTGGGATTTAAACAAACAGTTGAGAGCCAAGATTAAAAACTTAGTCATTTGATACTGATTTTACAAAATAAAATACTGAAACTGAGCAACAGAATTTTCAGGTCATTCCAATGAGTATATTTTTTTCCCCAGTTTGGTGGAAATACCTATCCTTTTCTAGAAACTGTGATTAAAAGCATGCCAAATTAAAGAAGGTAGTTCCTAGTACCAAAACAATAGTCTATGTTGAACTTGCCTTTTCATGACTCTAAACAGTAAATGATTAGGCAATTGATATGATAAAGATGGTAGCAGTATACATCAAAGTACACATTTCTTGGATGGTTGAAGGAAAAAAGAAAAATAAGCAATTCTTAAAGAAGGAAAAATAAAGTATTAATGGCTATGTTTCTTTGAAAGCTTGAAGAAATGGTCAGCAAAGTGTGTGTGCATGTGTGTGTGTGTATGTAAGTATACATATAGTACGCGGAGGGATAGAAGGAATCTGGGTGGCCAATTTAGAGTTAAAAGTACCAAGGCATAAAGACGCTTCATGCTAAACCTAGCCCTCTACTGTGACCTTAAAAAGTAACTTCATCACATCTAGATTCAGTTTTTCCATCTGCAAAATGAAAGAATTTTTAGAAGATCCAATCCTTACATGCTTGAACATGCTATGCCTTTCTGAATATAAATAACATGTTGGCTGCGTCCAACTACATTCATCACTTCTCTCCACCATCAACATTTGATTCTATTGCAGCCAGGAGTTAGGAAAAATAACAAAAAAGCACTGGACACAGAAGTCAGCCTGAGGCAATCTTTGCTCTTTGCAGAGCTTTCAGCTAATGGGCTTCTACAGGATGTTCAGTTTGGCAAGATGTCCGCCTCCGAGTTTGTGCGGGTTCTCTCTTTATGTGTAGTTACAGCCAAAGCAAACTTTTTCTTGCTTCTAACCATATCCATTGAAAATCATTTACTTTTATCAGCTACAGGTCGAATACTACTTAAATTATTCTCAGGGTGGAAATAGGATTAAAAGTACAACTAGTAATTAAAAATGACTGACTCAGAGGTGCTGCAAACCACCTCTTCAAAAACCAGAGAATGCATCTTCAAAAAAAAAAGGTAAAAAAGTACTGTTGTAATCTCTGGAAATGTTTAATATTCTGCCCTAGAGACATGATTAAAAACAATGGATTATTAACATTAAAACACTTTACTTTACTTTTGCAAGTAAATGGTGTTAGTGTCAGAAGAATTCAACAAATGGAATTTTAGTTCCATGGGAAAAGTTCGAGTAATAAACTCTAAAATGATGATACTTATTGCAAATAATGAAACATGGCACTGACATAAAAATAGACACATAGATTAAAGGAACAGAGTAGAGAGCCCAGAAATAAATCCACACATTTACTGACAAATAATTTTCCACGAGAGTGCCAAGTGCACACAATGAGAAAAGGATAATCTCTTTAATAAATGATGGTGAAAAAACTGGATGTCCACATGCAGAAGAATACAATTTGACCCACCCTTATCTCACACCATATAAAATATCAACCCAAAATTGATTGAGGACGTGAATGTAAGACCCAAAACTATAAAACTACTAGAAGAAAACATAGAGGAAAAACTGCATGACATTGGTCTGTGTAATGAGTTATTAACTATAACCTCAAAAGCACAGGCAACAAAAGCAAAAATAGACGATGGGATTGCATTAACCTAAAAAGGTTCTTCACAGCAAAGGAAACAGTCAACAAAGTGAGGAGCCACCCTACAATGTGGGAGAAAAAATTTGCCAACTATACATTTAATAAAGGGTTAATATCAAAAATATAAAAGGAACTCAAATAATTAAACAGCAAGAAAATGAATAACATGATTAAAAATTGGGCAAAGGATCTGAATAGACATTTCCCCAAAGAAGACATACAAATGGCCAATAGTACATGAAAAATATTTAACATCACTAATCATCAGAGAAATGCAAATTAAAACCACAATGAGCAATCACCTCACTCCTATTAGAATGGCTATTACCAAAAAAGGTAAAAGATAACAAGCCTTGGCAAGGAGGTGGAGCAAAGAGAATCTCATACACTGTTTATGGTAATGTAAATTATTACAGTAATTATGAAAAACAGTAAGAAGCTTCCTCAAAAAGTTAAAAATAGAACTATTATACAATATATTATTTCCACTACTGGGCTTATAGCCAAAGAAAATAAATCAGTATGTCAAGAAATATCCGCACACCCATGTTTACTGCAGCATTACTCACAATAGCCAAGATATGGAATCAACCTAAGTGTCCACTGCCAGGTAAATGGATAAAGAAAATGTATATATATACAATGGAATAGTATTCAGCCATAAAAATGAAGGAAATTTTGTCATTTGCAACAACATGGATAAAAATGGAGAACATTATGTTAAATGAAATAATCCAGGCACAGAAAGACAAATACCATATGAACATCTCCCTCATATGTGGAATATTATAAAAAACAAAAAAGAGGAACTCACTGAATTAGAGAATAAAATGGTAGTTACCAGGAGCTGGAGTTGACTAGCGGGGTGAGTGTTGGGAGATGTTTGTCAAAGTATAAAAATTTCCAGTTGGATAGGAGGTATAAGTTCAAAGTGTCTATTGTACAGCATGGTGACAATAGTTAATAACAATGCATTGTATTCTTCAAAAATGCTAACAGCTTAGACATGTACTCATGACAAAAATAACTATGTAACGTAATGCATATGTTAATTCACTAGATTTAATCATTTTACAATGTATATATACTTCAAAACATCATGTTGTATATAATAAATACATAAAATTGTATCAATCAATTAAGAAAATTAAAAAGTGAATAATGAGGTAGTTACTGGCAAGTTTTTGGCTAAAGCAACTGCTACAAAGTTATTAACCATTAATTGTGAAAATATTATTGGCCTAATATGTATTTCAAATAGCATATCTGGATTAATATCACTTGCTACTGTTGAACAAAAAAATAAAACAATCCTCTAACTCACATGCCAGTTCAGGGACAGGTGTCCAAAATCATACTGAACTTGTGGTTTTCAAAGAATAGAAATGCCTTTCATTTAAAGTTTAAAAATAATCAATGAACAGAAGACGAAGGTGATTGGAAAGAAGTACCAAAAGGAAGATTATGATTCTTAGATTGTTAGAAGCAATTTCAGAGATACTATGCGAAATGAAAGGAAAGACTATCTGCATTTCCGATGTTACAAATACATTAAAACAACTTTCATCACATTTGCTCCCCCAAATTCAGCTCAGCATTCTAACCTATCAATGATAACTTAGAATTTCATTCATTCTTGTCACAAAGATGACCCAAATACTTAAATGTCACTTCTCCTTTGACCAAAAACATCACAGCTTCTCAAAGATGCTACGGGTTGCTAGAATGCAATTATGGAGATTTTGAGTACAAGGGCAATGGTGTGTGACTGGAAAATAAATAAAAGGCACAGATTTTAGAGGAAGACAGAAGTTGAAGGACAAGTAAGGGTGGGACCCTCAGGCTGCCCATCAGCTTTCCCTGACACTTCTCATCTGTGCTTGGATTTGCTTCCTGTATACTTAGGCCCTTCCAGCCCCCATGTTTGTTATTTAATTTTTCCATTCTCTTCCCTCTAAATCAGGAACTTACTAGAGGCAAGAGCTATCTTTTACTGCTCCTTCCCCATTGCCTTGTGCTGTGGTCTGAACAGCTGTGTTCATGAAAAACTCATCTGTTGAAACCTATGACTCAAGGTTGTACTATTACGAGGTGAGGCTGTTGAGAGGTGATTATGTCATGAATGGGGAGCCCCTCATGAATGGGATTTTAGTTGTCTTATAAAAGAGGCCCCAGAGAGCATTCATCCCTTTGGCCATGTGAAGCTTGCACACAGTGAAAAGATAGCCATCAATGAACCAGGAAATGGCCCTCATTGGACACCAAACCTGATGGCACCTTAATTTTGGACCTTCTAGCATCCAGGACTATAAGAAATAAATTTCTGTTGTTTATCAGCCACTCAATTTATGGTATTTTTTTATAGCAGCCTCACAGTCTAAGACATTCTATGTAAGTCCTTATACTTTCATACTCGGAAAATGTCTATTGAATAAATTAATTTCGTCTTCTGGAATGTGGGGCTCGTGGGAAACTAGACTGACTTTTTGCTCACTGCTGTAACCATAGAAACATTTCTGGCACATGATAGGCACTGAGTAAATATTTCTTAAATGAATGAAAGACGCCGTTAAGTAGCACTCTTTTTTTTACAAGTAGACTCCTGGCTCAAGCAGTTAAAACAGACTGGTGACTTTAAAGCAATCTGTATCCAAACGGTTCTGATTTAAATATAAATTAGATAAAGATGGCCGATTCAGGGTCCAGGTTGTTTGTTAAGCACATCAAGGTAAAAACCACTGACCTAATGTATTCCTCTCCTTTGGTACTATAGAGGCGTAACCATAACCTAACAGAATCTCAGACTTTGTGAGACATCTTAGCCTTCATGTTACAATAAATGACTAATTAAACACTCAAGAAAATGTATTTTCTTGACAGCAATAATCTCCAGAGGATGGTTTAATCCTTAATGATTGATATAAAATTCCCCAGATGTGTTCAGCTGTGAACAGTTAGTCTGTCAAAACACTATTAGAAACATATACAATGCATATATTGATGAAAAGCATCAAGAACTCCCAAAATATTGATGATGGAAACAAGTTCTATGCCTCACCCCATGATGCAAAATATGTGGAATGGCGTGTTCCTTAGAGAATGGGAACAGCCTCTCATTCTTACTGTCATTAGTTAGAAAACTATTTTAGATGGATGGTTGCATTTGCCATGTGGGAACAAATTCTTCAGGTCCTTAATCAATCACCTGTCCAAACAGGAAAATTGTAATCCCTCTCCTTCTGATGCATGCTCCAGAACAAAGGGTCATTTTTATGTAATGGGTAGGGCTAATAAATGGTACCCTCACAGAAAATATTATGTGGAAAGAGGAGTGCTTTATAGTAAGCTGGAGGTAACCTGGAGCACTGGGACATTCAGTCCTAATGCTCAGGTTTACCAGCAAAATAGTTTCAGACTCTTGTCTGATGAGAAATTCACAAGAGAAAAATTCAATAGTGTACTACCGGACTATGACTTAAAACATACTTCCCCTTATTTATTTCTTCTCTAAATCCATCTTCAAAGAAATGGGAATGTGCTCAAAAGAAACCAAGAAATCTCTAATAAAAGAGGAAGATTATGAAGTTACCTGGGGATCTGGCTAACCCTAAAGAGTATTTAAATATCAAAAGAAAGTACAATTTGATTTTTGTTTTTGATCAAATGGTGTCTAGGAAAATCCACAGAATTAAGGAGTTTTGTCTTTTTTGAAATTGGTAAGGTATGCTTACTACACAGACAAGACATCGTTTCTTCCTCATAGCTGAGTTTTGCAATTTTGTTTTTTTAAGAATTAAGAGGAACTAATTCTGAGACAGGCTTCAAATGTTGTGTTCTAGGTTTTGTTGTTCTTTCATTAGTTGGTTGGTTGGCTTTCCGGTTACTTTTATTGTTGTTCCCTGACACAAGGTTTAAGAACAACAGAAAAATACTGATTCATTAGTCAAGCAGTTTAAATTAGAAGATAGATTTATTTATAAACAGTTTTTTTTGTTTGTTTGTTTGTTTTTTCAGTTGAGTTAGTCCTTGGCCGGCAATAGCTTAGGGCTCAAGTTACAGTTCAATTGCAAAAGCATCATTTTAAAAATATGGTGGAAACTATCTCTGAAAGCTGTATTTCAACTCCTGACTGAAGAAAAATGTCAGTACTCTGAAACTTCCTCAAATTTTTAAAAATGATCAATAAATACAGTGTGCTCTCACCCTTATTTCAACACAAATGGTGACATAGAACCCTCTATCAGCTCAATTAAACTTTTCATTTTCACTTTGTTTTTGGCAACTGAAAAACTCGGGCATCTAGAAACATACTAGGAGAAGGCAAAAATAAATGGAATTCGGATAAACAACTTCTGCCTCTGATTCACTCAATTGTAAATATGTATTGAGTTTCTATCCTGCAACAAGAACTTCTTGTAAAACAGTGATGAAAGATACGATTCCTCTCTTCAAAATTTCAATTTGTAAGTCCTGGAATACAATTCAAGTGTACTTCTATGCTGTTCCATTCTATTATCTTTCCTGGATATAATTACAGATTACAATTATATTAACAGATTAAGATAAAATGAGTACATGGATATTTTTGTATAAAAACAGTAATTTCTAATAACTAATGAATACCAATAAATAATACTGGTATTCATAAAATCTTTATTGGTACAACAGAGATTGTATCTATGTTGATAGTAATTTCCTTAGGATTAATCAGATTGTCAACAGAATTTTTTGCTTCTGGCAAAGTAATGGAAAATTTTGTACTGCCAAAGCAAAAGTTACACCAAAGTTAATTAGACAAGGGAATTTTTATTAAGGTTACTGCAACAGGGACAAGATCAGGCAAGGGCTTTAAAAAAAAAAAAAATTAAATCTCAAAGGAACAGAGAAAGAATTTACAACTGTACGTTTTCTAAAGTAAATGCTCTAAGGGAAAGGAGGTCAGGGGCCTGTGGGTTTAGGTCATTGGGAATCTGCAACAGCTGGGAGGAGATGGACCTCAGGGCAATAGAGGCAGAAAGAAGCCTATCTAAAGTTTTGCTAAGCTGGGAAAAACATTAGGGTTGTCATGGTAAGTATTTAGCACTAAAAAAAAACATGTGATACATAAAAATGTTTTTAAATCAAATGTATAACCAAAAGTACACATAATCTACCACATTATTGTCACTGAAGTGCAATTGTCAATGAACCACAAAGCCTAAGGCATTCTTTTTCTTTATTTCTATCTGCCTTGTTTTCACTCCTTAGACCAGTGAATCTATAACCCTCAGGCCCTCATGCCAAACCCTGACCAAATCCTGAGTTTCTGTTTTTTAAAGTAAAGTTTTATCAGCACACAGCCATTTCCATTTATTTACTTCATCTCTATGGCTGCTTCGCACTAACACTGCAGAGCTAAGCAGTATGACAGAGACTGGTACAACTACAAAATATTTACTATCTGGCCCTTTACAGAAGAAAAAAAAAAAAAAAAAGCCAGTCCCTGCTTTTAGACAGTTGTCTAGTGTGAACAGGAGTTTTTGCCTTTCCTATTATACATACAATAAGACACAATTTACCTGCAGGTCACTTACAAATAAATATCAAAAATATTTTTGAAAAATACTTATCTTTTACTTAGATTAAGAGGCAAGATTTATTAACAATGTAATAAAATAAGGAAGGGCTAATTCTCCTCTTTTCAACCACCTACATGATACATACTTAGCATTTTTCTATATTTACATGACTATGTTTCTTAGAACACAGAAAAGATGGAAATGAATGAATCTAACATCAGCTCCCAGAGATATTTTGGAATAAATTTAACTTAATCTTTTCTTTTAATGGGATTCTATCCAGCAGCAGGTTGTTTTGATTTTTTAACCTACCTTTCTTTAGGCAGAACAATTCATTTCCCTTAGACTGTTCATCATAGTTGCATTTTAATTGTGCTGTGACTTTATACTAGGTGTTCTGAATCATAGCCTTTGGCATGGGATGGAACAGATGTCAAAGTCATGGACTCCCTTATGGTTGATCAATTATAAAACAAGCTCCCTCCAAAGTAGTGAGCTCCCTGTTACTGGGTGTGGACGAACAAAGGGATGGTGACCATCAGTCAGGGAACCAATCATAAAGTTTCCAGATTTGAGAGGGAGGTTCAATCGGGTGATCTCTAAAGTTTCTTTGTTTTCATGTCTAAGAATCTATATATCTTTATTATTTAGCATAAGGACATTCTATGCACAATTTCTCTATCAGTAATTATCATTCATGCTTACATTATGTTGTTCTAGAAATATGATTAGAGATTCAGGGCTATGAACAGCAAACTTTGAAAAGAAACACTGATAGCACTGAATCCATCAAATACTTTGGGAAGTATGCCCCATCAAGCTACCATTGACTTTCTTCACAGAATTAGAAAAAAACTACTTGAAATTTCATATGGAATAATAAAAGAGTCAGCACAGCCAAAACAATCCTAAGCAAAAAGAACAAAGCTGGAGGCATCACATTACCTGACTTCAGTAACCCAAACAGCATGGTACTGGTACCAAAACAGATATATAGACCAATGGAACAGAACAGAGACCTCAGAAATACCACCACACATCTACAACCATCTGATCTTTGACAAACCGGACATGAACAAGCAATGGGAAAAGGATTCCCTATTTAATAAATGGTGTTGGGAAAACTGGCTACCCATATGCAGAAAACAGAAACTGACCCCTTCCTTACACCTTATACAAAAACTAACTTAAGATGGACTAAAGACTTAAACATTAAACCTACAAGCATAAAAACCCTAGAAGAAAACCCAGACAATTCCATTCAGGACATAGGTATGGGCAAAAACTTCATGACTCAAACACCAAAAGCAATGGCAACAGAGCCAAAATTGACAAATGGGATCTAATTAAACTAAAGAGTTTCTGCACAGCAAAAGAAATTATCAAATCAGAATGAACACACAACCTATGGAATGGGAAAAACTTTTGCAATCTATCCATTTGACAGAGGGCTGATATCCAGAATCTACAAATAACTTCAACAAATTTGCAAGAAAAAAGCAAACAGCCCCATTACAAAGTGGGCAAAGGATATGAACAGACCATTCTCAAAAGAAGACATTTATGCAGTCAAGAAACATATGAAAAAAAGCTCAACATCACTGGTCATTAGAGAAATACAAATAAAAACCACAGTGAGATACCATCTCACACCAGTTAGAATGGTGATCATTAAAAAGTCAGGAAACAACAGATGTTGGAGAAGATGTGGATCAATAGGAACGCTTTTACACTATTGGTCAGAGTGTAAATTAGTTCAACCATTGTGGAAGACAGTGTGGCGATTCCTCAAGGATCCAGAACTAGAAATACCATTTGACCCAGCAATTCCATTACTAGTTATATACCCAAAGGATTATAAATCATTCTACTATAAAGACTCATGCACATGTATGTTTATTGCAGCACTGTTTACAGTAGCAAAGACTTGGAACAAACCCAAATGTCCATCAATGATAAACTGGATAAAGAAAATATGGCACATATACACCATGGAATACTATGCAGCCATAAAAAATGATGAGTTCATATCCTTTGCAGGACATGGATGAAGCTGGAAACCATCATTCTCAGCAAACTAACACAAGAACAGAAAACCAAACACTGCATGTTCTCACTCAAAAGTGAGAGTTGAACAATGAGAACACATGGACACAGGAAGGGGAATATCACACACCAGGGCCTGTCAGGGGGTGGGGGGCTAAGGGAAGAATAGCATTAAGAGAAATACCTAATGTAGATGATGGGTTGATGGGTGCAGCAAACCACCATGGCACATGTATACCTATGTAACAAACATGCACATTGTGCACATGTACCCCAGAACTTATAGTATATTAAAAAAAAAAAGAAAGAAAGAAAGGAACACTGATTTTGGCCGAGTCTTCATTCATTATTAAGATGATTGAAATTGATTGATTATGTGGGCCAGTATCTATTCAGTTCACATGAAAATGAGATCTTGTTGTTAATACGAAAAAAGTCATCTAATAGATGCATATAAATAATTTGCATGTTACACCTGGTATATATCTGAACCACTTGCACTTATAAACTTAGACCAGGCCTCAAAAAGTAAATTATGGGGAAGTAACAAATACTTCTGTTCATTACTAAACCCTTACTGAAATTCGGTTCTAAATCCTCATTGAAATCATAATAAGTCAATTCTGTGGCATCACATTTTTTATACAGTTTGGGTTCTATGAGTGCTAAATAAATCTTTGTTTTACTGAATTAGCAGTACTGCTATAAATATGAGAAGGAAAGACATATTCTAATATTTGGAACAAGACATCATACTAACTCTGGACCTGTCTCTCTCACTAATAGGCTTTGTGACCTTGGACAAACCAGGACTTTAGTTACCTCAGATATGGAATAAGTCATTGACTCTCAAACTTTGAAGTATATGAGAATCACCTGGAAGACTTGCTAAACCATAGGTTGCTGAATTCCAGCCTCAGTTTCTGATTCAGTAGGTCTGGGATGGGGTGGATAATTTGCATTGCTAAGTTGCCAGGTGCTGTTGATACTATTTGTCAAGGAACCACACTTGGAGAACAGAACAAGGATCGGAGGATGGTGGTAGTGAATTATCAAGTCATTAATACTTTACAGCTGTAAGAGTGAGTATTCAGCATCAAACATGCACAGTGAAATATAATCCTCTTTTTAATCAGTTTCATTTGAATTAGAAGTGAGATGAATGCCCCTTTCTTTCTTTATATTTTAATAGAGATATTGATCAGGTAAATGTTCTGTAGTACTTACGTCATAGCTTGATAAATGGATTCAATTCCATAACGCATAGCAAATTCATCAACTATTTCCTGGGAAGCATCATCAAAGAAAACCTTCCAGGCTTCATCCCCTTTGACTTCTGGGATTTTCACTCCACCATTAGATTTCACTTCAGTCAAGTAATGGAACAGATTCTAAAAGCAAGTGGTTTTTAATTGTTCAGTGATTCCTCAGAATAGGCCAGAAATATTTAACTAAAACTTTCAGTAAAATGCACTTGCACTGTATTTGCCTCTAATGTTTCATCAGCATCTGCAAGCAATACCTCGAATTTTTATTCTAACTCAATTCATCTTTTATGCAAAATCTGCTTTGATTTCTGCCTGGGTAAAAGCACTGATATAAATATGGGAAGAAAGGACATAGTTTGATATTTAAGACAAGATGTCATAATAGCTCTGGATGGATCTTTGACAGTAACAGGCTTTGTAACCTTGTCAAGGCTTTAGTTTCCTCAGTGAATAAGGCATTGGTTCTCAAACTTTAAAGTATTTGAGAATCACCTGGAAGGCTTATTAAAACACACATCGCCGAGTTCCACTCTCAGAATTAGATTCTATTACACTGCAGTTGAGAGGTTAGTTAGAGGTGTCACTGGCGACTCCCTGACACAAATGATACTTGTCTTACATCAAAAAATATGAGATGAGGCTGAAGAATGTACCCATATTCACGTTCAAAGTGATAAAGTACCTTCCTAAGGTACTTTAGGCAGTAAAGTTGGGTTAGTCTATACAGAATCAATGATTCAAATATTTTGTGCATACCAAACCATTTGCAGAAGGAAGTGTTTTTGCATGAAATCATTTCTACATGATAGAGCATATTTTGCATTCAGGGATTCTGAGTAAATTATGGTGCCCTGGATGAATAATGTGATTTTGACTATGTTAAGGCAAAATTTAGCTATGTAAATGATACTAAAGGGTTTGGCCTGCAAAATGGTAAGAGTAAGGGCAATGAAATGAGGCTGAAAGTGAATGTTGAAGAATTTTGGAGTGATATAAAATTACTACTCTCAATTCCTTTTTGCATCTAAGCTTAGCAACTGCTACTTTGATGAAGCCAGGGTAAATTGAAGAACTTTTTCTTAGATTTCAGTTCTTTCTGGTTCTTGGACCAGTAGAAAAAGACTCTGTAAAGTGAAGTGTACTGCTATTTCTCTGACTGTACACACACTTTAAGGCCAGAATTCTTCATCATGCCAGTTCAAGGGATTTCTTTTTATTGGTCTGAAAAATGAACCATCTCTCGTGAAGGAATGATATCACTGACCACAAAACTGTGATTATGAAATAAACCTAGGTCGTATACCTAATTACTGTGTGATATTCACACAATTTGAACACTGTTCCTTATTTCTTTTTTAGCAAAATGGGGTATATTTAAATGCATAAATTTTCATGAATATATTTAGAAAAACTAATATGCAAAAAAGTAAAGCTACCTTTCAGTTGTCTTTTTCTGAGGAAGGTACTTTGTTACTTTGAACAGCATGAAGAAGAGTACATTCCTCAGCTTCACCTATTTGTTGATATGAGACAAGTATTATTTACATCAGAGAAAGTCTCCAGTGACACTTCTAACTAACCTCTCAGAGACAAACATTCGATAGAATCCCAAGATGATTTACCTGTGCTTCTACACTGAGACACAGAAGGGAACTGGTGAAACTGTGCTTTTGACTGACATTGGATGGTGTTTACCTCTCTCTAAGCCAACGAGGCCCTACCTTTTGGGTGAGTAACCACATCTTATTCTCTCCATACTCACATGTTTGTGGAAAGAGAAGTTAACATGGAAGAGTGTGCAATATGTATGAAACAGTTTGTTGTATTCAGAAACAGGAAGAAAAGTTAACTGCTTATGACATTGGCTCCCAAAAGCCATTGAAACAGCACCACATTTTTATGTTTCTAGTTATAAATAGAGTCCTAATTAAATCTTCAATAAAATCTGAACTCTAACTCAGAGTTCTCAAAACACAGTTATGATTTGATCCTCTCCTGCATTACCAAACTACTGCATATTTAATGCTTCCAAAATATGTGACATGACTCATTTCTTCAATCAATATTTTTATTACTCTTCTTCCCCTTTGGAAGAACAGTAATTTTTTTGTATCTACTTATGCATTATCATCTTACTGCCTATTCACACCTGCCTCACAGGCTTGTTCTAAACTCTCATTAGATGCCAAGTTCATCAGGGGTAATACAATACATAGAATTTATGATATTATATCGTCTGCTGTAGTATAGAGTCAGAACTCCAGGAACCACTCTACAAAGTCAATGATTTTTAAAACCAAATATTCTGTTTTAGAATCCATAATCAAGAACATTTCTTATATTTTGTATTAGTAAAATTCCATTTATTTACCTCATGTAAACAGGTATATTGAATATGATATGGAGCAACCTTCTCTTCTCCTTTTATCTCCACATTGATTTTCAACCGTATGGCCCCAGATACAGCTGACTTATCTGTCCTCTTCTCTGATAAAGCAAAAAAGCAATTTGTCAGTCATGTCTGACAATAATGTTTTTCTCGCATGACCTCTCAAAAGCTTAAAAAAAAAAGACTTAAGTAGCTAAAAACTATTTTTCTGAGTCAGAGTTGCTTGTTAAGTAACCATAATGAGACCACATGTGGTAGCTCTTGCCTATAATCTCAGTGTTTTGGGAAGCCAAGGTGGGAGTATCACTTAATGCTAGGAGTTTGAGACCAACCTAGGCAACATAACAAGATCTAGTCTCTACATTTTTTTTTTTTCATTAGGCAGGTGTGTTGGTGCTTGCCTGCAGTCTTAGCTAATTAGGAGGCTGAGGGAGAGGATGTCTTGAGCTCAGGAGTTTGAGGTTATACTAAGCTATGATCACACTAGGGCACTTCACCCTGTCTAACATAGTGAGACCCTGTCTCTATTTAAAAACAGAAAAAAGTAACCATGATTCCCCGAAATACAATTTAGATATTTGCCTATTATGTTATTGTAATTGTCAATTGTCTTATAGATATTCCAAATAAAAAAAAAACTAATCAGAAGACCTTGCCATTCTCATATATATTTCTGTGTACTTGATCAGTTTATACAATGAAATTAAATAAGTTATTTGGCAATCAAAATTAAGAAAAACGGTGTATAAATAGGAAATCATTTTGTCTGAAAGCTATCACTACTTGGTTTCTTTTCTTTCTGTACTTGAAAAGATGAGCCAAAGTTCTGGTTAATAAAAAAATGTTGCTAATAGTTTTCATTGTCAGTGATTTATAAAGACCGACAGTCTATAACCTAGGCTAACTTATAAGTGTTAGACTGTTTATTTGAATGGAAACAATGTATAGTCAATTTAGCCATAAAATGTGTGTATGTGTTCAGTATGAACTGATCAATAACTCTGAGATAAATAAAGGCATAAACTTCTAGGCTGTGATTGTAGCAGGGGGGTCCTAAGTTCACCACCCATTTCTGGCAATCTGACCCATTTCACAAATGAAAATAGGATTTAGGTAAGTGACACAAAGTCAGTGTGGAGGACCTTAAATTGGCCCTCTTTCTAAACATAATTGTACCTTTAGCCTTATAAGGTACAGTTAAATCATGAAGATGACATCCCTCTTATGTAACGTCTGATGACTTTTCACTTTTATTCTTTAATAGTCATTTGTGTTACAAAGATTCTTCCCTTCTAAGTGCCAGGACCATAAGCGATTTTCCTACTGGCTGAGAGGGAGTTGATTCTCAACAAATTTTAAAATTCTCTGCTGGGGCCAAGAGAAATGCAAGACCTAGGGTCTTTTTCGTCACACACCTCTTTCCAGAACTCCAGGGGAGATTTGTTGGTTCTTTGATTTTTGACTGTTATCCTCCCAAAGGATCTTTGGGAAGCAGGCTCTGCGTGGACACCCAAGGCTTTTGGTCAAAACTTCCTTTGTGTAGTAGAATGAATTTTAAGTGATGAGAAAGGTTGTATCAAGAATAGAAACAGGTTATTTGCTTGGATAGAATGTATTCAGGGATTTTACACAAAGCTGAAAAAAGTAAAACCTGTACACACTCTTTTTCTCTCTCTCTCAAAGGTTAAACATCAGCAGTGAGGACAAAAATGTACTGAGGGTGAGTAGGTACAGACTTACAATATCATGTTTCATCATATTTTCATCTCATAGACTGAAGGACAGTTTCAGCATAAGAGCTGAATGGCTGATTCTACTAATAGTAGCATATTCAAATTCCTCAGCAAGTTCCTGAATATATACTGGTACATGTTTTTTTTGGGTTCTACTTCTTCTTCTTCTTCTTCTTTTTTGTTTTTTTTATTTATATACAAGGTCTCACTCTGTCACCCAGGCTGGGGTGCAGTGGCATAATCTTTTAGTTCACTGCAGCCTCAGTGTCCTGGGCTCAAGTGATCCTCCTGCCTCAGCCTCCAGAGTAGCTGTGACTTACAGGCACATGGCACCATGCTTGGAGAATATTTTTTAAAATTTTGGTAGAGATGGGTCTCCCTATGTTGTCGAGTCTGAATTCAAACTCGTGGCCTTAAGCAATCCTCCCTCCTCGACCTCCCAAAATGTTGGGATGACAGGTGTGAGCCACTGTGCTAGGCACTCATATATGTTTTGTTAAAAGAACAAATTGGAGAAATTTCTGTTCTGACTTACAACTTTACTGCCTCAACCCAAGAAAATGTTAACGTATTACAGAAAAAAAAGTCCATATAAAGATAAACCTCTTTCATAAAGAAGTAATTGGTGAATGTTCCACAGAGTTAATGGCCTGAAATTTACCCTCAGTTAGTATCTCTATTTTCATATATGAAGTCATTTAATAGTTAAAACAAGCTTTGGGGGGTGGCTCATTACAGGAGAGGTAAAAATTCTACTCCAGTACATAAGAGTACCAATCTTCTTTAAGGAAGATTTCTTAAAATAGTTTGATAATTAGTTCTTAGTTTAACTTGAATCATCTGTGTTTAGATAAATTAAATCTCTCTCTCTCATTGAATTATTCTGTAATCTAGAGTTTCATGAATTCTATGTGACCTTCTCCTTTTAGTTTGTCAATTATTTCATTACTAAAAGTATGCAGATTATTTTTTAAAGTCAAAAGCACTTTTTATTTTGTTAACATATGTTGGTATCCTAAGTGGTAATTCTTTTTAACCTGAGGAATGTGTCAACTCTTTAACTCATATCCAGCCAGCCCTCAAAAGTTTCATTAAAACACTCTATAGGATATGATTAAGACATCTTCAGATCGTGCCTTTGCAGAAACTGGGGTGACCCATATACTTTTTGTTTGTTTGTTTGTTTGTTTTGTTTTGTTTTGTTTGAGACAGAATCTCACTCTGTCGCCCAGGCTGGAGTGCAGTGGCGCCATCTCGGCTCACTGCAAGCTCCGCCTCCCGGGTTCACGCCATTCTCTTGGCTCAGCCTCCCGAGTAGCTGGGACTACAGGCGCCCGCCACCTCGCCCGGCTAATTTTTTTTGTATTTTAGTAGAGACGGGGTTTCACCGTGTTAGCCAGGATGGTCTCGATCTCCTGACCTCATGATCCGCCCGTCTCGGCCTCCGACCCACATATTTTTACTACTATTAAATCACCATTGAAATTCTATGGTATTATTCTATTGTAGTAAAAGTTAAATCAAAACTTACCTTATTTAATTTCTGGTTCCATAATAATTTTAAAAATCATTCCAACTAATCACCTTCTCAATATCTTCATCATGAGAGTCCGCATGAGTTCACATATTTACTTGGCTTTGTCAACTAAACCCTACTTTTATACTATCATTTGAAAGCAATTCAAAATACATTTTTCCTTCATTGCCAAAATTCCATCAATGGACAAGAAGGAAATAAGTCAAACAGCATTAAATAATAGATTATTTGTTTCCCACGTATTTGGCAAAGGTTTATGAAGCTGTATTTCATGCATTAAACATTAAGAATGCAATAACATTTTTCTCTAAAAGACATCTAGGTATTTCTTGGAAAGGGTTTTCTCTTTTCACCTCAGATTTATCAAAGTCTTTCAATAGTGTTGAAAAAAGAATACCCTTTTTTTGTCAATGAAATGAATCATCTACAGTCCAACAGAATGTCCTGGAAAGGCATTGGTTATTTTTACTTACATGGAAATATAATACATGCCACAGGTATTCAGGGGTTTTATTTAATTTGTTTTCGAGTAGATAAAAAAATAATCACCTAAGTTGTACCAGACATCCATTTCTCCACTCAAGGTCCTCACTTCTACAATTGTTTGTCCCAGAAAATCATCTGACTCCTTCTTGAAATGTTGCTTGACTCTGGATTTAATATCATCATCTTCATCCCATACTCTGACTTTGATTCGATCTGTGGAGTTATGACACTCACTGAAAATAAATGTGGATAAGTTAACAACCATTGAAAACTGCTCTAAATTGCATCTGATGTTAGTACTTTATTTTCCATCTATTCTAGAAAGGCACAATATACAACATAATAAATGAGATAACTCATTACATCTATCCATGGGATGTTGCAGGCACATAGTGCAAACATACTGAAGAAAAGTTAAATAATGTTAATAAGGGAAAATCGAATCCCATTCCATCCTATTTCCTTCAGCTGATTTAGATATAATCAAATATCGGTCAGAAATCTTTGCTTGTGATATTTTCACTTATGCCATATTTCCTATTGACAATAGTTACCTTGATAAAAATATCCATGCTTGGAAAATTCTTCACCATAAAAATAAAGCTAATTTTATTGCAATGGGTGTTGAGAATGTGGACTTCACAGACTACAAAATGACAATAATAGTTTTCGGAAGGACTTGAAAATCTAAAAATCCCAGTCAGCACATAAGATATTATTAAATCAAGTAGAATTAGAGTGAAATCCTTCTGATTTAAAGAACAAACTGTACATTCTAGTCCATTGTTCATTTCCAGGTTTCCTCTACCCTCTTTTGTTGAAGCAAGCTACTTAGTCTTGCCTACACATACTATGGACTTTTCTGACACTATGATTTTTGTATACACTCTTCCCTAGGCTTTTCTGCCTGTTAACAAATCAATCTTTAGGAATCAGCAAGTTAACTGATGTATAGTGTATCACTTTTCCTACAGTTTATTGAATCATTTAGTTGTGATCAACTGTATGCTCCCTGTGTATCCTGTACATGATTTCCTCTAGTACGGGTGCTTTATCTCAGGGTTCGTGGATGAGTTCTGAGCATTCTTGAACTTGGATTAAAATACGTATATTATATACACACACACACACAGAGAATATACATATTATATATTATCCATATAATCTATATAGATAAATATAGATATCTTTCTATATAATTTATATCTGTATTATCTATAATATAGATATATGTATAAAACATGTATTTTATGCATACATAAGTATAATACATGTATATATATTTTATGCATACATATGTCTATATTTTATGCATATATGTATGCATAAAATATATATACATGTATTATACATACATATGCATAAAATACATGTTTTATACATATATATGCATAAAATATATATATATAGAGAGAGGAAGAGATCATCTTTATATTTTCAATTATGAATATAGGTAAAAAACTACAACAGCATTTTTGTCATCAATACAACCACAGATACTTACATATAACATTATAAGTGTTATGAACCTCAAAATATTATTTGTACCTATCATTAAACTAAAACTATGTTTCAATATAATTGACTTAATTCTATGAATTTTATTTTTTATATGAAAAGGTACATTTTGAAGAGACATCCATGGTTTTCACTAGACTTCCCAACAGGTTCATGGTGCAAAAAGTATTTGAGAATTCCTAACAGTATAATGTCTCTTTCATTAACTTATAAGGCAAAATAATACGGCACATACAAGAATAATATTTGAATCTGACAGGACTATATGCGAATTGTAGCACCACTGTTTCTACTTAACATAGGAGTTTTCAACACAGAGCATTTTACTAATTTCTGGGACATTTTTGGTTTTCACGAACATTCAAGACAGTACTCTACTGGCATTCAGTGGAACAGGCTAGAGATTTAGACACCCCACTATGTACAAGACAGTGTACATGATTTAAAATGACCCATCAGGCATTAAGGGAATTGCTTAACTCATTGATAATTATCTTAGCTCAGGACGTAATTCTTTTAGGTAGAAACACCATGTCTTTCGCATCGTTTACTAGACACTGAAATGTCCTGGAAAGGAATTAGCATGTCAGTGACTAATCAAAGAAGGTTTTGTTGTTGTTGCTGTTAAGAAATTCACCAAGGCGTTTTTTCCATTTTGAAAAATTACATCACCCATGTCGAAACTACACAAAGCATTTGAACTATTATGTTTGAACTATAGTATTTATAGTGCTTGTATCAGTGTGCATTTGAAATGGTCATATTCATGTGAATTCTATCGACTGTGAAAGCCTGTGTCTACTTTGTATTCTAGGGTAGTTGTAGCCAAGCCCTTACACGTTAAAATACATATTAGAATACTTTTAGTTCTCCTTCATTTTAGGTTGGAACATTATACTGATTTTTCAAATTATATCTATATAGGTTAAGTCATACATTACTTTGTTTCAGCATAAAATGGGTCATTATGAATTCTTTTACATAAAAATGAATCATTGGGTCTGACAGGGTTGAGAACTACTATGTCTACCTAACTTAACTTCTATAAATCTCAATTACTTTATCTATAAATAACATGGGATAATAACACTTGTCTTAGAAAATGTTTGTGGGAAATGGTAGATAACACCTTATAGCAGTTAGCACAGTGCAGGCAATGTTTGATCCCTATTAGCTATAATGTGCCATTATTCCATAAGTTCCACACATTCTTTTTGAAGTTAGAGCCTATGTTTAATACATCTCTTATTGATTATTTCTGTCATGTATCTTTCAACAAATATTCACTCAAGTCTGCAAAGTTTCACCAAAGTAAAATCCCTTTTATATTTGAGGAAAAAATAATTTTGTCATTCTTAGAAATATATTCATAAACATATCTAAGTTTGCGCTATTTTATTAGTAAAATGTGGTAGAAATTGTGGCAAGAAAGGAAGAATTAATCCATGACATAGTGTCTGGAGGAGCTAACAAAGCCCACTATCAACCATGGAGAACAGTCAGGCTAGTAACATCACAGCTGTCTCCCATTGAGTCAGAATTCCCGAGATCACTGTATGAACCCACACCTGAAATTACTGTAGCAAGCATATTTGGATAACCTCTTTGGTAATTTGCCCAAAATTTATATTAAAAATGGCTAACATTTTAAGTTCCTTGCTCTCAAAAAGAAGAAAAGTCTAAGTAGAAACAAAGACACAACTACTAGTTTATTTCATTCTTATCTCAGAAAAAGACAGAAAGGCAGTTTAGAGTAGCAAAAGAGACAGTTATCATCTTAAACAACTCTCAATACATTGCAAATGCAGAAAGATGTCCCTTTTTGCTATTTTTTGATAAATAAATCATCAGAGTTTATGTAAGCCCTGGAAGACAGAGTTCTAATGTATTTTTTACCTGCAAATAGCAGACACAATAAATGGCAAGCTCTAGATAATAAAGATTGGTAAACATTTCTAGAATCTATTCCTTCACAAGAAAAAATATCCTATCTCATTTTGAGGCCAATTTTTTTGAGATTCTAGTTTTTACTATAAAAGCAAGGTAAAAATGTATTAAGTGGTTAAATATACACACAAATAGCAATCCATACAAAATAGTAATAACTATATGGGTTGATAAACATACACACATGGGCATGTGTCTTTCTACATAATACATATATATGATATAGGAAAAGGAGGGAGAGACAATACTATCTTTCCTTCCAAATTTCTGTTTAAAATAAATGTGATACAAATAGATGAAGGACAAATATAAATGACCAATGATGTGCTTTGTATAAGTGTACTTGCAATTTGCCTTGAGAGTGAGTCTCTCTGCATTTCTGATTGACTGTTTTTTTTTTTCATTTTTTTAATTAAAGGAACTTTTTATTTTAGAATAATTTTAGATTTACAAAAGAGTTGCAACAATAGCACAGAGCCTTTCTGTATGCCCTGAACCCTAATTATTTATTAACCTGTCACATTACTAGTATTTGTCACAACTAACATTGGTTCTACTTTCATTCCCCATAAAGACTGGCCAGCTCTTACATTCTTTCTCTTCCAAACAGCTGTTTTTTGAGGAATATTAAGTTTGCCATTGTGTTTCACATTGAAACTGTCAGAAACTTACATTTTTACTTCACAGAGCAAAGGTAAGAGCGGGGCTGCTGTTTCAAATGTTGAAGATTACCTAAGGGTGTTGTGATGGGTTTGAAACTGGAGATTCAGTTGATGATTCTGTAGTGGAGAAGCATCATGTATGGAGGCCCAGCCTCTCGAGCATTCTGCTTCCATTTTGACCAGATCCCTCCTCGTGTTGCTCATCTTCTGAAGACTCAAGTTAGATAACTCACTTTCCTGGATTCCTTTGCAGCTATGTTCCAGGTATTTACCCTGCATTCAAGCAAGGTGTAAACTCAAAGTGGCACAGTGTCCATATCATGGGAACTGCTTTTCCCCCGCAACAGTGGATGCTATATAGTACTGTCATACAGGGTTTCACAGTACTATTTAGTCCCGAGGGGCAAAAGAATTGATTGGTGTTTTCCCCAAAGAAACGCTGCCACATAACTTGACCCAGTTTCCACACAGTAGCTTTAGAAGCTAGTACTTTAACCTCTACAATGATTCTTGAGTGACCTAGTAGTCTATAAAGAATCTTTCTCTGCCTAAACTAACCAAAGTGGACTGCTTTGTTTGCAACTAAGAACGCTCACTAACATAATAATTGTTAAAGCACGAAGGCAATGGCAAGTAACGGAGTCTAAAAACATAGAACTGACTCTGTGGAGGAGATGCTGGTACAGAGAGTGAAGATTTAATCACCTCAGGCTAGAAAGTCGATACGTTTTGATATGCAATTGCAAAACAGCTGGTCAAATCTTGCTCACTATACATATAAACTTTGACCACCATGCCAGCTGAGGCTTTTTTATTAGTGGGAATGGTAGGAAATAAAATTCAGAATATTGCCAAGTGATTATTAAATGCTTCCCCCTTTCATAAATATACTACCATACACAGAGAGACATTCACACTGAATCTAGACATAGGTAGAGATGCAAAGGAGAGCAGCCATGTTCAAAAGAGGCGCATTTCCTAGTGTCCTGCAATGTAAATTGACTGAGAATATTACAATTTGGAACTCTGCAGGGTTGACAAAAGCCAGCTGATTCTGTATACAAAAAGGTACCTGTACAAGCAGAGGTTTCTAAGTGCAACTTCAGAAAGAGATAAAATTGTTGCCCGAGGGCTTTTCCAGCACCATCCTTTAAGAGGCCTTCGAGTGAAAATGAATGGTAGCTTAGCAGCAAAAACCAAATTAAAGGTGTTGCATTCTCACCCTGGAATATTATTTTTCTGGAACTGAGGCTGCAGCCATTAGGTTAAGGGAGATGAATTGATCAGAACAGAGGAGCCAAGAGCTAAGAGCCAAAATTGTCCAGGCTTATGTGGTTACTTGCTCATAAAATTGTCTTAGAGCCCATCTCCTGGAAGCCTGGCAAATTTTCCAGGAAACAGTATTGCCCAAAAGTCATATATACATGCAGAGAAGCTAAAGAGATAGTTGGTGGCAGATGCTATAAGTACACTCATACAACAACTTTTCAAACCACTCCCCTCCTTCCCTTTTTAGTTTGATGCAATTTCCCAACCTCCCCTGCAACTAGAGATGGACATTAGCCAATGTGTCTCACATGTGGCTGACTACACCTGTACTTAAAGTAATTCCTGTGTCCCTGCACTCACAGCAATTAAAAAAAAAAAAAAAAAAAGGACTCCAAGCAGAGCATCTCCCCAGCTAGGAAGACCACATGCCTGGATTTCCTGGGATGGTCCCCATTTATGGATATTGTACATAATGGAATGACTTTTAATTATTTTAGAACCCTTTTTAATTTACTTTCACCTTTCACAGTACTCACCCTTGAGTGTAGCCACTGACGAAATGAGAAAGGAATGTTTACCTGTATATAGACTCAAAGTAGTGGAGGGAAATTGATAAACAAAATTCATCCAGAAAGTAGCAGGTCATACAAGATTGGCTAACCCAGAAACTACTTCTGCTGCTAGGATCAGGAAGTCCTGAACATATCTGTCCAGGGGACCCTATGGTTGCTACATACACAGACTATGTATTTTCCATTTTCTCTCTTACTAAATGAGAAATTTTAAATTGTTGTTATCCTATTTTATTTTCTCTCCACAACAATATATTGGGAGTGTTGGACGAAGATGCATAGTGTTTACTTTGTGTCCCAGGATCCACAAAGATCAAACCTGAAGCTTGTGAAGAGATTACAGACAGATCCTGAACTTCAAGCTAAATGCAGTAACTGAATATAATTTTTGGATTACCTACATTGAAAGGGAGAGAATTAATTCATTTAAAGTAAGTGTAGGTGTAGAAAAGGCATATATACATGCTGAGAAGTTAAAGAGGTTGTTGGTGGCAGATGCTATAAGTACACCCATACAACAACCTTTCAAACCATTCCCCTCCTTCCCTTTTTCAGTTGTATGCAATTTTCCAACCTCCCCTGCAACTAGAGATGGACATTAGACAAAGTTCTTCCAATGAGATATGAGCAATAGTCTTCTGACGCTCGCTGTCTCCTCTTTTTTCTACATTTACTACCCTGAAACATGGATGTAGAACAGCCTTCACTAAAAATGTTAAAACAGGAAGATAAAATAAGCTTTGTTCTTTGAAGGGATAATTGAGTTACCATACCAATATCTGAACTTCTTGTTGAATGAAATAAATGAATCTCTTCTTTGCTAATGCTGTGGCTTCATGTGAGACTGAACACAATTCTGACTGGATCAAGTAGGAAAGAATACAAAACATAGTAAGTTAATTTTATTTGATTATATCTGAAATGAATTTAAATAAGTTTAAGAACTGTTATTAGTTTTTATACTTGCTGTGTTCTGTGGCATTCCTTAACTATTTAAAATGTGTTTCACAAACCTTGACTTTTATAAAAATATACAGGTTTGCATTTTAGCTGGGAAATGATAGGCTCTTGTAGTAAACAATTTGACAGCAAGAGAAATATCCTTACATACACGAGGAAAAAAAAATCTATCATGTATAATAGAGGGAGAATGCATAGTCTCACTAAATCTTATTCTACTAAACCATTTCTGTACTGAATAATTTGTTAACCAAGACTTGGGTTTAGGGTTTACCAGTTTGTGAATTTGGCTTTATTTTTAGCAACAGAAATTAAGATTTTTTACTGCACAAACTTGATAAATAAAGTACTGCTAGAGTCAAGTTATTTGTTTTGCAGTTTTTCTTTAATTAAAAATAATTCTCTTCTTAAAGAATGATTCATATTTCTAATTTTAAATGTTTTCATTGTTAAAGAGAGAGCTGGTTTTGTTTCCATGGGAATACGGTATTTTATTCCATCCAAAATTAAAGAAAAATATATTCCTTTTCTGGCCTTGGGATTATTGTATGTGTGTCTGTGTCTTGATTTTGTTTCTAATTTACAGGTGCTGTATCTCTGTAGAGCCAATCACTTATTTGGCCAATTTTCTTTTGGCAGCCATAAAAATGACTAATTTCCTTATAATTGCCTATTCCACCTTTACAAATATTTTCAGATATAGAGTCTCCTAGATATGGTCCAAATAGATATTTCCTCTCATTAAAACAAAAATTGTTTTGGCCAAGTTATCAGTGTTTAACCCATCATGAGATGGATTGCTCTACCTAGAGAAAGGCTCATGGCTTTCATAAAGTCAGTAAAGCCTGATTGCCTGACTTCACTGGAAAAAAACAAGTTCCTGCCCAAGTAACCATCTCGGAATATAACAGCATTGCTGAAGTAGTATATTAGAAGAGAGCTGTTAAATATTGAAAACTGCACTTATAGTTGGGCTAGATCTAATGAAGCAACTAAAATATATTTCACACTGCAACTATACCAGAAAAATGTCAATAGTAAGTGCTGTCACCGTTAGAAATCATGATCGTTAAGAATATCTAAAAATTCTAGCTACGTATTTTAATTGTAAAAAGATCCTGTAATATTTAAAATAGCATTGTATCAGCTTTGATTAAGAGATATACTGATAAATAATGGGCCAGACATAGAGGCTCACGCCTGTAATCCTAGCAGTTTGGGAGGCTGAAGCGGACAGATCACTTGAGGTCAGGAGTTCAAGACCAGCCTTGCCAATAGGGTGAAACCCTGTCTCTACTTAAAATACAAAACAAATTAGCCTGGTGTGGTGGCAGACACCTGTGACTCCAGCTACTCAGGAGGCTAAGGCAGGTGAACCGCTTGAACTGGGGAGGCAGAGGTCGCACTGAACTGAGATCGCGCCACTGCACTCCAGCCTGGGTGACAGAATGAGACTCTTAAAAAAATAAATAAATAAAATAAATAACTACTGAATATACGTGACTAATAAATATATACATATATAAAAATACATATTCATTAAAATAAGCTATAAGGGTATACATCAAAATATCAAAATATAGGTGATAGAATTTGTGAAAATGTTATTTTATTATTTGTATTTTTTCTGTTACAATAAAAAATGTATTTTCAAATATCTTCTAGTAATTGTGAATGATCTCATTCCAACCTGGCCTGGAAGGCAGGGCATCAATTGAGAAAATCATCAGCAGAAACCTCGTGCCAGAGCCATCCTGAGGCAAAGCAGCAGTGGCAGCCTTTCAAACAGTAATTAAATTCTCTGGTTACAGCTTAATTCCTTAAACTCTGACCCAGCAAATGGAAATACTATAAGACACTCAACTTTCACATTTCCTCTTAGTGATTGATCATGAATTACGTAACCCACTTCTATTGCAATATCGGTGTCTCACTTGTTATTGCATGAAGATCCCTAACACTATTATCTTCAAATTCTATTATAGTAGATGGACAAACTCGAAGTTCAAAACCCAGTGATGATGCAGAGAAACTTTTCCCACCTACATTTAACAGGAGCTATTTAGTTGTTGGAGTTAAAAAACAAAAACAAAAGAGTCCCCAACACTTTAAATTCTCTCATAGTTTTTCTTTGTACTATTAAGGCACTGTAAATCCATTTTAGAAGTCAATAACATAGGAGACAGTGAAAATAAGAACAAGAAAGGAATCACATTATTAGCATGACTTTTGGAAAAGGAGAAGAGGAGTTCACGCACTGGCTTTTAAGGGTTGACTGAAGAAAGTACTTATATTTTAACAGATCACAGAAACAAAGGGCAAAATATGACCTTATAAGCTACATTAATTTCCCGGAACCACCTTCTAGACTCCACAGTTAGATTATAAATCTTTCAAAGTCTTGTATTATATGTTTATATCTAGTGATTTCTCCACAGATAATGTTGCAGAATAAACTTGTTTTAACAGCTGTTTTGATAACAATTAAATAACATTAAAACAGCTGAATAATAACAGTAAATGGATACTAAGCTCTTAAAATACTATCAAAATTATAATGTAAAATATAATTATTAATACTATCAAAATAATAAACATAAAAAACTTACTTAGGAAAATACCCAGTGTTCATTTTGCTATGAAAAGAGAGACTGCTTAGGAAGAGAGATATCAGCAAACAGGCAGATCAAATTGTTCTCTCAAGAAATTAGAAGTGTGTGTGTGTGTGTGCGCGCGCGTGAACGTGCACATGTGTGCACATGTGCTCGTGGTGATTTCTATTCACCATTTCAAAATACAAAGTGATTCACCTTGTATTTTCCCAGCTCAAACCCTGTATTCATGTTTTTCCTAGTTAAGGATGCCTTTTCCCTACTCCTCTGGTGGACACTTACCTGTCTTTCAAAACCCACATAAAGAGTCATCCCTGTGTGAAAGTTTCCTGGGAGCTTTTTGTTTGTTCCAAGCTCTAGTGCCTGCAGCAAGTAGGTATTCAAAATTGTTTGCATAATAAATAAGAGAAACATCACAGGTAGGAGTAATCATCCTCTTCCTTTTTATTCCTCATTAGACATTACAAATATACTTGTTCGAATGAGTGGCATAATTATTGTAGCTGAAATTAAACTATTTGTTTGAAGAAACAAATTAAACTATTTGTTTGAAGAAACAAGGTCCACTTTGGATGTATGTTTGATATTTATTTGATATTTTAGTAAAGAAATTATCTTCCTAAATCTGACTTTTATTTAAGTGGTGATATGTGTTCTTTCTAAAAGCTTACCTGTCCACAGAACAAAGAGCTATACATCAATAATCTCTAAAGTCATCGGTTGTAACGAGGAACAAAAGATCACATAACTGTAAAGGGACTGGAACAGTGTCTGTTGCTGTTGTTTGTGGTTTTCTTATTCTAGCTATAATATTCTAAGATCTGTGATTCACAGTATTAGTTACACATCTTTTGTATTTCACTTTGAAGGTCAATATGTATTAGACATGATGGAATAATAAAACTAGCTTAGCTAAAGACCTGTCTAGTTCAAATTCCATTTGAGCCACTCACTAACAATACGACTTTGGGCAAGTTGCTCAATTGCACTGAGCCTCTGTGCCCAATGAATAAAACTGAAGTACTGATAATTACTTTTAAGGTGATTAAATATCACATATGCACACACATATACACACACACACACACACACGCATATATATACACACACACATATATCACATAGAAATGTGCTAGGCACTTAGATTTTTAATTACAGGTAACTGGTTGCAACTAATTACATTATTCAAATGTATAAATATGTTCCACCTTAACAGCAAAGGACATGTCAACACAGATATATAAAATAGAATACATTTTAATTTCCTAATTATAAAACCCAGGAGATTGATTAAATAATGTATATATACTGATACAATAAAATCATATTCAATTATTAAAAATTTAGGTTTAGCAATGTCTTTTACAATGTGGAAAGTTTTACAATGGATCACTGACACAAAAAGCCTTATAATATAGGGATTATAATTATTCTAATATTTAAATTTTATATTATTTTGTATATATGTTTGTGTGTATATATGATTGGATATATATGTAGTTTTATGTGGATTTGTATATATACCCATATTGTTGAAGATATATATATATATAATTGATAGTGACAGGAGGGCAGCCAGATGCCTGGGCAGATAGGGTTGGGTACCAGGTGAAACCCCTCCTTAAAGCTGAATACAGTTTAAAGCCTGAAAGCCAAGTTGCAAGTTAAATCCTCGAACCGGATTCCGAACTTATCTTCCTGTTTGACATGCTTTCCTCTGATTGATCCCCACCCTTTATCTATTTTATACATACCTGCCCTTTCCTAATTGGTTTTCTACACTTTCATGCTCACCTTTGAGTGAGGTCTTCACATTAACCTTTTTTACATACTCACAAACCAATCAGCATGCACATCCCATCCTGTGCCTATAAAGACCCCAGATTCACTCAGTAGAGGGGAGACGGCCTGACTTTGAGGAAGAGACGAGACTCCAGGGAAGATGACCTGAACTCCCTGTCCCCTCTCCAGCTCCCCTCTCCACTGAGAGCTATTTTCATCACTCAATAGAATTCTCCACCTTCACCATCCTTCAATTGCCCAATGACTTCATTCTTCTTGGACACCAGACAAGAGCTTGCGGCCCACTGAGTGCGGGTATGAAGAAAAGGCTGTGACACTGGCCCTTTGCACTCGTCAGCAGAGTGCAGCCACCACACATGATGAGGCAAGGGGCCAACTGAGTTGCTAACACACCACCATCCAGGGACAACAAAAGTAAAGAAGCACTGTAACACCCCCTCTGGGGTTTTGGGGTCGTGGGCACCCTCACTTGGGCAGTGCCATGTTCCCCTTAAAGTGACACACCTGGTCTGGCCACAGGACCCACATGGAGCTTACTGAGCTTACAGCTCAGAGCAGCTGGCTACATCCCATGCTTGCTCCCTCCCTCCTGCAAGACGTTGAGCGCAGTGGGACAAGTAGACAGGGCGCCCCTTCCGCACGTCTGGCGAAAGGGCTGAGAAATATCCTGCATCATAATTACACATATAGACATACTGAATTGATGATATATATGTATATGTATGTATACGTATGTTCATATATTTATGATTCTGTGTATATAACTACATATATGATCAAAGCTAGAGATAGCAAAATTTTTTACAGTGATTATCTAAAAATCACTCATATTATGGAGAGGTAGTTCAGGATATTGGTTAAGAATAAGGGCTCAAGCAACATGATTCATAATACCTAAAAGTAGAATCAACTCAAACATCTACCAACTGGAGAATAGACAAAATAGTGTACCCATACAATGGAATAGTATTCATTAATAAAAAGAAACCACCTACTGAGACATACCACAAATGAATGAAACTCAGAAACATTAGGCTAAATGAACAAACCCAGATGAACACTTAAAATGAGTAAGTTGTATCCTATGTATGTTGTACCATAGTAAAACTTAACAAGAAAAAAAATAAAAAATAAAAATAAGAGTTCACTTTTGGTTCCACCATTTGTTGACTATTGTATTACTTAATATCTTTGCCTTGGTTTTGTGTTCTGTTTAATGGTTATAATAATGATACTTATCTCATAATACTGTTGTAAGAATTAAATGGATTATTGTGTATATGTGTATCATTTAGAATAGCACTTTGGAGTAGATAGATACATAGACAATACTTGTAAGTTCTTTGGAATGAATGCATGCATTCTTTTCAACTTCATATTTGACTGAGAGTTGCTGGCTTTAATTTCTCCCACTGTTGCATTCTGTAAATTACCAGAAAACTATAAAAGCAGTTAAGGAATAGAAGAGCTAACAGGCAAATGACCAGCATACCACATGCCAAACCCATACAGAAAATGCCATGAGAAGATACATACAACTACATATTTAGCTTTAAGTATATATTTGGTTCTCTCTCTCAGTCCTTTCAGTATTTCTTTGTCCTTCTCTGAAAAGTCTTAGCATTTGTGTCTTGATATAAATCTTAAACACAAAGCACTTTTCTGGAGTGTATGATCCAATTTTCTTATTTCAGAAAAGGAAACCTCTGTATGAAGACTAACAAACATTTTGCACTAGTAACAATGAGTGAATTGGAAAGAAAATTGTGGATGTAAAAGTTTTGGAAAAATAATAGCACTTTATAAACTATTATAATGATTTTTATGCTTATATGGTCACTCTGTTTAAGTATATGGAAAATTTAAAGACTTTTAAAAATATTGAGTGTTGGCCGGGCATGGTGGCTTATTCCTGTAATCCCAGCACTTTAGGAGGCCGGGGCAGGAGGATCACTTGAGATCAGGAGTTTGAGACCAGCCTGGCCAACATGGCAAATTCTCATCTCTACTAAACATACAAAAATTCCCTTGGCATTGTGGCACGTGCCTGTAATCTCAGTTACTCAGGAGGCTGGGGCGGGAAAATTGCTTGAGCCCCAGAGGCAGAGGTTCCCATGAGCAGAAATTGCGCCACTGCACTCCAGCCTGGGCCACAGAGTGAGACTCTGTCACAATTGTTTTTAAAAGTATATATATATACACACACACACACACATATGTATATATGTACATGTATGTATATACATATGTATATATGTATACATATATATGGAGAGAGAGCAAGAGAGAGAGAATGTGTTTTTCAGAAAGACGGAACTCTCCTCTATCAATTTCCATCTGCAGTGAGTACAATTCTTATTGTGATAGCTGTATCCAGTTCATTACTCGACTTACTGAATGTTATTGTCAATATTTTAATAGAAAGTTATTATTTAGTATCAGTATTTGCCTTTAAAAAGTTTGCTGTGTTGTTATCAAACTAGATACATGTATCTACTGTGAATTTTCACAAATACGGGATCTTACTGTACATATCATTTACCCCTTTAACTTAACACATTGGGTACATCCTGACACATCATTCTTTTTAATAACTGTATTGTATTTCATTACATTACTGTGTACTAATTTATTTAATTATTCCCCTGTGTACCTTAGATGGACATTTAAGTAGTTTCCATTTGTTTACTGTTACAAAAAATACTACACAGAACTACAGAACCCCTTGTATGTTTATATACTTGTGAAAATATGTTAGTCAAATTATTAGAAGTAGCTTTGCTAGATTTAAAGGTGTGCATAGTATATGCATATCTGTATACACGCACATTACTAAAATATTATCCAGAAACATGTATGTGCTTACCCTTCTATCTGCTTCTCTATACTCTCATTAACACTAAGAATTTTTACCTTCTAATATTTGCTGATGAGATCATTGAAAACCTATCTTTTTATATTATATTGATTTTTAGGGAGCATATCTATCCTACAGTAAACAAAATACATACATAAATATTCATGCAATACTTTTCTTTTTTTCCTTACCAGCCCACCTGAACAGAAAAATATTGTAATGAAAAGCTTCACATTCCCACATCTAAAATACCTCTAAAGAGATAATAAATATTTCTTGCCAGAGAAAAAGAGTTAAACAAAATAAATAGCCAGAGTTTCTTTCTGGCAAGAAAACAGGATCAGTCAGTCCTCATTTCTGTAGACACCTGGCATCCTTTCTCTTAGTTATGTCCCCACCTTACTTGCTAGAAAAGAACAACTGCCGTTCTTTCAAGAAACTTTGAGGCAATGATGGAAATGCCAGTAACAAGGGGTGGTTCCGTCAGTTCCCCAAACAGACTTTATCTGAACACCAAACTTGATTCAGGAGAGTCCATCACAAAAGTAAACACTGTCAACTAACATCCCTCTATTCCCAAATATCAGCAATACAACAGCACAGTACAGGCTTATACAAAGAAGATTGTACTAATCACTAAGGAATTGCTGGAGAAATGTTAGGAAATCCCACATTCCAATTAACTTTTCCACAGAGGTCTAAGCTTCAACCAACTATCTCAAATGGAGAAAATGTTCTTAAGAATTCACAAATAGTAATGTTGGTTATACCTCAGTCCTTTCTGGGCTCTTTTGCTAGATGTGAAAAAATGCAAAGAGATGGAATTTTTGAAAGTGCCAAGTCACTGCACAAATACTACAAAACACTTGGCAACACCTATCATATTACAGTACTGGTACCCATCTGTCTGCAGTATTGCCCTTTATCATTAAAATGCAAACTTAAGTGCCATAAGAACTAAAGTTGAATAAATATGTTAGGAACAGCTGAATGAAAAGTTTACCAGACACCTGTTTGAATGTATTTAATATTTCCAAAAGTTTGTGTAATAAAAGATAAAACAACCCAATTTGATCAAATATAAGCATAGTTTATGTTTTAAAAAGTATAACAAATACTATGCTGTAGATGATGAAGAGGTAAGACTGATGATTCAGACAGAAATCATTCTAATGAAAGCGATTACTTTAGGTTGAACCATATAATATTTACATTTTTGTAGGTCAAAAGGGTCAAATGTCAAAAATTTCACATGGTTCGATTGTGTAATGACCAGTTCTGCATGACGAAGTCTTGACTGTGTCCTAAAGGACAATCCAGTATGTACTTTGCAAGTATAAGAAAGTCTATTACACTAAAAGAATAACTAGGGCATTCACAAAACCTAGTCTGAATATTAATCAAGATACTGAAGAGATCAGTGTGGGGGAGATGGACAGAAGAAGAGTACTGTACAGCTTAACAACAAAGTTGAGGAAGCCCTGGAGATCATCAAGATACACTAAATATGATTCATTTGAGAACAGCATTGATCCTAGAGGGGATCATTTAGACATTAGTGATGCTTTTCCAGAAATTCAGTCACTCCTCAGGGAACTCCCCAATTCCTCTCTCGCCAGATAGGGAATTAATTTTGTCTACTCAAAGAAATCTAAAGCTTTCAAGCTCACATGAGAACATTATCCTGACATGTGACTCTAAAGCAGAGGCAGTAAAGAAACTTCTGGCTAAGAATTGTCTTGGAGTTCTAAAATCGCAAGATCCATACTCATAAGGAGTGGTTGATAAAGAAAAAGGATAAGATTTCTAAAAAGTGGTGAAAAGAGAGTTGGGTGCCAATTTTTAAAAAGGCACAGCAAAAGCTAGGCAAAATAGAAGTCTCAGGTCAGGATGGAGTGGCCAAAGATGGTAAGGAAAGTTAGGTCAGTAGAGGGCATTGACATAAGAGTTAATTTTGAGTTGCATGCCAGGCTGATCCCTTTTCCATAAACAGAAAGTCGTCTAAGGGGATTGTTTCTCTCTGATTGTGCACTGGCTACTACCTGTACCTAAAGTACTCTAACTGTAGAGTAGCCTCCACAATCTGAGATCACCTAGAGTGCCAGTTCATAAATTTATCAGCTACTTAATTTCCCCCAACTGTATCATTTTTTCTACATTACTCTCATATTACAAAATAGATTGGGTTCAAATCATTTAGTTTCATGTCAATCCTTGTGACTGAATATACAGTTGAAAAATAAAACTGAATTATTTGTTTTAATTCCTGCTTGGAACAAAGCAAGGGATAATTGCTTAAAATTAAATATTTATTAAAGCATGACTTAAACCATTTTAAATATGGCCTTTGTACCAGCAATATTAAAAATATAAAATTAATGTCTCCTTTTTGATGAAATTTTTCCAGCACACATACTTAATTATCTGCCAAGAGCAGAGTTTTATAAAGTAATAAACCTATGATGTCAGAGGGCGCCTCAGACATCATCTTGCAGGGAAAAGTCATGGCTAATGTTCCCCAAGAGTTAGTGGCAGGTTTCCATCTTGTGTTTTCTTAACCTTATACATAGTTCTGTAAGGACAGGGTGAAAAAAGAAAGATGACATGGATCTAATCATAGTAAAAGCTCAGAAGGTTACTTCCTACTTCTTATTTTAGTGCTTTAACTAAGTCAAAAGAAGTGCTATCCATTTTATTATCCCTCCAAGTCCAATTCTAGTCAAAATCAGCTTCAAAGTTTACTGGGTAGAGACATAACTGAAAGAAAATAACAAACATATCATGAAGACTAAAGGCCTTCTTAACATTTCATCAGGCAGGAAAACATTGTGGAGATGCTAATAAAAATGTCAACATCTGAGTTCATATCATAATGTTTGGGTATCGTGCACAGAAAAGAAAGGAATGTCTTTGGAATTACTTGGAAGAAAATGTCATTGAAAACAGGAGAAATAAGAGTGAAGCAATAGTGTGAATAAATTTTTAAATTAACGATAAAAGTTTATAGAAGATGCTTTCATTGGTAAAAAAAATCAATTATAGAAATTATCATTTGAAAAT
Organism: Colobus angolensis palliatus; assembly: GCF_000951035.1. Lineage (NCBI taxonomy): Eukaryota > Metazoa > Chordata > Mammalia > Primates > Cercopithecidae > Colobus > Colobus angolensis. The sequence goes on along the minus strand of NW_012121598.1, from coordinate 9,611,000 downwards.
AATTATTAAACAAATTTTTATGCTTACTTTATACCCAAAATTATTTTAGGAGGTTCCCATCCTTAAGTAACTCAAAACTTAGGTGAGGAAAATTACACTAACATATATAAAATACATAAAAATTTGGAAGGACTGTATCAAAAATGATCTCAAATGTCATAAGACCAATTGGGAAAAATGTTAAATGCAAGTAGATGTGCCTGAAATTGCACATTCTTTTAATTTTGAACTTATATAGAACTCAATGAGTAAGGTATAAAAATATTCACAACAATATTACACCATAATTAGCCCATGAAGGAACTTGGGGTTCTGGCTGTACTATCTGTAATTTCATAAAAGTCTGAGACATTTTTCTCAGCCATAAATGTAAGGATATAAATGCACATGATACTGTATTTCTTTTAAGATTTTTGATGTGTTGAACACTGTAAACCATTAATGCCAGACCACAAAGGATGGAGGTGGTCAGGGTCACTGATATTATTGTGTGGTCATCATGGTCATCATCACAGTCATCATCATACTAGAAGCAGCAATTTTATATCATCTTGAATTTGTGGGGTGTGAATAATTAGTGGAATACTGACTCTGCTAGCAGACTGAATGAATTATTTTTGTCAGAGTTTTTTTTTTCAACTGTTTATTGGGGTATAATTGAAATACAATTAACTGCACACATTTGAAATGTAATATTTTAGGTCTTGGCATATGCATTCACCCATGGAATCATCACCATGATTAACATAATTAAAGTTGTATTTCAAAAGTTTCTCCAAAAGTTTCTTTGAGCTTCTTTGTAATCAGTTCCTCTCATCCTTTCCTTTACTTACTCCCCAGGAAAATACTGATCTGATTTCTTACATTGGAAATTAGTCTGCATTTTGTATTTTCTATAATTTTATATAAATGAAAATATACTGTAAGAACTCCTGTCTGAATTCTGTCACTCACCATAATTATTTTGAGACTTACCCATGATATTGTGGATACCTACAGCTCATTCCTTCCACTATTAACTAGTATTTCAGTCTCTGGATTTACCACAACTTGTGTATCTATTGTAATCACCTATTGATGAAGATTTGGGGTTGTTTTCAGTTTTAAGTTATTAGAAAAAAGCAGCTATGAATATCTGTATACAAGTCTTCATATGGACACATGTTTTCTTTTCAATGAACGAATGAATTCTTTTCCAAAGTGGTTTACCATTTTATATTCCCACCAGCAGTAGAGTTCCAGTTCTACCACATTCTCACCAACACTTAGTGACAACAGGATAAAGGTATACAGGAGACAACTAGAAATGTGTCATTATAACTTTCTCATATTGTATATGAAGTAGTATTAATATTATGTTACTGGCAGGCTGTTATAACTTAAAGATATACACATAATAAAATCTAAAGCAATCACTAAAATAACAAAATAATGAGATACAAATAACCCAACAAACTATATTATACACAATTATAAAAAATATTCAAGGGGTCCAAAAAGGCAGAAAAAAATAATACTAGTGGACAAAGAATATACCGTTAGTGATAAGTATGAAGTGATTTTCATATAGTTTTACTTGGAATTTCCCTAATGACATTGAGCATATTTTCATGTGCTTATTTGCTATCAACACAAATCTCCCGTGTGTACTTTAAAATAATGTGTATTCTGTTCTTGTTGGGCAAAGTGTTCTAAGTAGCATAACTACAAGTAGTATAACTATTTGTGTCTTTATTTAAAGTGTATTTCTTACAGGCAGGATATGCTTGCATGTTGCTTTTTTATGCAATCTGACAGTCTCTGCCTTTTATTCGGGGCATTTAGATGTTTTTTTTTTTATTTTGTTCTTTGTTTTTTTTAGTTTTTGTTTTTTCTTTTTGTTTTTTGTTTTTTTTTTCCCCTATTTGTTTATTTTACCCCCTTTATAGGATTTATCATTTTTGATATTAAAATTTGTCTACTTTTTTGACTTTTAAACCGTAACATTTTTTGTTTTCTCTTTTCAGTGGTTGCTTTAGAGTTTATAGTACACACCTTTAAGTGAATATTTAGGTGATAATAGAAGATGTAGGCATGAGTTGTGTTTCTTTCATTTTGCTTGTTGGGATGGATTATTTAGCAAAAATCTATTGGTCTCCCGAAGCCCTGGCTTTCTCATATGTAAAATGATAACAACAATCATAATGACAATGATTAATTGTGAAGTATTATACATATGATAAGATTTGAGATACAGTAAATGACCACACAAATATCCATGCCTATAATTATGATGATGTTTGCAGTGATGTGGGTTTTGTTTTCGATATTTCTTCCTTGCCATTAATATTTCTTCAACACATTGCTTACCTATACAAAACTTCTTTTGTCCAGCCTTCAAATATTACCTTGCTTTAAACATCTTTTACTTGGAGTCAAATATCCATCCCATTGTTAAGTTGGCAGCACCAGGCAGAACTGGCCACTTCTCCCCCAACCTCCCTAGGACTGGCTCCCCCTACTGACAATGATAGCCTCAGCATCATCTCCACTCCAATTGTAATTAAAGCTCTGGGGCAAAAAAAGCATGTGTTTTTCATATTTACCTCAGTGCCTGTAACACTGTGGAGAGCACCTCATACTTAAATACATGTTCAGTGAGTTATTTCTCTACAGAGTGTTGGGTCTGACACTAACAAAAAATGCTCAGAAAGCTGAATTTTACACTATATGGACCTGAGTCAACAAGGATCTGCAGACTCCCAGTTTGGCCAGGGACAGTACTAGCATATCGATCTTTTTCTGTTTTCAAAAGAGGTGGTCTACACAAGGGGGACATCCAAGAAGTGAAGGAATGAACCAAGTAAAGGTAGATTGGCATTTTAGTTTTGGAATCTTGAAAATGCTGCTAGATCAGTTGGTGGTAGGGTAATACTAGATGTATTCCACTCAGGGGAAATTGCTTCAACCCACAAATGAGTGACTAGCATGCCCCATTAAGACCTCCCTGGTCTCCGTTCCACACATAAAACATACAAGTGATCCTTTTAAGATGTTCCAATCATTGATAGTCCAATAACCCAGGACTTGTATGGTGCTTTGTAAAGATGAAGTGAGCTAATTATTGAAAAACCCAAAGAGGTTTCCAGCAGCAAACTGAGTGCTAGAGTTGGGAAACACATGACCAAGGCTATTACATACCATGGGGAAGTGAAAAACAAGAAAATCTATTGAGTAGTGATCAAGAATCAGATCAGTGTGCAGAGAAGAGAGGAAGGGGAAAAGTGGGGAAAGGAGGGAGATGGGGACTCAGTGAAAAGGAGAGTATGTGTGTGCAAATGGAAAGAGGGAAAAACAGATGCAGGTGAATAAACTCTCAGAGAAGAAGAGAGGAATAAACAAGCATAATCATTTCTGCCCTTGGGATAATTTGTTTGGCTTTTCCTGGTTTTTGCAAGGGCTTTCTGTTTTCATGTATTAAAACGTGTTCTCACCTAATACGTTTTCCATGTACTAGTTTAATTGTAGAGGATTTTTCTTTCCTCTGACTGAGATGGATTCCTGCAGAACAGTCCTTTTTACCCCAAAGATTGCCATTTGTACCCCAACTGCTCCCTAAAGATTTGGGGGATTTTATTTAAATTCTGTCTGGTTCTCAATTTAAAACCAAGTCAAGTTCATAGCACCTTGCATCTCTACCTATGCAATATTACAGTGATAGCTCTAAAAATGCATCTTGATTTGATATTTTCTAGTTTACTGACTGAATTAATTCTCTTTGGTGACCCTAAGTTCATATTTTATGGCATTCAATTTAGATCTCTCCATAACTCCTTCTGCTATTTATTATAAAACCCTTAGATTCTAGTGAGAAGCAGTGATAATGTAAATTCTGTTATGTTGGCTTTGCTGAATATGGATAGGTAATGGTTCAACCTCATTTAGTAAGTGAACAGCAGAATTGGTTATTATTTCCTTACTGCTAGACATAATCACAATGTAGGCAATGATTAGTTAAGAAAAGATAGATAGATAGATAGATAGATAGATAGATAGATAGATAGATAGATAGATAAATTCTAATCCCATAAAGTTTGACTAAACTCCTTGCTTTAGAAACTGTGGAACCATCTTCTGTGACAAATGACTTACTGATGTTGATAACGTCACTGTAAAATGGCTCAGGCAACTGAGGAAATATTCCCTTCCCACATAGCCTAGGAAAAGACTGCTGGTAATCTAGGCAATAAATCAGATTCATGATTATCTTCAGGCTGTCATTTTAAAATATTAGTCTGCTATGCTATCAAAATATTTTTAAGTATGGTATTAAATAAATTATTTTTTATAGAGTTTAGTTTATGCTTAATTCATACTCAGCCCCGGCTGAGCAGAGCATGGCATAGTAGAGAGCCATGGGCCTGAGGCACTCTGTGCATCACATCTGGGTAGCTAGGAATTGAATGTGGCTGCCACATACTTCAAAAGGTCCCAAACTATCATGTCTCTAAACAACAGCATTATGAGTCAAGTATGTAGTCTCTCAAGATGGGGAATAACTTTTAGCACATTTCCCATTGTGATACTGAGATTCAAAGAGGTTAAGGATTGGTCAAGAAACATGTTAGACCCAGAATAGTTCTGGAATTCAGGTTTATAATCTTGTTGGCCAGATAGCTTTTGGTATAACAGGGAATCACTCTTTAAGTCAATACTTTCCATGGTACTTAACTACAGTGCTTTACATATAAGGGTCACTCAGGAAGTCAGGTGGAATTAAATGGATACTCCAAGAAGCAAGTGGAGCTGATTGTCCAGTCAGTTGCATAAGTAGAACATTTAACCACCATTCCCATGCCTATTCAATGCTACTATAAATGAGGACACATTTGCACTCCTATCACAGGCATTTTGTTGACTAGACTTTCATTAACATAATTCTTTACTCCAATGGTTAATATTGATTAAAAACAGATTAAGTAACACATATCTACTATCACCTTTATGACCTACCTCAACTCTTGTAGGGAGTCAGTATGAAATTTGTTTTTATTTCAGAAGTTTGCAAAAAGGAGGCACCAAGACCTCAACTACAGTGTCCTCAGAAAACAGCATCAACATATGCACAAAACATCAGTCTCCCAACTCTCAAATTTCTTATTCCAACTGGCATACCATACTGGCATTTTCTCTATATAACTCACTGAGAGAGACTTACTTGTTTTCCTCCTGAGGGAATAGTTTATGATAAGCATAAGACATTCCATTAACAGTAGCAAAGGAAAGTGAAATTGAATGTCTTAATTAATCATGAAATGATCAACTATAGAATTTAGGATCAAAGAACAAAGATGACCAGCACCTTAGATTTATATGATACTTTATCATTTTCAAAGTACTTTCATATGTGTTATCTTAATTAATCTTCACGTGACATTTTAGGAATTAAACATTTGTTTACAGCCCCTTGTAACCCAGATTTCTGTAAGGGCTTAATTGGTCATGCCTCTGTTCTCTCCAAGTGTTGTCAAGGGTGCCCCATTCTGAAATCACACAACATCCATCGCATTTTAAAGATTATAAATGGAAACGTTTTGTTTTAAAGTAAGAGAAATAAAATTAAAATGGAAATTATTTAGCATTAAAATCTCTAGAGGACATTAAAGTGCAATTAATGGGGGGAATAATTAAGGCCAAATTCCAAAGTTGAAAGACTATTTCAACTACATTTTCATTTTACCAGTTTTGTGATTGCTTGCCTTGATTAGGTCTGCAGCACTTTTTCAAGTGAAGCATTTGGATGTAGGGGGAAAAAAAAAATCACACTTCCTAACCTCTACTTGTATCTTATTTGTGGCTTCACAACAGGGCGCTACTCTGTAGTGTCGAATGTAATACAACCCATCTGAGCGCTGATTTTCTCAACAGTGAAGTGAAGAATTTGGACAAAACTATCTCTCAGATTCGTTTCCCAGTCTCAGTTCTCTGATTCTTATTTTAGGAGGACTGTTTTTTTTTTCCTTTTACAGCAACCTATTCATTGGTTCTCCCTTGCCATCACTATTCAAGTTGGAACTTTTTTGGCATGAGAATATTACTGTCATATTTAGTGTAAAGACCTGAAGCTCAGCACAAAGATATAATCATGTTATTAATTCTAATAATAATACAGCTATCATTTTTAATACTTAACAAGTTCTATGAAATTTATGTATGGTATCTATCTCAAAAAAATAACAATTCTGTGAGGTATGTATTATTATCCCTATTTTTCATATTAGACAAGCTAAAGCTCAGAAGTTAAAGTCACACTATTAATAAAACATTCTATTTTAAGAATGTCAGTATACATTTTTTCCACCCCAGTTCACAGGGCAGAACTGTCAGGGTAGGGGGAGGCATGGATGAGTTCATCTGTGACGTGTATACATTTTTCAGAGTCTGAACATAAATTCACTATGAACTCATTTCTTTCTGCAAAAGAGAACTGTTTATAAAGAAAAGGTAACTTTGCAATTCTCATGCCATTTTTGTGATAAATGAAAACATGAACTGGTAACTTCAAAACAGTATTTCTGGAGTCAGTGATATAGAACCTGTATAATAAGAATAAAATCTCAGAATGCAGGAAACTGATGACAGAAAGAATTAATGTTAAAAAAAAAGTTGGCATTTATCTTTGATATTCTAAAAGGAGACAAATAGAAAAGAATTACAAGTGTAACTTCACGCCGGGCGCGGTGGCTCAAGCCTGTAATCCCAGCACTTTGGGAGGCCGAGACGGGCGGATCACGAGGTCAGGAGATCGAGACCATCCT